>NC_043006.1:24178614-24186114 GCF_006345805.1 Octopus sinensis | reverse complement strand
CATTTTTATATTTTTATATACTTACACTTTTTATCCCTCGTCCTGAATTCTCGCCCCTCCATCTTCACGTCTATATATGTATTTATTTATTTATTTACATTACTTCAACATCCAAATTTCCTCATTCTACATTGAGAGAAGAAAGAGATGGACGCTTCAATTCTATGCTGTTGCCACATTATGTCGTACGCGAATGGAGAGGATTGCATCCCCAACCAAGAATTTTGATGTAAACATGTCCTTGTGGAAGCTGTGTGCGCGGCTGAAGAAGGCCACAGACATACATTATGCATTGTTATAAATCTGTAATAAAGGCCCGAAACATATGTACCGCTGAATCCTTGGCATCATGTTTTTATTTTGATCAATTTACTCCACCACCTACACCACAAACGGTATACACAGGCGGCTTATAATTATCAAGTACTCGCCCCGAATTTCTATATATATATATTATATCTATATATATATATATATATATGTACTCTTCAAGACATGCCAAACCATGGGAGAGATATTGCAGAAGAAACAATATTGCTCTGTTTTTCAGCAATCCTGATATGACTGATCTGGGCTGTATCAGTGAAGTACTCCCCAATACACTTTATCGGATATAACCTTTGGCGCTCCTGATGTCTTAGCAGCAATAAAGGAAATGAAGCATAAGTCAGCAGTAGGTCCCGATAGGTTCCCTGCTTGTGTCTTGAAGATGTGTCAAAACCAACTTGCACCCACTCTAGCCAATCTGTGGCGGAACTCACTGGATGCTGGATATATACCAGAAGACCTTCTATCCCAGTCTGTTGTCCCAGTTTTCAAAAAAGGAAACAAATCGCTTGCCGTGAATTACCGTCCAATCTCACTCACCTCTCATATCATTAAGGTATTTGAGAGAGTGCTGAGATCGCGTATGACACACTTCCTTGAGAGTCATATGCTGAACCCCAACCAGCATGGATTCCGTAATGGGAGAGATTGCCTGACGCAGCTACTGCATCATTTTGATGACATTTTGAGAGCCTTGGGAGAGGGTTACAAACACTGATGTCATCTACCTTGATTTCAGCAAGGCCTTTGACAGGGTTTCTCATAAGATCCTTCTGGCGAAAACTGTCCAATATTGGTGTCACTGGAAAGCTGCTGCAGTGGATCAAGTGCTTCCTGTCTAACAGAACCCAACATGTTGTAGTCGAAGGAGTCAAATCCAGCCCAGCCAAGTCAGCAGTGGTGTGTCCCACAAGGTACTGTGTTGGGCCCACTTCTCTTCATCATCTACATAGATGATATTACTGACACCATCAAACACAGTAACATCAGAACCTTCGCTGATGATTCCAAGCTCCAGAAGGTTCATCAATGGCGTGGATGACTGAATGAGCCTTCAGTCAGACTACTGGCTGTTGTCCAATGGCAGCAGAAAAGAATAACATGTTGCTAAATGAAGACAAATTCGAACTGATCCACTTTGGAAGGGAGGACGCTCTGAAACTCCCATACTCTCTTCCTTCTGGAGAAATTCTCATGGCATCCAACAACATCAGAGACTTGGGAGTAACAGTGGACAACAACAGAAGCTGGGCTACATATAAGCAGCAAAGTTGACATGGCCCGCAGAATGTGGTTCCTGGATTCTCAGAACCTTCCAGTCGAGAGATTCCCACCTATTATCCTTCTCTTCTCCACTTTTGCCCGACCCCACCTTGAATACTGCTGTCCACTGTGGTCTCCCTACACAAACCAAAATATTATGAGAATTGAAGCTCCCCAAAGGTCAATCACAAAAAAGATAGATGGCATGTAAGACCTCGACTACTGGGGTAGACTAGAGAACTGAAACTGTATTCACTCCAACGACGCCGTGAACGCTACATTATCTGTATGATGTGGAAAATATCCTCAGCACTGGTCCGAATGATGTTGGCATCACCTTCAAAACATACTCAAGGCTTGTAACCACGTGCCATCCGTCCACAACAAAATCTACATCGCATCACATAACGACAATACGGCACAAATATTTCACCTCAATTGGACCCGCTCTCTTCACATTACACCAGGACACGTCAAAAAAGAAAACTGACCACACAAAATTCAAGAAGTCTTTGGACAAATTCCTTCAAACAGTCTCGGATAAACCACCCCACACCCGGATATGTTCTCCGCAAACAATAACTCTCTGCTCGAATGGGCCTTGTGCCCAAATCCTGAATTGAAAGACTTCGCCAGTGGTGCTATTAGTTAGCATGTCCTTGAGAACAATTATTTATGTAGTAATCTTTTGTGCCCAATATTTTAAGAACTTGTAGAACTTTTTATGTCCTTAACATGTCCCTGTTACCAAAAGACTGTATATATGTAATGTAGCAATTTGCAACAACCAATAATTACCGCGACCAACTTCTACATGTTACTTTTGACAATCTTTTTTCCAAAGAGTGAACTGGTAAAGTAAATAAACATCTTTTAAATTGCATTTTCAAACCTTCTTTCATATATAATTCCACTTGTGCGGTACCCCACAACTCCACTTTGTTTATATATATTATATATATATTATAGATATACATATCTTATGTACATACATACTGTATTATATATGTACATACATATATTATCATATATATAGCTACATATATACATCCATATATATATATATACATACATATATATATATATAATACATCCTATACTACATATATATATACATACATATATACATACATATATATATATTTATATGCATCCATATATATATACATATATATATATGTATATGCATACATATATATATATACATACATACATAATATATACATATATATGTATATGCATACATATATATAATATACATACATACATAAATATATACATATATATATATATACATGTCTATATATATATATATACATATATATATATACACCATAACACGTCTATATAATATATATATATATATATATATATCTATATATATATACATCCTATATAGACATATAATATATACATACACACAGATATATATATATATATGCTTCTCTCAGGTCACTTTTGAGTGCTACTGGTAACATACAACCTGTTGCATGGTCGGGTCGTTGGCGACTAAACCTGCAACCCCACCAAGCTTGCTTGGTGAGGAGGGTGTTTATTGGACACTCTGCGGGATGAAAAACAAAACCCGTCAAAGGGCAGAGGAACTCTTGAGAGTGAACAGCCATCCAATAAATGTCTTAAGGCTGTATCATGCACAGGGACATAGAAATAATCGGACTGAATACCCGATCGCGCGGTTAAACCATTGGGAGTGAAGGACTCCTAGCCTTTGTTAGGGCATCCTTCTAGGAGAAGGTAACTCAGGTAACTGGGATAACTCCGACATAAAACCTGCGGTTCAGTGGTTACCGATGATGTCAACTTTTTCTTCTTTTCAGATTATGGCTGCTGTTGCTTAGTGAGTGGGATTGACTCAGTGCACAGCCTTTCCTCACTTTTAAAAAAATCTTCTTGCACAGGCATTGGACGATAATAACACTGATTAAGCTTCATGCAATGGCCATACTCGATAACGAGGGGGCAGCCACCATATATATCATCATCATGCACATACATACATATATATATATATACATATACATACATATATATATATACATACATATATATACGTATATACATACATATACGTATATACATACATATATATATATATATATACATAAGTATATATATGTACATACGTATATATACATACATACGTATACATACATATACCCACACACACATACATACATTTATCTACCTAACAGTCCACTAACTATTCTACTCTACCTGTGTAAACTGTGGGTATGGAGGTATGGTATTTACTATGAATATTGGGTGTGAGTGTATGTGTGTATGCACCTTTTTTTTCTGTATGTAAGCATATAGATATGAAAATAAACAGATCAACATACAGACAGATAGGTACATAGGCTATATGAACAGACACATATGAAGACGCGGATCCAAACATATAAAGATGCACATCCATACATACAAACATGGTACATAGTTGCATAACACACACACAGACATGCACACACAAGGAGACAGAGGTGCATACATATACAAACACATGCTCACACACACATACACATATATATACATACATACACACACATGCAAACACACATACATACATACATGCATGCATAGGCACACACACACACACATACTGACCCACACACATGTGCACAAACAAACAAAAGGGAACGCAGTGTAAATAACGGACAGAGTCAAGACTATTGAAAAGGTTGCAAGATGCAACGAAAATTTTAGGAGAATAAAAATATGAAATAAGTGGAAATTTTACCAGAGAGAATGTTACATTGTAAGGCACAAAAAGAAAATGACTCTCCCCAGACACAACAGAATATGCTTCAACACACGAACTCATATAAAGAATCTTGCAAACCAAATCCAAAAACGAAATATATATATACAAGCATAAACCTTTGGACTAAATTCAGCTTTGACATGGAGTTTAAAGTTGCTACTTTGGTTTTTAAAATTGAATTTGTTAGAATATGTGGGTGTATTAATTTTAATATGCATAACAGAAACGTAAACATTGCGAATTAAGCTCAGCTTAGACATAAAGTTTGGATTTACTTTCTGGATTCTATAGTTGGATTTATTCGCGTAACGTGGATGTATTAAATAATATCTAGATAAATTTAATATGCATATAACAGAGACATATACATTGCGGACCTAACCCAGCTTAGACATATAGTTTGGATTTACTATTTTGGATTCTAAAATCGAATTTGTTTGTGTTACGTGGATGCGTTAAGTAATATCTAGATTATGTTTGTCTGATTAATAAACTCATACGCAAATATTTTGTTTGTGCATATATATATATATATGTGAATATTTATATTTCGAACCTTGTATCGTGAATTTTTAAAATTCATAACCCCTATCTTACTTTGTACTATATACATACATATATATATATACATATATATATATATATATATATATATATATATATATATAGGGAGAATTCATAAAAAAAACAAAAGACAAAGACAGGTGGTGTAGACAACAAACAGATGTATTAGTATAACGCTCAGGAAGTGAAAAAGTTTTTAACGTTTTGAGCCTACGCTCTTCTACAGAAAGAAACAAGGAGAGAAATAAAGAATGTGTAGTGGCTAGCGATCTATCGTGGCTAAGGCCGGACAGAAGGGTCACACAGGAAAGCTAGGGAGAAGGGGATATAACAAAGTGGTGGTGATCCCAAAACGAAGGTGAGCATGTGTGTGTATAAGAGAGTTTGTATGTGTGAATGATCAACAAAACCATAAAGAGATTGTACAAACTGACAAAACTCCTAACACACGTACTTTAAAACTACAAACTACGAAATCACCTGAAAGTAATGAGGTAAACATTGAACATACTCCCCAAGACACTCCAGAGACTGATAATATTAATCAACGTGTTGAGCAGCAGGAACAACAGACACCTCATAAACAGCATGTTCGGAAAAGAGAATCTTTCAGTTACTTCCGAACCAGACAGTATAATCTATGCAGTAGAGAAGTTTGAAACATTCTGTGCCTATCCATTCAACTCCCGGACTTCTGTTTTCTAGTGGGGGAGAATGTTGTGAGAACGCAATGAACTGTGTGTATGCATGTTTATGTTGTTTGTGTATACATGTTTATACGAAAATATACATGTTGTTCATGTATATACTTTTTTATACATAAAAATTTTGGCTAGCTTTTCATTACCAAACTGCATAATGTCATTAACTCCTTCTCAACTCACTTGACAAAAAGTGGTGAAACGTCTCGGCTCGAGAGAATGCTAATGGAAATTGAGAAAAGTCTGCATCAGTCTCATGAAAAAGAGAGAGCAGATAAAGAAGCTTGGGTAATAGAAAATATCAAGTCAAACCCTAAAGCTTCCTTTAAGTTTGCCAAAGAGACAGCCACAGTACGCCAGAGAATAGGACCTCTCTTCAAAAAATATGGCTCTCTCACAGGAAATCCCACGAGGATAAGTGAAATACTGAACGAACAGTTCCAAAGTGTGTTCACTACACCTCTAGAACACAGGCAAGTAAACAACCTGTGGCCAAAGAGGCAAAAATTGAGTACATCAAGATTGTAGATGATGATATCACACTGGCCATAGATAAGATTGACACAAACACAGCTGCTGGACCTGATGGATTTCCAGCGATCCTTCTCAAATCGTGCAAACGAAACCTTGCAAAACTGCTACAGCTTCTTTTTCAGAGCTCTCTTGCAAGTGGTAAGCTCCTGAAAGAGGGGGTAATATACCCTATCCATAAGGGAGGAAGCAGAGCAGATGATAAAAATTATAAGCCTATCTCTCTGACCTCACACATCAGCAAAGTCATATATATATACATACATATATATACAAGAAACTAATCATGTTCCTTGAAGAAAATTACTTGCTGACTGACACCAAGCATGGATTTCGACCAGGTAGAAGCTGCCTAACACAGCTCCTGCAACACTATGACTGGGTGTTAAAACAGCTACTAAATGGTTCAAATGTAGATACGATATATCTTGACTTTGCAAAAGCCTTTGATAAAGTCGACCTTAGTATGATCTGTCACAAACTGCGTAATCTCGGCACAGGCAGAAAACTTGGAGAGTAGCTGCACAACTTCCTAAAATATAGAAAGAAGGCAGTTGTGGCCCATGGAGCCGCCTCCAAGGAAACACAAATAACAAGCGGTGTTCCACAGGGCACTGTCTTGGGGCCACTGCTGTTCATAGTGGCCGTTTCAGACATGCCCTCAGTTGCTAAGATGGTGACCCTTGCTAGCTATGCAGATGACACAAAAGTCTCCCACACAATACAAAACCCTGGAAATATTGCACATCTGCAACAGGTGTTGGATACAATATACAGGTGGGCTGAGGACAACAACATGCAGTTTAATGCAGGTAAGTTCCAGGCCCTGTGCTACCGACACACAAAGGTAAACGACATGCAGACTGGATACACTGGCCTGGGAAGAATTGTAATTCCTGAGTTAAAATCAGTGCGTGACCTGGGTACTGACATGAGCAAGTGCATATTACTAATTTGGTGATAAAATGCAGATGGCTAGCTGGATGGATTCTCCAAACTTTCAGAACAAGAGAGAAGGAGACACTGATGGTCCTTTGGAAAACTTTCTTCCTCAGCCGCTTGGACTACTGCTCCCTACTATGGTCACCACACAATATAAAGCTAACAGCAGAACACGAAGCAATTCAAAGAAGCTACACTAAGAAGATTGTCTCAATGCAACATATCAGCTACTGGGAAAGACTGAAAGTATTAAAACTCTTCTCCCTAGAGCGAAGACGGGAGAGATATGCAGTGATATACATCTGGAAAATCCTGGGTCTTGTCCCAAACTTTGGCATTCAAAGTTACCCCAACCGCAGAACAGGGCGCCACGGCATGGTGCCAAAGATA
>NC_043006.1:24171114-24173614 GCF_006345805.1 Octopus sinensis | reverse complement strand
TTTTCTATCTATTTACTCTATTTTTTTACCTTAGATATTTAACATAATAAATGTATTGTAGGCAACTGATCCTAATGTTTTGAGTTTCAAATTTAGTTAATGGAGTTTCTTCTATAAGAAAAAATCATTATTTTATTTTTTTAATAACTATTGTTTAACCCTATTTGCTTATTTATTTAACTATCATTGTTAACCTGAAGAGTGACCATAATTTTAAATTGAATTGCTTTTCGATTAAATTTAACTTTAATTGGAATTCGAATTTAATTATAGCCATGAAACGTACATAGCTTTTTTACTTATTATATATTGATTATTCATTTTTATTTATGATTTGGTTTATGTCTATCATTTTTTGAATTGCATAATAGTGGTTTTTCTCTAATTTATATATTATGTATTTATATTGTGAAATTTGATTTAATACTAAATTGAATTTTTCCCTGTAAGTTTGAAGTTATACTCCTTAATATTATTATTATATATATACATACACACATACATATCTATCTATATATATATATATATAACTTATAAACAAGAGCAAAAGAAAAATTATTTCCATGCCAATATGCTGATAACAGACTTTAAATCGTCAATTTTCACATTTCATTATACATTGACTATAAATACGTGCTGAAATCGAGGAAAACTAGCCAACAGAATTTTTTTTTTTTTTTAATTTTTTAAAAATTTATTTAATTATTCTTATTATTATAATTATTATATGTGAACTAAAATCAAAAAGTATTAGCTTGGTTACTTTGTGAATTAGAATGTAACGTAAAATTTTTTAGAATAGGTAGAGTAAAGTTTTTTTTATATTTAGTACTATTGAATTTAATAATAAGTACCTTTTTTCACAAATAAATTTATAAACGAAAAGTAATACGTTTTTAGTTTTGAAATTTTTTATTTTTTATTTCATAAATATTTCCAGAAAGTTAAGTATAATATTTATTTAATGGAGTAATTTATTTATGTTTATTGATTGAAAAAATATGGATTTCTAATTGCTTTATTTGTTAATTATAATTTAGATACATACATTTATTTAATTTTTAAGAGTTATTCGAATGACCGCTAAAGTAAGGGGATTCATAGTTTTCGTGTAAGCACACCTGTTCATACCTACACATGGGCGCTCGCCCACCCACATGCGTGTGCCTAAAGTTATACATTCATCCACCCTCACTTGAAAATGTACACATCCTCACTCCCATCCTTCGCCAAATGCATATGCATACAAACCCACACACACACGTGCACCATAAAGGTTCATAGATACATCTATATACACACAAGTACAAGAAAAAACAGGGCTAAGGGTAACAATACAGAAAAAAGGCATAAGCGAGTATACAAAGAGTAAACCACATCTATACACGCACATACCCTTATGCACGCACACACACACGCCTATATACGCACAAACCCGCACACGCCTATATACGCACAAACCCGCACACGTCAATATACGCACACGCACACACACACACATCTATATACACACAAAAGATTCCATATACACGTCTATATACGCACAGGGAAAAATGCAGGGTGGAACATAGAATACAGAAAAAATTATGTGTAAAAAATATATAAGCAATAAGCCAATAAACCAAGATCTCAATAAATATGTACGAAATATATGTATAAAAAATATATAATAAATATATAATAAATATAAGTAAAAGGTATAAAAAGTGCCACGTATCAGAGGTGGTTTCACATACTAGAGTAGCTCATTCAACAGTGGTACCCCAGCATGACAACAGCTTTCAGGCTGAAACATTTTTCAGGAGTTAAGGATTATATACATACATATATATATATATATATATATATACTAGCAGAGATACCCAGCATTGCTCGTGTTACATGCAATTGAAGAATTAGACTTTTCTGTTATATTTTCTGTAATGAACTGGAATACCTATGTTTCGAATTTCATCAAAATTGCAGATGAGGGTTATTTCTCTCTTTACACACCCAAACAAAATTGTAATCGTGCCACATGTATCCCATACTCCATATTCCAAAATTCCAGTCTTATTGAACCTGTTAAAAAGATTTTGCTCCTAAAAAATGGGGGTTATGGAGCTCTAAAATGTGAGAGTTAAGGCACCTGTTGGGGGTGGGCATCTTAATGTCAACCAGAGAAGTTGAATCGTTGAGAATCTTTCTAACTTGGGTCTTATATCTATTGTTTGAATTTCTTTGAAATAGGAAATATATGTTCACTGGGTTTGTAAAAGAGAGCGAAGCTACAGGAAACCAAAAGACGATTGATCACAATAAGCAGTCAGCTACCCTACCCTAGTCGTTACCACTCCCAATGTAGGATTCCTCACCATCCAGGTGACAGGCACAGCCATAAGATGTATTACGAATCTATAACAATTGGAAGGGTGTGACCCAACTGAAATAAACATTAACTGTGTGACGTGAGGGCTAAAAAGATATGAAAGTGTCACCTCTGGAGTTTGCAAATGACCAA
>NC_043006.1:24158614-24168614 GCF_006345805.1 Octopus sinensis | reverse complement strand
CAAACTTTGGCATCGAGAGTTACACAAATGCCAGAACTGGGCGCCACTGCGTGGTGCCTAGGACTCCGAATTTGCCATCAAGATGTAGGACAAGATACTGTGATAGCCTAGGCTTCCGAGGCCCACAGCTCTTCAATATCCTCCCGAAGAACCTAAGAGACCTGCATGGGGTGGATGCAGATGTCTTTAAAATGAAACTGGATCTCTTCCTGTCAGGTATCCCAGATGAACCAACTTCACGGCAGGAGGTGCAGATGAGGGCAGCCGCATCGAACCCTCTCATGCACCAAATGGCAGTTGCTAAAAAGCTTCCGTGAAGTAAAACCATGTAGCAACACCAAATGGCGGTGCCCCAGCATGACCAGAGCTCATGAGCTGAAACTAGAATCAATCAATCAATCATATATATATACTAGCTTAAGGTGACCCACTCTACACGAGGGTAAGAGTGTAGTTGTTACTTTCTGTTGCTTCCTTTCAGCACGTAAAAAGCACCCTCCAAACGTGGCCGATTGCAGCGCCGCCTTGACTGGCTTCTGTGCCGGCGGCACGAAAGAAGCGCCCACTACACTTACAGAGTGGTTGGCGTTAGGAAGGGCATCCACCTGTAGAAACACTGCCAGATCAGATAAAATTGAAAAATTTAAATTATTTAAATTTAAAATTATTAATTTAAATTTATAATTTTCTTTAAATATATATAACTATCAAAAAGTATTAAAAAGTTTAATATACATAAATACAGATATATACACTTTGTATATATACATTATATATACATATTTATATGTAGAACACACACCCCCTTTTATCAAATTAACCCAATAAATATCTGATTCATAATATTTGTTCTCATGATTGGGTGGTGGTGGTGGCGATAATTCTCTCTATGAATGCAGACAGACGTAGAGAGAGAGAGAGACAGAGTGTGAAAGCATTGTGGAAGGCGGGGAGAAAGGGGAGATATAGAACGCCGTGACACGACGTTATAAAGAGAAAGTGAAGGGGAGTTAGACGCTGTTAGACAACGGTATATATAGAAAGTGATGGGAAGGGAGGAAAGAGAGTGAGTGACGGAGGAAGACAGATACATAAAAGAATGAGAGTAGACTTGTCAAAGTGCATTTTTCGCCCTAGCAACGACACCTTATAAGATAGGGATTTCAAACCTAGCCCACTGGCATCCTCACCTCATTTTACATGTCCCTGTAAATTTTGGAGTCAATCCGACGGGATAAGTGGCCTTTAACTCATTCTCAATGCCAAAACCAGAGAAACAAACTTTTCGCATTTCAGTTTTATAGATATATATATTATATATATAGTATAATATATAATATATATATATATATACATACATATATATATAATATATACATACAATATATATATACATACATACATATATATATACATACATACATATATATATATAATACATATATATATACATACATACATATCTATATACATACATACATTATATATACATACATATAATATACTATACTACATAGATATATATACATACATATATATATATATACATACTACATATATATATATACATACACAATATATATATATACATACAATATATATATTATATACATACACATATATTATAACATACACATATATATATAATACACACACACATATATATATATATAAGATATATATACATACAATATATATATACATACATATATATATACATACATAATATAATACATACCATATATAATACATACATATACATACATACATATTACATATATATATATATACATATATAATATACATATATATATCTATACTATATATATATATATAATACATACATATATATATATACTATATTATATATACACTATATACATACATATGTATACATCATACCAATATACATACATATATACATACATACATATATATACATACCATATATACATACATATATATATATACATATATATATACATACATATATATACATAATATATACATACATATATACATACATACATATATATATACATACATATATATACATACATATATACATACATATATATATATACATACATATATACATACATATTTATACACATATATATACATATATATATACATACATATACATACATTTATACATATATATATACATACATTTCAACATATATACATACATTTATACATATATGTATATAAATACATATATACATATATATATATATATATACATATATATATATACTTACATGTATTCGTACATATACACACACACATATATATTTATATTTATACACATATATATACTATAAATACATATATAGGCGCAGGAGTGGCTGTGTGTTAAGTAGCTTGCTAACCAACCACATGGTTCCGGGTTCAGTCCCACTGCATGGCATCTTGGGAAGTGTCTTCTGCTATAGCCCCGGGCCGACCAATGCCTTGTGAGTGGATTTGGTAGACGGAAACTGAAAGAAGCTTGTCGTATATATATATATATATATAAGTGTGTGTGTATATGTTTGCGTGTCTGTGTTTGTCCCCCTAGCATTGCTTGACAACCGATGCTGGTGTGTTTACGTCCTCGTCATTTAGCGGTTCAGCAAAATAGACCGATAGAGTAAGTACTGGGCTTACAAAGAATAAGTCCCGGGGTCGATTTGCTCGACTGAAGGCGGTGCTCCAGCATGGCCGCAGTCAAATGACTGAAACAAGTAAAAGAGTAAAAGAGAGTAAAAGAGATATATATATATACTATATATATATATACATACAAAATAGACATATATACATACATAACCAACAAGGGCAGATAATATACTGGATCTCTGCTTCACAAACAATATGGATATCATCCATAATGTTAAAGTGATGCCAAAAATGATCTCGGATCACAACATAATAGAGCTATTCTATGTATGGACCAAAAGCCCAAGCAGACACACAGCTTATACAAAACATCCACAATCTCTCCAACTTAAACTTTCATAAAGCAATTTGGAAGTTGATCGAGAAAGAGATCCTCAAACAGGATTGGCCTAAATGTCTCTCCACACCACACATTAACATGAAACACAAACACTTCATGTCCATAATACAAGCCATATGTGAAAAATATGTCCTAGTGTGCAGGGCCAGCACACACAAAAACAAAAACAGGATCCCTAGAGAAAGGAAGTTTCTTATGAGAAGATGGACAAGGATTGCGAACCGCCTGAGCAAGCACACCAAAAGTGGTGAGAAGTCTCAGCTTGAGAGAATGCTAATGGAAATTGAGAAAAGTCTGCATCAGTCTCATGAAAAGGAGAGAGCAGATAAAGAAGCTTGGGTAATAGAAAATATCAAGTCAAACCCTAAAGCTTTCTTTAAGTTTGCCAAAGAGACAGCCACAGTGCACCAGAGAATAGGACCTCTCTTCCAAAAATATGGCTCTCTCACAGGAAATCCCACGAGGATATAAGTGAAATACTGAAAAACAGTTCCAAGTGTGTTCACTACACCTCTAGGACACAGGCAAGTAAAGAAACAACCCAGAAGAATTCTTTCCCACTTTACTGCGGCCCAAACAGGCAAAAATTGAGTACATCAACATTGAAGATGATGATATCACACGGCCATAGATGAGATTGACACAAACTCAGCTGCTGGACCTTATGGATTTCCAGCGATCCTTCTCAAATCGTGCAAACGAGCCCTTGCAAAAACGCTAGAGCTTCTTTTTCAGAGCTTTCTTGCAAGTGGTAAGCTCCCAGTCAAATTGAAAGAGGGGGTAATATGCCTTATCCATAAGGGAGGAAGCAGAGCAGATGCTAAAAATTATAGGCCTATCTCTCTGACCTCACACATCAGCAAAGTCATGGAACGAATCATCTGCAAGAGACTAATCATGTTCCTTGAAGAAAATGACTTGCTGACTGACACCCAGCATGGATTTCGACCAGGTAGAAGCTGCCTAACACAGCTCCTGCAACACTATGACTGGGTGTTAAAACAGCTACTAAATGGCTCAAATGTGGATGTGATATATCTCGACTTTGCAAAGGCCTTTGATGAAGTCGAACACGGTATGATTTGTCACAAACTGCGTGGTCTTGGCATAGGCGGAAAACTTGGAGAGTGGCTGCACAACTTCCTAAAAGATAGAAGGCAGGCAGTTGTGGAGCCACCTCCAAGGAAACACAAATATCAAGTGGTGTTCCACAGGGCACTGTCTTGGGGCCACTGCAGTTCAGACATGCCCTCAGATGCTAAGATGGTCACCCTTGCTAGCTATGCAGATGACACAAAAGTCTCCCACACAATACAAAACCCTGGAAATATTGCACATCTGCAACAGGAGTTGGATACAATATACAGGTGGGCTGAGGACAACAACATGCAGTTTAATGCAGGTAAGTTCCAGGCCCTGCGCTACCGGCACACAAAGGTAAACAACATGCAGACTGGATACACTGGCCCGGGAAGAATTACAATCCCTGAGTCAAAATCAGTGCGTGACTTGGGCATTGACATGAGCAACGATGCATCTTTCCAAGTGCATATTACTAATCTGGTGATAAAATGCAGACGGCTAGCTGGATGGATTCTCCGAACTTTCAGAACAAGAGAGAAGGAGACACTGATGGTCCTTTGGAAAACTTTCGTCCTCAGCCGCTTGGACTACTGCTTCAAACTATGGTCATTACACAATATAAAACTAACAGCAGAACTCGAAGCAGTTCAAAGAAGATCGTCTCAATGCAACATATCAGCTACTGGGAAAGACTGAAAGTATTAAACCTCTTCTCCCTAGAGCGAAGGTGGGAGAGATATGCGGTGATATACATCTCGAAAATCCTGGAGGATCTTGTCCCAAACTTTGGCATTCAAAGTTACCCCAACCGCAGAACGGGGCGCCACTGCATGGTGCCAAAGATACCAACATCACCATCAAAATACAGGACCAGATACTGCAACAGCTTGGGTTTCAGAGGACTGCAGCTCTTCAACATCCTCCCAAAATGCCTGAGAGACTTGCACGGTGTGGATGTGGATTTCTTTAAAACTAAACTGGATCTCTTCTTGTCGGGGGTCCCAGATGAACCTACCTCACGACATCGAACTCCCTTGTTGACCAAGTGCCATGTATCAGAGGTGGATTCACATATTAGTGTAGCTCATTCAGTGGTGGTGCCCGAGCATGGCCGCGGCCTTCGGGCTAAAACATTTTTAAGGATTTTTAAGGATACAAAATACATATATATATATATACATATAGACATATATATACACACACATATATATATATACATACACATAAATATATGCACCAAATGTAATGTGCGAGAGAGACAACTGCACTGGTATGGTCATGTGGCGTGAATGAACGAGGATAGATGTGTGCAAAAAATTCCACAACCTAGCGATTGAGGGAAGAGGTAGACCTGGGATGAAGTGGTGAAGCACGACCTTCGAATATTAGGCCTCACTGAGGCAATGACCAGTAATCAAGACTTTTGGAAATATGCTGTGCTTGAGAAGACCCGGCAAGCCAAGTGTGACCATAAGCTTGTGGCCTATGCCAGGGGTGCAACCAGCCCACTTATGCATACCTTCCCTTCATTGGACACATCTCACAAAAGCCAGTTGAGGCAAGTGAAATCAAAATCAAATCCTATAACTGGCATCCGAGCGTGATCGTTGCCAGAGCGGCCAACCAGCATTTGTGTCGGTGGCACATAAAAAGCACCATTCAAGTGTGTTCATTACCAGTGTCGCCTTACTGGCGCTTGTGCCGGTGTGCAGGTGACACGTAAAAAAACGATTTTTTCATGGCCGTTGCCAGTACCGCCTGACTGGTCCTTGTGCCGGTGGCACGTAAAAGCACCCACTACACTCTCAGAGTGGTTAGCATTAGGAAGGGCATCCAGCTGTAGAAACTCTGCCAGATCAAGATTGGAACCTGGTGTAGACATCTGGTTCACCAGTCCTCAGTCAAATTGTCCAACCCATGCTAGCATGGAAAGCGAACGTTAAACGATGATGATGATGACATATATATATATATCTTATGATAAAAGGCAGATTTTCTCTGCCTGTTCCCATGTTTCTTTTTAATACAATTCTACAATATAGAATTTCTTCAATTGGAATTTACCTATGATTTTTCCAAGTAGATTCGATTGGGTCATGGCATAAAAAGTTTTTTCAATGTGACCCCCAATTAAACAAAAATTCAAGAAAACTCAATATTTTACGATTTCCCTCTCTCATTTCAAGTGGTTTACTCCTGCTATTACTTCTCCTACTTTCTCTTTGCAAGTGTGCAACAATTAAAGTGAAAGTATTTATATAACAGGGATGAGCCATTAATACTGGTCATCCTTTTTGCTAGAGGAAGATCCGCCATGGTCTTATATGCTATATCACTGGTTTTCAATTCATCTTAATCAAATTAATATTCAATTTTTCACCCTTATTATGTGTGTGTGAGTGTATTAGCAATTTGTATAAAATTGCGTCAATGACTTGAACAAGTGGTTTCACATAAATGGGGATAAATTAAAAACGTTTGTTGTTGTTATTATTACTGTTTGACTATTGTAATCACGTATGTTGGTTCCTCGTCAGGGAAACGTTGTTGTGTTGCATTTGTTAATAATTGTAAAGCGTAACCCCCCCTTTGGAGAAGGGGCTTTGGTATTGTTTAAAAATGAATTGTGTCCCTGTTTGGGGAAATTGACAATATTTTCACCATCTTTACGGAAGCATTTTTGTTAAAATGCCTTCGATAGAAGAAAGTCCAAAAATGAATTTCGCTGCAGCTGTACACTGCTATACAAGAGGGAGGACAAGATCCAATTGATCGAAATTGCAAGAGACGGGCCAACAATTCCAGTCTGTTATATATTTTGAGTATTGTTATCACTAGCGATATCAAGATATAACTTTGTATTTTGTATTTTATGTGTAGATGTATATATATAGATGTACATATATATATATATACACATATATACATGCATAATATATCTACCCATATACACATACGCACACACACACACACACATACATAGGGGCAGGTGTGGCTGTGTGGTAACAAACTACGTTCCAAACACATGGTCCTGGGTTCAGTCCCACTGTGTGGTGACTTGGCATGTGTCTTCTGCTGTAGCTTCAGACCAACAAAAGCCTTCTCAGTGGATTTTGTACATATATACAGGCATACATACATATATATACATGCATGTTCTATATTTTGAAAATTACCCATATTTACTTACCCATGCTTCATTCCCCTCTTGCCTACATAGGGCATCCATTCTCTTTTAACACAGCATGAAGTTTTGTAACAGCACATCCGCTGCCGTTCGTGGAATCGAAGAGAACCTATTCACCTGCGAACGTTTTACACCGCCTTCCACGACGATCAAATTCTTACAATATGAGAACAATAACATGGCTCTTTTCAAGGCAACCTCACATTCAATTCTTACACCATTCTACGAGGGGGTAGGAACCCCTTTACACGGCTGTCTATACACTTACAAATACATTCATTCGCCGTAAACTTATATCAATATTTGCCTGAATAATCATCATAATTCAGTACAATCATTAACAGTACTTTCAAGCAATTCAGCCCCGAGCATCGCCAGGCAATTCTGCTAGTATATATATATATATATATATATATATACACACACATACATATACACATATATATATATAGATATATATGCATTCATGTGTGTGTGTGTGTGTGTATATATATATGTATACATGTATATGTATATATATGTATGTTTATATATGTATATATATATATATATGTGTGTGTGTGTGTGTGTGTGTGTGTGTATATATATATATGTACATATATACACACACACACACACACATATATATATATATACATATATCTGTACTCATATATACATCTATATATATAAAGCTGAAGTTGTCTGTGTGTGGCAGGTTTGGTAGCCTTCAACTAACACTATCTCCTCCGCAACCAAGCGACGCAAGTTGACCAAAATTGAGAGCGTAACAGGAGAAGGCTTGCTCTTCATCCCATAGAAGAAAAAATTCAAATAGGACCATGTTAAGACCAAAATTTATTTACATCAAAAAGGTGCTTTTCTTCTATGACAATTCCTATTTTTTACGATTTTTTTACTGCCGTGTCACCATTTTTCGGTGTATTTCAACCAGAAAAATGTTCACTTAAAGAGAATAACAAGCTGAATAATGCAAAAGTTTTACTTTTCAAAAGTTCCAACTCTAAAGGGTCGAAAAGAATTTTTCGGTGATGTCATTGGTTTTGAGTGAACGAGGGATTTTCCTGTAATTTTTCTTAATAAATACTTTTGCAGTGTTAACTTCTTAATACATTTTTCAGTGCAGCTCGAAACTTGAGATTCATTTTGCTTTAGATCTATGGGTAATTTTTTTCTCTGTAATGTTTATAGAAGGAATATCAACAAACAGTACCAACAATTCAAGTTGGCATTACACATTTGCAGCACATTCAGAGCAAACTTGAGCATCACCACAATATACATCTATTCATAGATTGAAACTTTGTTAACGCGACATCAAAGTTTGCAGTTTTAAGCACAACTGAAAAACAAACCTGAGCAACGCCAGGCTATACTGCCAGTATATACATATATATATATAATATATATATATACATATGCACATATATATATACACATATATATACACATATACATATATATATATATATATACACACATATATATATATATACATATATATATATATATATATATATATACACACATATATATACACATATATATACATTTATATACACTTATATATATACATATATATAATATACATATATAACATACATATATATACACATATATATACATACATATATATACACATATATATACACATATATATACATATATATACACACTTATATATACATATATATACACTTATACCTTATGCATATATATATATATATATATATATACTATATATATATACATACATACATACATATCATTATCATCATTTAACGTCCGCTTACCCTGCTGGCATAAGTTAAACTGTCTGACTACAATCTGATCAGGCAAAGTTTCTACAGCTGGATGCCCTTCCTAATGCCAACCACTCTGAGAGTGTATTGGATTCCTTTACGTGCCAACAGCACGAGGGCCAGTCAGGTGGTAATGGCTACGACCACGCTCAAATGACGCTTTTTATGTGCCACTTGCACAGGAGCCAGTTCAGCGGCACTGGCAACAACCACACTTAATTGTCGTTTTTCACGTGCCACCGGCACAGATACCAGTAATGCGATGCTGGCAACGATCACACTTGAAATGAGCTTTTTACGTGCCACTGTCAGGGGAGCCAGTTGGCAGCATTGGCAACAATCACATTTGGATGATGCTTCTAACATTCCACGGCATGTGACCAATAGGCCAGACTGTTAGCCCTCTTTTTGCCTCTAACTGTGGTCACTGCCACATCGATATTCTTCCCTGTATTTGTGAAAGTTTTGTATCTCTGCCATAAGGCTTCATTTCCGCACATGCCAGCTGAATTCAATTCGTCCCCAGTCGAAAGACACCTGTTGTTAAGTCCTGTTATTATTATTTTTTTTTGTTGTATTTTGTATTTATATTTTTGCAACATCGTCTGTTTTTCCATCCTTGTTTTTGTATACATTCGATGCTTTCTTCCAAGGAATCTAATGCTCTTAGCTTAGTTTTTCCTTGAGGCTGGCCAGATTGGAGCAATCTCAAGATTAATCAGCCGAAATTGCAAGGATCATCTGGTCCTTAACTGAGGATAGAAAGTTTCGAATGACCCGTCCTTGTTTTTCTTGTATCGTCTATCTGGATGTTTTGTTGTCCCTTTTTCTATCACCTAGTTGTCCAGATGTTTTGCGTTCTTGTCCAATTTTCTATTTTTTATCTATATATATATAGCAGCGTACATACACTTTGTTCTCTTA
>NC_043006.1:24148614-24153614 GCF_006345805.1 Octopus sinensis | reverse complement strand
AAAGTGTATATAGATATTTAAATGTATTTATATATCCATCTATACACACATGTATGTATAATGTGCGTGTATATATTTCCATAGAGGTAACCATTCAATTCATACAAAGTTTTTTAGGACGAAAATATTATATATAAAAGAAAGGTGTGTGTCTGTCTACTCCGATTGAGATTCCTAACTACTCCCACTTTGCGATGCAGTTTAACCAAAACCGGGTATCTTATAGTCGTGATTCATATCGAGCCCTCTGGGTATTAGCGCGCGTCTACGATGAGTCTACGATTTTACAAATAATTTACCATCATTTTTTCCATTTTAATGCGTATTTTTTTTAATAAAGGGAAGTAACTCCCAAACTTCACACCAATATGCATGCTCATATGCGACATAATATCACATCAGCAGCATTTCCTCACACCCTCCTTGCACTTGGCGAAGGCAAAATACCAGGGGATGAAAATGGTAATATTGCCATCGATTCCATTTGTACCATTGTTAAGACGCCTTCTGATTTCAGAGATGCAGTGTTCCCAGATCTACAAGCTAATTATCAGAATATGGATTGGATTGGCAAAAAGGCTATACTGGCCCCAGGAAGGAATAAAACTGTCACCATATTAATGATGAAATGCTAAAACTCATTCCTGGGGAAGTCTATGTATATCAGTCTATCGATACAACTCCTGACCCAGAGGACGTCATCAACTATCCAATAGAAGTACTCAATTCCTTTGAGCACCCTGGACTACCACCACACTTTCTCAAACTTAAAGTTAGTGCCCCTATAATGCTCATCAGAAATTTGGTTCCCCCAAAACAATGCAATGGCACACGTTTGATCGTTAAGTCCTTATCTCCCACCGTAAACTTATATCAATATTTGCCTGAATAATCATCATAATTCAGTGCAATCATTAACAGTACTTTCAAGCAATTCAGCCCCGAGCAACGCCGGGCAATTCTGCTACTATATATATATATATATATATATACATACATATACATATACATATATATATATACATATATATATATACATATATATACATATATATATACATATATATATATACATATACATATACATATATATATATACATATACATATATATATATATATATATATATATATATATACATATACATATATACATATACATATACACATATACATATATATATATATATACATATACATATAGATATATATACATATACATATAGATATATATATACATATAGATATATATACATATACATATAGATATATATACATATAGATATATATACATATACATATAGATATATATATATATATATACATATAGATATATATATACATATACATACATATATACATATACATACATATATTACATATACATACTATATATATATACATATATATACATATACATACATAAACTATACATTATATATAATATACATATATTACATATACATATATATACATATACATATAATACATATACATATATATACATATACATATATATACATATACATATATATATATATATATATATATATATTATAATATATATATATATATATATATATATATATATGTATATATACATATATATACATATATACAGGGTGGGGAAGCAAAATTTACAATGAACATTAAGTTGTTTCTTCTCAGTAGGCACTAAGTCAATTGTTTTGAAACCTAGCATATATTGATGTTATAATCATACCTAACACTATTATCTTTACCTTTTCCAAAACTTTTGCCCATATGAGTAATCAAGAAAGCAAACATCAAAGAGTGTGTGATTTGCTGAATGCCCTTGTCACACCAACGGAGATTTCAAGAATAGTTGGAGTGTCCATAAAGACTGTTTATAATGTAAAGAATAGAATGACTATGAATGAAACTATCACGAGGAAGTCTGGAAGTGGAAGAATCAACAAAATACGTACCAGAGCTTTTATTAACGCTCTCAAATCCAAAATCTTAAAGGATCCAACCAAATCCATGAGAAAAATGGCAATTGAACTTGAGTTAGATAACAAGACCATTAGAAATGCAGTAAAATATGATTTGAGGTTAAATTCTTACTCAAGAACACCAAAACACTTGTTGACGACAGCTATGAAGGAAAAGAGATTGGAAAGGTGCAAGAAAATTATTACATGGTTCAAGAAAAAGTCCTCCATTGGAACAATCTTTTCAGATGAAAAGATCTTCACTGTCGATTCTGTTCTGAACTGCAGAAATGACAAAATCGACAGCTGAGGTTAAGGAGACATTCAAAACAAAACATCCATCTCAAGTTATGGCTTCTGGTGTTGTGGCTTCCAATGGAAAGAAAATGCCTATAAAATTCTACAAAGCTGATGAAAAAGATCAATGTTAATACTTACTACAAGACTGAGATACCAGGTGTTGCCATGGCTTAAAGCAAACTACCCAGATGGTAATTATGTATGGACACAGCCAGAAAAATACAAGATTTCTGCAAATCCAACTTTAGCAATTTTTTGGAATCACGTTTATGGCCGCCATATAGCCCAGATCTAATCCCTATGAATTATGCTGTCTGGGGCGTTTTAGAATATGCTACAAATAGAACATTACACAGCAATGTCGACTCTCTTAAAGATACTATGAAAGAAGAATGGGAGGAGCTGTCTCCTGAATATTGAGGAACACTTGTGCAAGTTTCTGGAAGCGTGTGAAGGCAGTTATTGAGAAAGGAGGACACATAGAATAAAAATATTTTCTTTTATGTAAATTTTCTTGTGGCAAATAAATTCTCATGACTTTCAATAAACTAATAGGTCATACATTGTCTTCCAATCCCTGCTTAAAAATATATGTATATATACATATATATATATATATATAATATATATACACACACATATATATATACTTATATATATATATATATATACATATATAAATGTATATATACATATATATATATATATAAATGTATATATACAATATATATATATATAAATGTATATTAACATATATATATATAAATGTATATATACATATATATATATATATATATATATATATAACATATATATATATATACATATATATATAAATATATATACATATAATATATATATATATACAATATATATATATATAAATGTATATATACATATATATCATCATCATCGTCGTTTAACGTCAGTTCTCCATGCTAGCATGGGTTGGACGGTTCGACCGGGGTTCTGGGAAGCCAGAAGGCTGCACCAGGCTCCAGTGTAATTTGGCAATGTTCTACAGATGGATGCCCTTCCTAACGCCAACCACTCCGTGAGTGTAGTGGGTGCTTTTTACGTGCCACCTGCACAGGTGCCAGGCGGGGCTGGCAACGGCCACGGTCAGATTGGTATTTTATGTGCCACCGGCACGGGAGCCAGTCGAGGCGGTGCTGGCATCGGCCACGAGTCGGATAGTGCTTTTTACGTACCACCAGACCAGGGATCCTGGCTGGTTCAATTCGATTTCGATTTCGCTTGCCCCAACATGTCTTCACAAGCAAAGGGGGTTGGCAAGGGTGCCTGTCGTACGGTCGCATTGGAGTATTTTATGTCTTCACAAGCAAAGGGGGTTGGCAAGGGTGCCTGTCGTACGGTCGCATTGGAGTATTTTACGTGCCACGGCCACGAGTCGGATAGTGCTTTTTACGTACCACCAGACCAGGGATCCTGGCTGGTTCAATTCGATTTCGATTTCGCTTGCCCCAACATGTCTTCACAAGCAAAGGGGGTTGGCATGGGTGCCTGTCGTACGGTCGCATTGGAGTATTTTACATGCCACGGCCCCGAGTCGGATAGTGCTTTTTACGTACCACCAGGCCAGGGATCCTGGCTGGTTCAATTCGGTTTCGATTTCGCTTGCCCCAACATGTCTTCGCAAGCATGGGGGGTTGGGATGGGTGTCTGTCGTCGGATGAGGTTCTATATCGACTTCGCTTGCCTCAACCGGTCTTTGTGTCCAAGGGAGGAAAGGCATTCATAAGTGGGCTGGGCTCACTTGTCCTGCCTGGTCTTCTCACGTACAGAATATTTCCAAAGGTCTCGGTCTCTGGTCATTTCCTCAGTGAGGCCTAAAGTTCGAAGGTCGTGCTTCACCACCTCGTCCCAGGTTTCCTGGGTCTACCTCTTCCACGGGTTCCCTCAACTGCTAGGGATTGGCACTTTCTCACACACCTATCTTCATCCATTCTCGCCACATGACCATACCAGCGCAATCGTCTCTCTTGCACACCACAACTGATGCTTCTTAGGTACAACATTTCTCTCAAGGTGCTAACGCTCTGTCGAGTATGTACACTGACATTACACATCCATCGGAGCATACTGGCTTCATTCCTCACGAGCTTACGCATGTCCTCAGCAGTCACAGCCCATGTTTCGCTGCCATGTAGCATGGCTGTTCGTACACACGCATCATACAGTCTGCCTTTTACTCTGAGCGAGAGGCCTTTAGTCACCAGCAGAGGTAAGAGCTCCCTAAACTTTGCCCAGGCTATTCTTATTCTAGCAGTTACACTTTCAGCGCACCCACCCCCACTACTGACTTGGTCACCTAGATAACGGAAGCTATCAACTACTTCTAGTTTTTCCCCCTGGAAAGTGACGGAAGTTGTTTTCTGCAGATTTTCGGAGGTTAATGCTCCCGAGCATCTGCCACATACAAAAACTATCTTCCCAGTTAGCCTACCTTTGACATTGCTGCACCTCTTATGTGTCCATAGCTTACACTGGGTACATCTTATAGAGTTTCTACCTACACCTTTTCTACAGATCGAGCAGGGCCATCTTCCTGAAGATATTTGTGGATGTCTACCTTTCTACTTATTAGTACTTTGGTTTTAGCTAGGTTGACTCTAAGGCCCCTTGATTCTAAACCCTCCTTCCACACCTGGAACTTCTCCTCCAGTTCTGATAGTGACTCAGCAATAAGAGCAAGGTCGTCAGCGTAGAGGAGCTCCCAGGGACA
>NC_043006.1:24118614-24143614 GCF_006345805.1 Octopus sinensis | reverse complement strand
TATATATATATATATATATAAATTTATGTACATACTGTAAATCCTCAAGTATAGTCTGCCCTTGAGTATAATACGCAGGGAATTTTTAGGGGGCTGTACCTCTGAAAAACCTAAACCTTGTGTATAATATGCACCCCTTCTCCAACTTGAGTCATGCGTAAGTAAGCCAGCAGCACCTAGTCGAGCAAACACTTCCGCGCATGCGTACTACAATAATGGTGATGTTCTTAACTGTTATATGGGAATGTAAATATGTTTGCAAATTGTATTTGTTACATGTTATTCTGTGTTCTGAATACTTTTATTTTAATAAATGTTGCTTACTGCAAGTTATGGATAATTCTTTTGACTTCATTGCTTTCAGGCTCAGATTAAGGTATTTTCGCACCCAACATCACAAAATGTGTACGAACATTGCCGGACAGCAAATAGAGACTCGGACATTGCTTAGAAAATATTTTTCATTTTTAACCTCGTATATAATACGCACAAGAGATTTTGACCTTTAAATTTGGGGGAAAAAATGCGGATTATACTTGAGGATTTATGGTACATATAAATATATACATACATACACATACACATAATTATATACATACATATAAATATATACATAAATGTACATACATATATACATATACATATACATACATGTACATATATATACATATACATATATACATACACGTACATATATATACATACACGTACATATATATATACATACACATATATATATACATACACATACATATAATATACATACACATACATATAATATATACATACACATACATATATATTACATACACATACATATAATATATATATATATATATATATATAATATATACATACACATACATATAATATATATATACATATATATATATATACATACATGTACATATATATACATATACATACATATACTTATATATACATACATACATATATATATACATATACGTACACATCCACACACACACATATATATATATAATATACATACACATACATATAATATATATATACATATATATATATATACATACATGTACATATATATACATATATATACATACATATACTTATATATACATACATACATAATATATATACATATACGTACACATCCACACACACACATATATATATATATATATACATACACATATTCATATATAAAACTTATTCACACATTACAGCCATTTCATGCGGCTCCATTTAATTAACACAGAAAGTGCGATGGGCCATGGCCATCAGGCACAGGTCAACAGACCATGATTGTGGCCCAGACAGATGCATTTAATTTATGGGCATTTGTTGGGGTCTAATGTCACTCAAACACTCCGATACCCACCAGAATGCAGTTCAACCAATGACTTTTCAGATGATGTAAAACTTGCCACCATTATATACTAAGATGATATTTTAACTATTTTTTGTTTTTTATGTGTGCATAGTAGTCTCATTTTCACAAAATGTGCTCAGCAGTCCATGCTATGTCACTCAAGTGCAAATCCCAATGCTTTATGGGTTAGTGAAAACATTTCATCAATTTCAAAGAAACCATTCTCGTCAGATGAACGCATAGACTTCAAACAAAGAATAAACCATTTTTTTAACAAATTTACATCAATAATGAAAACCAAAATATTTCCATTGTTTCCTTTTCTTATAACTGCAGCAAATTGATGTAATGTTTTCATTAATCAATTAAATGGAACTGCTTGAAACAGCCGTAATGAATTGACACCTGTACATCTTTGTTACTTATATACATATGGGTATGTCTGGCTTTTTCAATTATCAATTATTTTCATCATTGGTACAGGGTTTTAGGATTTTTATTCATTTGCTTGCTTTCACCATTGTGTTTAAGTGAAAATTTGTAGTTTGGTCATTTTGACTGCTATATTTAGCATGCCAGTACTACTTGTTAGTACCCTTAAGTATTGATATATATATATATATACACACACGTAATTGTACATGCATATACACACATATCTATATATACACAGATATGTATGATTGTGTATAGAAGAATATATTACTCAAATTCCAACTTTGTCTAATTTTCCCAATTTATTTACAATCTTATAATAATACAATATAAGATAATATAAAGAATATTAAATGTCCATTGTGATTGAACTAGTTTTTTCATGCATTAAACTAAGCAATCTTCAGGTTCATGTAGTAGTGGTGACAGTTTACAATTTACAGTTGTAAATTATAAAACATAACTGTCACCACTACTACATGAACCTGAAGATTGCATACATAATGCATGAAAGTATTAGTTATAAGATTGTAAATAAGATGTGAAAATCAGACAAAGTTGGAATTTCTTTGAGCTTATATATATATATAGTTGATCCAAACATGAAAACACAAACAGAAAACACAACAACGCGAGGACGTGGAACAAGTATAGTATTATTGGACGCTCGGGAAAGAAGGAAAGAAGGAGGGTTTAACGTTTCGAGCAGAGCTCTTCGTCAGAAACATAGGAACAGGAAAGATCCAAAGAAGTGAAGACGGGGGGGGGGGGAAATCGCCAACAGTACACACGCGGTCACATAGGGAGAATTCACAAAAAAAAAAAACAAAAGACGAAAACAGGTGGTGTAGACAACAAACAGATGTATTAGTTTAACGCTGGGGAAGTGAAAAAGTCTTCGATGTTTCAAGCCTACGCTCTTCCACAGAAAGGAACACAGAAAGAAACAGGGAGTGAAAATAAGGAATGTGTAGTGGCTAGCGATCTATATATATACATATGTGTATGTGACTCTGTGTGTATTCATATACATATACAGTGTTAAGAAACTCAAGAGAGCTGAACAGCACCTTCTCAGAGGTAAATGTCTCAGTCCTTAACCTTCTCCATTCTAATGGAGCCGGACTAATTTCAAATCATAATTCCTGGCTTCTCCTAGGCTGACACTTTTTAGGCACGTAGCTATAGGAGACTTGTGCATTTAACCCGCTTGGAGATTTCATATAATTGTTGTTTTAACCTCATTTCAGATCGATTACTCAAAGGTGCACCAGCTATGATCATCAAGGATCAAAAGCGTACCAGCCGTGACCATGTAGGATAAATTTGCCCTCTGTATTTCTCGCACATAAAGCGAAGTCATATGCATTCCTCAATATTCTCTTATAAAGTTGTGTACATTGGTGCTAAGACAGCTTGTGTGCATCCGTCCTAAAACTGCTGATAATGAGACTTCGTGGGGTTTATGACATTTTGAATTTTGTAACTCGGGTTTATAGATCGTAAATACATTAGGCCTTAGAAGCAATGAAATAACTTACTTATCCTCTCCCTGTATGTTCGTCATCAAGAAAATCAATTTAATGCATTTTAAATACAAAAACACAAGTAAGCAATTTATGAAGGGTTTATATGTACTCAATTATAATGGAGAAGCTAAATTAGAAAATGGGAATTCATAATGAATTCATTCAGTGAGTTTCAACCTGGGCACTCAACCGTAATTTCAGTTGTAGTCGATTATATCGGTAACTGTACTAAAAACCATATAGCATTTTGTTCGATTTAATAAAGGTAAAAATCACCCTATAAATAAATATATTGTATGGAAAATGGACAATAACCTATGGATTATCTAAATTTACCAATACAAACAGTGACCACCAAAAGCCGATTTTTTGTTACCTTTCGCTTTCTAAATGTGTTCGTATATAAATATACATATCCGATTACAAAAACAGCATCATAACGATCCAAGGAGCTGCTAGACATAGCAGCTAAATCATTCTCACATCGCACCCTCTCATCTTAAATAACATTGGAAATGTTTTTGAAAAAGATAGAATGATCATAGCTGGCACTCTGTGTGTACGTTAAGAAAATAAACAGGACGAGTGAATTTTCGTTCAAGTATATGACGACCGTCCAATAGCGGCCGTCCCATAAAAGCTATTCTCATTTTACATAGCAAGAAAAAAGCATGCCACACACATCGATCGAACGATGAAACCACTATGTGGCTACTTTAACTTCTTAAATACAGCAGTCACATCTCCCCTCAAAGTTGGCCTTATTTTTAAAATGAAAGGATTCATTGAATTTAGTCCTAGATAGTATTACAAAAAGACTTGATGGTTGCGGTCAGAATGTTTTTAATCAAAGGTCTACGTGATCACAGCTGAGCTACACCAATACATTTAAAACACAGTACACACTATTGCCTCATGAGTATCAACATACACAAGCACAGGCAGCAGAGACAAATAAATATGTATCACAGGTGAAGTATAAAAATAAATACATATATGAATATACATATATAAACTGAATTAGATGGACAAGTAAATAAGCTATATGGAGAGGATGGGGGGGGGCGAATAAGCAGATTAGTGAAGTGTAAATATTTAAGTGGGTTTTCTGATAACAGAGGAAGAGGGAGGGAAAAGATGCGTCGAGAGGGAACTGCATCCAGGCTGGAACAATAATCTAAAAATTTACATCCAGGCAGGAGCAATATCTAAACATTTACAACCAGGCTGGGCTGGTTAAAACTGCAAAAAAATTGCCCTAACTCAATCACTTCGTGAAAATAATAATTTTTGGGAACCTTTTATTTTAATGATCGTATCCTGTCGACCACAATGTCAAGTTTAATTAGTCGAATAAAAAAAAAAAAGGAATGTTATGTGTTAAGTAAAAAGAGGGGGGGAGTATTATTGAACTGTTATGTTAAGAATTGATTCCTATTGAACGAAGAGTTCAATGTTGAACGGATTAAGTGTGTGTGTGTAGAACAGTGCTGTGTCTCATTAACATAAAGGCCACAACAAGAGCGAGTGACACGAACGAAGGTCACTAACTGGCTCCCCAATAAATTGCTACAACATACAAACAGCCAAGCAAGAATTTAATAACAATGACGAGGAGTATAACGATGAAACACTTTCGAGCGTTTTGCAAATGGGAGGAATTAAAAAATGAACATCGAAGGGTAGATTCAAGTCGATGGTATTGAAAAATCCTCATTAAATAAGAGGAGAGAGAGGAGGAAGTTGGCTAGTAATACTAACAATCTATAGATATCTACAGAGAGAGACAAACAGACAGACAGAGAGTATTTACTTATGTACAATTTCAGCATCAACAATGATGTTTGGTGAAGTTACGGTGATAGCAAAATGGCGACCGGAGCCAGTGATTCACAGACGAGACAAACTCGGAGATATTGCAATGGTATCCGTCAGGCATGATGATCGCTTACATAGCAATTAACGTAGACATCAGATATATATATACGCTACAATAACACTGGGGAAAACGGGGAAAAAAACTAAATACTTTAATCTAAAATGCCCGTATACATTCCCTGTATGTGTGTATATATTTTTTTTTAATATGTGTGTATACATACAAGTACGATCGTTGTCAATGCTGGCTACTTTGCAAGTTTTATTGCTAACTAATCAGAAGAAATGAGAGCATTCGAATAATTACTAATGCATAAATAAATAATTGACATTGATTAAAATGATAAAATAAAATTAAATGATTTACTTACATGCAAAATTTAGAAAAATGTATCCACAACTGCCGGTAGAAAACACGTTTATAAGACAAGCATAAGAGATGATAAAGTAGTACGAAAACATGGAACTGACAATGCCTAGCTTATTAAATGTATGGATCACAATACGTAACAAAATTAATTTTTCAATTAGATTGATAAAAAATCATTACATTTTATGCTGATGTGTTTATTTTTTAGTTGATTTATTTTTAATAAATTATTTTAAAAGTATATTTTGCTTTCTTGCTTTCTTCTTCATTTTATGAAACTTAAAATCCATAAGGATTTTATACCTTCAAGCTTTCCGTATATACGTTTACTATTTATTTTATTCTAGGAAGTTATTCAGAAAAAATATTTTAATTTATGAACGAAATTTGCAATATATTTTTTTTCCATTTTGTTTTTTACAAACATTACACTATTCCACTTTTTAATTTTTCAACAAATAAACATTTGATTTTGTGCGCAGGATGAAAGTAAAACATACTTTATTGCGCGGAAGGATATCAGCAGTGTTTAGGTCGTTATAGAAATTCTACTATCAGAGCTGAAGAGTAATTCTTACCACACTTATTTCGGTAAGGTAAACTGGAAATCTCTAATTAAAAACTTCATTCATAATGTCCAGTAACAAAAATAATTGGTTCTTTTCTTTTGATGTTCTATTATTATTTTTTGATATTTTGTTCTAATTCATCACGTTATTTCAACTTTGTTTTGATAAATATTAATTTTCTTAGCAACAGATATTAAATTTAGTCATTACAACCAATACTGTTGAACACAAAATCTATTCTTTTATGTCTATTAAAATATGTTTACCATTTATCAGTATTATTCTATTAATTCCATAATTCTTTAGTTGAAATATAATCAGCATTCCATATTTGATATCATGTTTACAATGACACCTAACAAATGTCACCCTTCACGCACGTTGATTCTTCAAATATTTGACATTAAAATTACAAATGAGGTCAGTTTACGATCTGTTTTCGATTTTAGTTTGTGCTGATTACTGCTGTCATTTTATCTGATCTCTTTGAGCTTTATTTTATACCCATACACGCAAACTTAAAAGCAGTGTCGTTAGAAATGGAGTGGTACGGAAAGAATTGTAACGAATATTAAAGTTGTACTAAATTCATTCTTCGTCTTATATATATATATATATATATATATATATACACAAAATAGCAGAGATACCCGGCGTTGCTTGGATTAAGGTGGTGTGTATTACAGTTATGTTGAAACAGGTGATACGAGAAAGTGCAGCATTAACGACAAAACAAATGGTCTAATTCGACTAAGCTACATGTTTGGAGGATTCCGTTTGGAGGATTCCAGACCCCAGCCAATCATGGAAAAGTGGGTGTATGTAATTTTTGAACCCAGCAAAAAGCTGATTCCGGAAAACGGGGTAGGGAGAGGTGGAAGCCTCGGAAATTTCAACCCACCCCCACTATCATTGATCTTTTCACCCGCACGATTTTCAATAAGAAAAAAGAAACTCAAAATTTTTGCATGGAATCAAGTATCCTAACCTCCTAATATGCAGCAAACTCCTTATTTTTGTTAGGAAAAAAGTGGGGAAGCTGAACCATCACCCCCCCCCCAATATCCCAGAATCGTTGGGGATTTTTTTTCTTCCATTGAATGAATTATAGTGACGCCTAATATACTACAAAACCCTTCTTTGGGTCCAGAAAACGGGGTGGAGCCCTCAGCAATTTCACCCCACCCCCATTTTCAAATATTTTTTGCTATTTCTTTCTTTACTCATAATTTTAGATAACATTTTGCAGAAATACGTTTTCGAGAGAGTGTGGAAACATTAGATTGAAAATTCAAAGAAGTTTGAAATAAATAAGTGAAAATGCAGAGGTTATAGATGTTAGAGTGGTACCAAAGTCAGTGGAGAGATAACGAATGATAAATAAATTTTGAAAAAAAATTTTCCTCTATTCAACTTCATAAAAATTTCCTCCAGATTTGGTAACAGGTAATTATATGGCATCAAACATTCGTTTAATCTCATTGAAAAAACAGCACATACCTGGATTTTATTTTTTTCAGTCTTTTTCTTCAATTTTATCAACAGCATGTCTTAAATTTATAATCCTATGGCATTCTTCAGCCACTGCCTGTAGAGTTAATTTTTGGTCCTGTTCTTTTCTTGCAGTTAACCCTTGAACAAAAATTAAACATTTGAACAAATCAGGGGTTAATTCATTTAATTTGAATTTTTCACACTCTCTTTAACTATAGGTAACAAAATTTTCATCATTTTCATCATTTTTAACTAAATTTAAACACTACCAATGAGTATTGAACAGGGAACTTCTTTCACTGAAAATTCTCGATAAATTGTTTCATCAAGACAAATCTCATCTGGCTTCTTTAGCAGAATATAATTACAATATTTTTCATGTTTAGCAGGGGACAACTTTCTTAAAAACAATCGCACCTTCTTCTCATCATTCCAATGTTTATATTTTTCTTTGAAGATTTCTTTGTATCTTCTAAAATATGCAGAAAAAGTAGTACCTTCTTCTGAGATATAAATAAATTCTCCAATTGAGATTGCTATGCCATCTGACGAGAACGAACCTGAAGTATTTTCAGGCTTCTTCAACATTACTTCCAGTAACTGTTGGTATTGTTGTTGTTGTAGTTGTTGTTATAACTGCTGTTACTATTGCAACTTTTTGAAAACTTTGTATAGGCCTCTGAGCAGGTATTGCCAAGCTTTTGGCAAAATTTGATGCAGATTCTCTGCTCAACTTTCTCTGTAATGGTCAATGCGATGATCACACGCTACACACCTTCCTGCCAAGCACTGTGGTAAATGTCGTGAGTGAACAGAAGGGAAGGAGAAAGAGTTAAACAGAGAGAGAGCATAATTGGTGTTATGAATGTGTGAGGGGAGGGAAGCCACAAGAGGGGCAAGGATATGGTTGAGGTACTTGGAGATCATTTTGGTGAGGCAGTTGCAGGTGGAGACAATAGAGCAACCATGTTGTTGGGCTTGTGGATTTTGGGAAGGAAGTAAATAGCGGGGGGGGGGGTGATATGGACAGTGAGGTTGAAAGTGATGGAAGGAAGATGGGAAAAGGAAATGAGGCCATGAATGGTGGAGGACAGTTTGTTGGTAGTTAGGTATGGGGTTGGAGGGTAGAGGGCAATTGAAGGAGGTGTCTTGAAGTTGACGGGAGAGCTTCAGCCCTGTAGAGGTCTGCACGCCACACCACTACAACTCCACTCTTGTCAGCTGGTTTGATGATAAAATCTTTGTGGCATCAGAGACATTAAAGGGCTGAGAGTTGAAATATCGAGGATGCCTGTGAAAGTTGAATCAGTCCACAACACGTTGACAGATGCTTGCAAATTGATCAACTGCTTGAAACTGGCCAAAAGCAGGCATCCAGTAGGATGGTCGACAGCCCAGGCCGGTGAAGCAGTCTTCTACATTTAATGTGGGTGGAGTGTTGTGGAATAGTGGGTGTCGCCTGATGTGGTGCACAAAGTATTGGATATCAGCACAGGTCTGAAACTTGTTACTCGATGGAGTGAGAGGGATGAAGCACAGACCCTTACTAAGAAGCGAGCACTCAACTTCAGAGAGGGTTAGATCAGGAGGAATGGTAACAACAGACTAAAGGGGTAGTTAGGTGGGGGGGTGGATGCAGTGGAAGGCAGAGAAGAATGTGGCGTATGGGAGGGTTGAAACAATGGAAGGGTGAGAGTGAGGATGAGGGGAGTGAATCATGGAGGGAGGAGTGTAGTGGAATCAGGTGGGACAGGATGAAAGAGTGGGTGGGGTTTATGTTGTTTAGTGCAAGCAAGAAAGTCATTGAGAAGATGGTTTAGGTGGAGGATAAAGAACATAGTGGAATGTGCAATGGATGGTAAGCAGCAAGAAAAGAAGGTGGAATAAGTGAGAGGGAGAAGGCAGTCAAGGGTATACATTGTGGAGAGATTAAGGTGCAGATTATGGGTAAGATGGCAGAAGCAGAATGGAAGGTAGGGTGGAAATGGAGGAAGATGAGGTGGTGATGAAGGCGTGTTTTTTTTTTTTTAAATAAGTAGAGAACGATTAATAGAAGGTTGAAAGCAGTAGAAAAGAAGCATGGTAAGGTGTTTTTTGAGGCAATGGTGAAGGTGGAGGAGGAAGGATTTATAATTAGGCATGCCAGAAAATGGAGAAAAAAATGTTAGAATGGAGAGAGAATGGCAAAATTATTAACATACAGAGTTTAAGAGTTTGGTAAGTTCAAAAGTTGTGATAGATTAGTGTGAGTTACATCAACCAAAATAGCCAGTAAGATACATGGAGATAGAGTCTGAAAGAGTCCAAAGATCCAGTGGTAATCTGGGTGAAGTGTTGGTTATGTGGATGAGGAGAGGTACTGAAAGTTCAGGAAGTTAAGTTAATTTTTTTGGCTCAAAAAGCAAAAAGCAAGGCCATGTAGGGGGACATGGAGTTATGTACAGGGAGGGTATTCATGCAAAGAGTTCAGGCTATTTCTGGTCAAGAGAGACTTTGAACCGAGCGGTCGTTGGCATCTTCACTATCTCATCTGGCAGCTTATTCCACGGATCCGCAACCCAGACAGAGAAAGCCCCTCTCCTTCATTTGAGATGAAATCGTCGCAGATAGAGCAGCTGATGCTCTGGAGCAGGATTGAAGAACAGCTCTTTCGAGAGGTTACACTTTCCGCTTATGATGTTGTGAGCGAGAATGAGATCACCATGGCGGCAGCGTTTTTCTAGAGAATAAAGGAAGTAGTTAAGATGAAAGTCCAAGTGAGTAGGAAGTTCAGTCAGGCAGAATCAAACTGGGGTAACCATGTCAACATATAATATATAGTTCAAATTTATAGAAAATAAAAGGTGAAAACTGGTGTAGGAACAAGCTGGTGTAATAGTTTAATGCTTGGTAAGAATGGAAAGGTTTTTTATGTTTCAAGCCTACATTCTTTGACAGAAAAGTTAAGAGGAAAAAAAATATATGTATATATATATATCCAAAACTAGGGAATGGAGTAGATAAAATCCAGGCTACATATGTTTTATAGCTTGTAGAACTTCAGAAGTAATAATTATCCAAATGAGGAGTAATCTGCTAGCTACTCGTTAGGCCAAAGATACTTTAATCAAAAGAAGTTTACAATAGGCGCAGGAGTGGCTGTGTGGTAAGTAGCTTGCTTACCAACCACATGGTTCCAGGTTCAGTCCCACTGCGTGGCATCTTGGGCAAGTGCCTTCTATTATAGCCTCAGGCCGACCAATGCCTTGTGAGTGGATTTGGTAGACGGAAACTGAAAGAAGCCTATCATATATATATATGTGTGTTTGTCCTCCTAGCATTGCTTGACAACCGATGCTGGTGTGTTTACGTCCCCGTCACTTAGCGGCAAAAGAGACCGATAGAATAAGTACTGGGCTTACAAAGAATAAGTCCCGGGGTCCATTTGATCGACTAAAGGCAGTGCTCCAGCATGGCCACAGTCAAATGACTGAAACAAGTAAAAGAGTAATGTTGCAGGAGATTCAATTGAAAATGTGTAGAAAGCATAGAAACAGAGAAGAAAAGCATATTAGTGAAGAAGTAATGTATGGGAATGAGTAAATGTCTAAACTTTCAAAGGAAAAGAATAATTATATGAACAGGGAAAGGAAAGGGGGATGAGTAGGGGGAAATTTAGTATTATTGAAACTAGCAAGGGGAATGTCTTTGTGAATTCAAGCTGAGGTCATTTACAGGTCTACTGTAGAATAAATAAGTAAATATATTGTGGCACACTGAAAATACATTTAAACAGAATCAAAGAGAAAGAAGATGTAGTGTCAAATTAAGAAATTGTTAGGAGGGGGAAGGAGAGGGAGGTGGGAGATAATGTATCTGGTCAGTAGAGGGACATAGTAGTTCTAGGTAAGTTGTTTGTTTATCGCTTAATTTTAAAACTATATAAGTGTGTATTAGTGCACCCGCACATATTTTTTGTGTGCCTGTAGAATCTAATAGGTGTGTGTGTGTGAGCATGGGCATTTGCATATTCTCAGGTACAGTAGGAAGGTAAAAATGTTAGGAAAATACAAGGTGTAAACAAATAAAAAATTAAAAATATGAAAAGTTAAAAAAATATAAGATAAAATAATATAAAAATTATAAAGGTAGCCAAAAAAACTTCGTTATAAACATGGAAGAGCTGCAAATTGGGTGCAGAGGAATAGTTACCAGTCCTAGCTGTGTCAGTGAATTAAATGGAAGGATTGGTGACAAAATTTTTATTTATGGTCCTCTAAGTAAAGATGGCGTGGGTGAGGTAGGAGAGGTTCAGTTCTATCTTCTAAACCAAGTTTAAAAATGAGATCACAATTCTTGATGTTGATATCTCTCAGGGCAGAGTCCGGTACAATAAGGTGGTCCTTGTGCAGTTGTTTGAGTATTAGTTCCGGATGTGTATAGTGGTATGGCTACCAAGTTTCTCTTATGTTATATGTTATAGCGTATATTTTCTAGTTAGTTTTGTTTACAGTTAATGCAATGCTACTTCTTATTATGTTTCCTATTTGGAAATATGAGGGATGTTCAATAAGTAATGCCCCTGACCCACTTGCAGTTGTTTGATCTAGCTGAAATTTTGCATGTGCAATTATTTATATCTCTATAGATTAAGTGGCAAATTACAGCTCTGAACTAATTGTGGTTTCTGATTTACAGGTGTTTGAACTGAGTCAAGTGTGAAATGGAGCCTGTTGAGTGTCGAGCAGTGATCCGGTTTTTGTATTTGAAAGGACACACACCACGGGAGACTTTTGATGAAATGAAAGTAACTTATGGTGATGATGCCCCATCATATGACCTTGTAAATCGCTGGCATCGTGAATTCAAACTTGGTCGGAACTCTGTGGAAACAAATACAAATCTGAGAGACACAAAGGTGAACGCTGTCAACGTCATTGATACTGCAACCACAATTGTTGACAGCCCTGTCATCACCACCACCACTAAGACTACCACTGCTACCAACAACAACAAAAGAAGTATGAAAAGACTCCTACCATCACCACAAAACAAAATGGTTCTTCCACCAGCACCAACACAGTAGCCAAAACATCTAGAAGTATTCCTAGGAATGTCTCGTCCTTTACTTTTAGTGGAGGATTAAAATGCTACTTTGGACATGCATCTAGACTATGTGGGAACAGATAGGAATAGACAGGAATGCAAATGCCTCAAAAACCTGCTCAGACGCTTTCAACTGTCTGACAGGCACCAACTCTACCACCTGAATGCACCAACGTGGACATGGAGCAACTGCATTGGGTCGTTGAGATCACATCTAGATAGAATACTGTGTAGGACAGTATATAGAGATAGTGTAGGGTATTCACAACTTCACATAGTCTGCTACACAGATCACAAACTTGTGACGTGTACGCTAAGCTTAGATAAGGCACATAGGCAGGGTCCTGGTTACTGGAAACTGAATGCGTCTTTCCTGTCAACACAGGTTTACAGAGACTGGATTAGCACGCTAGTGAAGATGGTTTTGACGGGAACCATCATCAACAACAAATAGTGGTTTGCCCTCAAGAAATCAATAAAAGCTGAATCAATTAGGTATAGCAAAGCACTAGCAATAGATAGAAACAAAATAGAGGAAGACCTAGTTAAGAAACTAGAAGTGGCATTGCATCTGACATATTGGCGGCGAGGTTGGCCCTTGACCAACACTTCAACACCAAACACAAGGGGTGCATTGTCAGGGCTAGGATGTGTGCTTTAAGAAACGAAGGTGTTGGAGCCACACAGGAGGCCCAGGTGGCGGAGGCACAACAGGGCAACAAAGTCACCATTCAGTCTCTGATGGATGAACAGGGGTGTGAATTACTTGAGCCTAGTAAAATGTGAGACCTTTCAGCAGCACTTTGCCTGACTGTTCGGGACAAGTGATGAGCAAGAATGCAGGGTGGACTTTAGTAGCTACCTGCATAGCCTGCCATGACTCAGCAAGAGAGGCAGAGTGTTGTGAAGGTGCCATCACAGCAGCGGACATGCGGGACATGATCGCAGAGTGCTTGAGGGACACATAGCTGGGTTTAGATGGTCTCCCCTACGAGCTTTACAGTTGTATGCCAGACTTGTTTGAAGGCATCTTGGAAGCAGTGTACTGCAACTGACAACAAAACGGGAGCATCCCCAGTTTTGTGAGCAGAGGATCCATAATACTGCTGAAGAAAGATCCAAACAAGGGGGCTGTAATAGATAACTTCAGGCCCATCACTCTGCTCAAGGCAGATTTGAACATTTTGGCCAAGGTATTAGCCAAGAGGTTGGTGCTTGTCATCAAGAAACTGGTCGACAAACATGTGCCATGCCGGGCTGAAGCATCCATGACAATCTCCACCTCATGCACTACATCATAGACAGGGTAGTTAAGGAACTTGGCATGGGTGGGGCACTGATCAATTTGGATCAATCCAAAGTGAGGTCAGTTTTGGCAAGGTTTTTACAGCTGGTAAGGTTTTACAGCTTCCAAACACCAACCACTTTACAGTGTGGACTGGGTGCTTTTTGAAGTAGCACCTGCACTGACAAGGTCACCAAGTACTTGCAAGACATAAAAATAACTTTCAAGAGAGGAGGAGGCACTGGAAGAGGTGATGATTAAAAGGTTATAGTGAGACAGATACAGGTGTCATGCTGTAGAGGAAGTACAAGGTTACCCAGCTGGAGAGGGAAAGATCAGGAATGAAGACAGAAACAGGTGTGCTACTGCAAAGACAATACACAGTTGCCCAACCTGAGGGAAGCGCAGGAAAAGGAGACAGAGTGGGATACGGCGGGATAGAGATGGTGGCAAAATGCTGGGCATACTAATAAGCAATGGGTATCAGAATATAAATGTGATGGTTGAGTAAAGGAAGAGAGTGATATAGAAGGTGGAAAGTGCCAGGTTCAAATGTCATAGTATAAGTGACAGAATATTGTGAAGGGAGTGTGATTAAAGAGTGTAAGTAAGTGGCGAAAGACCTGGGTATATATAGAGTTGGAGGGGCTACCTGATAGCAATGATACAGAGGAACAGGGGTGTGAGGACAGGATTGTGGGGTGAGAGCTAGGCATAGTGTATGAAGGAGGAAATGTGAGAAAGAGATGTAGATTGGTTTTTTGGGGTAGGGTGAGGGAAAACTTTTCTTATTACGTGTAGGTGGAACACCCAGGTCGAGGGCTAGCAGATAGCAATAATAGAATGAGACAAGGCATGTGGGTAGAACGCGCAGGTTGAGGGGGGGCAAGTGAAGAGCAATGATACAGTGGCACAGGGCCAAGAGGACAGGATTGGGGAGTGGGAGGTAATCACAGTACATGAAGCAGAAATGTGCGGAAGAGATGTAGAGACATAGTTTGGTTTGTTGTGGTAGAGTATGTGAGAAGTTTTCTTGTTAAGTGTGGGTGGACATACAGCACTTATCTCTATATATATTATAATTCTGCTTGTTCATTTGTTCACACATTAACATTAAGATTGTTAGAGAGATGAAGACATGGAGTGAGAGAGAGGGGGGATAGAGAGTGAGAGAGATGGAGGAGGAATGAGTGAGATGGTAGATAGCCAACTGATGCATTACAAGGTCATTCACATGGTTAGTAGAAGTGAGAGGTGAAGAAAAAGATAAGATAGAAATGTTAACCATGTCAAGAGGGGAATTACATATTTAAAAAGTTTATTGAAGAGGTAGAGAGAAAGAACAAAATATAGTGTTTATATATATATATATATATATATATATATATATACACACAGAGCAGGGGGTGCTGAAAAGTTCCTGGTTTTAAGGGTATTGCAAAAGGCCTGACAGGAAGCTCAACCTTGTGAGATCTTTTTACCGGGCTTAGAAAAATTGAAGGACTGCTGCAATAAGTGTGTGAATATGAGAGGGGAATATGTTCAATAAAATCATAATTAACTGATCCTCCCCTATTTTCTTTTACCCAGGAACTTTCAAGGCAAAAAATTAATTCAAACATCAACAATCTTGAATGGAAAAATCTAATTGAACTTCAAAAAGACAATTAAAGAAGCAGGCAAAGGAAATGCTATAGTCCTGATGGACACAAAATACTACAAAAATCTAGTATTATCCATGCTAGAAGCCCCTATTCTTGCAAACCTAATAATGGGATATTTTGAATTCACCATATGTGAAGTGTCACTGCAAAAATATGGGTATCCATTTCACCATTATAAAAGAGAGAACTGGAAAAGATACTTGGATGACTGCTTTATCATTTGGAAGGAGACCATTGATAAACTTTTGGAATTTAAATCAATAGTAAATAATATAAACTCTAACATTCAATTTACAATGGAATGTAGCAAAGAACAGCTCCCTTTCTTGGATATTATGATAAAAAAAGTCAACAACCATATTATAACTGACATTTATCATAAACCAACGGACTCAAAGCAATATTTCCTGTTTGGCTTATGCCACCTGAAACACATCAAAAGAAATATCCCCTTTAATTTAGCAAAATGAATTTGCACAATAGTGTCTGATAGAAATACTTGGGACCTTCATTTTCAAGACCTCAGAACAACACTAACTGAAAGACACTATCCACCCTTGCTTATAGATGATGGAATTAAGCATGCTAAGAAATTAGACATTAAAACACTAAGGGCAACAAAGCATAACACCACACCTCATCTCAAAACACTACTGAGTCACTATCAGAACTGGAGGAGAAGTTCCAGGTGTGGAAGGAGGGTTTAGAATCAAGGGGCCTTAGAGTCAACCTAGCTAAAACCAAAGTACTAATAAGTAGAAAGGTAGACAATCCACAAATATCTTCAGGAAGATGGCCCTGCTCGATCTGTAGAAAAGGTGTAGGTAGAAACTCTATAAGATGTACCCAGTGTAAGCTATGGACACATAAGAGGTGCAGCAATGTCAAAGGTAGGCTAACTGGGAAGATAGTTTTTGTATGTGGCAGATGCTCGGGAGCATTAACCTCCGAAAATCTGCAGAAAACAACTTCCGTCACTTTCCAGGCGGAAAAACTAGAAATAGTTGATAGCTTCCGTTATCCAGGTGACCAAATCAGTAGTGGGGGTGGGTGCGCTGAAAGTGTAACTGCTAGAATAAGAATAGCCTGGGCAAAGTTTAGGGAGCTCTTACCTCTGCTGGTGACTAAAGGCCTCTCGCTCAGAGTAAAAGGCAGACTGTATGATGCGTGTGTACGAACAGCCATGCTACATGGCAGCGAAACATGGGCCGTGACTGCTGAGGACATGCGTAAGCTCGTGAGGAATGAAGCCAGTATGCTCCGATGGATGTGTAATGTCAGTGTACATACTCGACAGAGCGTTAGCACCTTGAGAGAAATGTTGTACCTAAGAAGCATCAGTTGTGGTGTGCAAGAGAGACGATTGCGCTGGTATGGTCATGTGGCGAGAATGGATGAAGATAGGTGTGTGAGAAAGTGCCAATCCCTGGCAGTTGAGGGAACCCGTGGAAGAGGTAGACCCAGGAAAACCTGGGACGAGGTGGTGAAGCACAACCTTCGAACTTTAGGCCTCACTGAGGAAATGACCAGAGACCGAGACCTTTGGAAATATTCTGTACGTGAGAAGACCAGGCAGGACAAGTGAGCCCAGCCCACTTATGAATGCCTTTCCTCCCTTGGACACAAAGACCGGTTGAGGCAAGCGAAGTCGATATAGAACCTCATCCGACGACAGACACCCATGCCAACCCCCCATGCTTGCGAAGACATGTTGGGGCAAGCGAAATCGAAATCGAAACCGAATTGAACCAGCCAGGATCCCTGGCCTGGTGGTACGTAAAAAGCACTATCCGACTCGTGGCCGTGGCACGTAAAATACTCCAATGCGACCGTACGACAGGCACCCATGCCAACCCCCTTTGCTTGTGAAGACATGTTGGGGCAAGCGAAATCGAAATCGAATTGAACCAGCCAGGATCCCTGGTCTGGTGGTACGTAAAAAGCACTATCCGACTCGTGGCCGTGGCACGTAAAATACTCCAATGCGACCGTACGACAGGCACCCATGCCAACCCCCTTTGCTTGTGAGGACATGTTGGGGCAAGCGAAATCGAAATCGAATTGAACCAGCCAGGATCCCTGGTCTGGTGGTACGTAAAAAGCACTATCCGACTCGTGGCCGATGCCAGCACCGCCTCAACTGGCTTCCGTGCCGGTGGCACATAAAATACACCAATCTGACCGTGGCCGTTGCCAGCCCCGCCTGGCACCTGTGCAGGTGGCACGTAAAAAGCACCCACTACACTCATGGAGTGGTTGGCGTTAGGAAGGGCATCCAGCTGTAGAAACATTGCCAGATTAGACTGGAGCCTGGTGCAGCCTTCTGGCTTCCCAGAACCCCGGTCGAACCGTCCAACCCATGCTAGCATGGAGAACGGACGTTAAACGACGATGATGATGATGATGAACCCTAGAAACAATGACGCATACAACATTATTCTACAAAATCTACCTATGCTCACTAGGGATCCAAAAATGAACAACATTCGGAAAGCACTTGCATTCATCAAATGCAAAAAGCAACACAAATCACTGAAAAGATTTTGTGGACATAACTATATGGGACAGACAATTATGACACTGAGATGAAGAGCCACACTACATAAGGAACAGATCTGGTTCCTACAATACAGATAGATTCATTTAGCAAATACATAGAAAGATGTGAAGATAATATCCAACTAAACTTCACAGTTTTCCCTGTCTACCAGTGCAAAGAAACAATATCTATACAAGAATGTTTAAATAAAGAACATTTGTTTATTGAAAAATACAGAATATATCTAAATATGAACACATAACAAACTTTGATCTCAGTATATATTTTAATTCATGATTACATACCTGTCACTGTACATATTTCATCTCATTACTTTAGCTTTTGAGTTTTTGTGTATATATATTTATTTATCCCCTCCCTGAAAGATGAGCAATTACCTCCTCTGTCCCCAATAATAATGATCACCAATTACTTCCCCTTAGATTTTTCTACTTGTTGAATCATTCATTCACAAACTTCTCCTCACACAATATGAACTAAAATCTTCTTAAGAAAATACGAAATTACAATATCTTCAATGTCATGATTAGCAAAAGCAAAACTGATCGACAAACGCAACATTGAATGATTTAAAAAATATATTAAAACTATGTAAAATGCATGCATTTTCCTTCCTTCTATAATTATTTATATATTTTGTGCATTACAACTCACCATATGGGGATAATTGAAATTCCTCTCTTTTTGTTAGTATATATGTATGTATGTATGTATGTATATATTGTATATATATATATATGTGTGTGTGTGTGTGTTTATATATATATATATGTGTGTGTGTTTTTATATATATATATATGTGTGTGTGTGTGTGTTTTATATATATATATGTGTGTGTGTTTATATATATATATATGTGTGTGTGTGTGTGTGTTTATATATATATATGTGTGTGTGTGTTTATATATATATATGTGTGTATGTAAATAAAAAAAATGTATTGTAAATAAACACTGACAGGTAAAAGATGTATACATATACTGAGTGCACAACTGGACAGGAGACAGACACAGAAGGTTCCTAATTGCTCAGCAGTTATCAACCAAATGGTAATATTTAGTTTCACACCATTAATGATAAGACTGAGAACTACCCATATGCTGCCAGCACAAAAGTTTGCAGAGAATATAGACAAAACAAATCAAAGGAGACATACGAAATCTAATTGAAGATGTTGGACAAAGATGAAATAAATAAGAAACGAGCAAAATATAGCCTTAGGGCCAAAAAGACAAGAATGGTGGATAATGCTTGAGAAGGTGTCCTAAAAGATATAGAAAACAGCAAATAGCAAGACACAGAGAATTTACCACTGGTCAGCTATGCAACCAGTATGAAAAAGGGAGAGAATGAAAGGAAAGCTGGCTACAGGTCATGTGTCAGCAGCAGGTAGAGGAGAAAGAGAGCAACAGAGGGAGGGAAAGAAAGAGAGACAGAGAGAAAACAAGGGAAAAAAGGAGAAAGGCTAGAAATATAAGAGGACGAGAGAAAAAAAAGGGGAAGTGGAAAGGCTAGAGATAGTAGTAAGAGGGTGAGAGAGAGAGAGGAAGAGTGAAGGCAAGACAGAGTCACACAGATACATAAAACTTACTGTTAATAAAAGTCAGGGTGTGTTGTGTTCTATTACTTAATGAATGATAAAATGTATTGTAAATAAACAACAGGTAAAAAACTTATACAGGTGCAGGAGTGGCTGTGTGGTAAGTAGCTTGTTTACCAACCACATGGTTCCGGGTTCAGTCCCACTGTGTAGCACCTTGGGCAAGTATCTTCTACTATAGCCTCGGGCCGACCAAAGCCTTGTGAGTGGATTTGGTAGACGGAAACTGAAAGAAGCCCGTCGTATATATGTATATATATGCGTTGTGTTTGTCCCCCTAGCATTGCTTGACAACCAATGCTGGTGTGTTTATGTCCCCGTCACTTAGCGGTTCGGCAAAAGAGACCGATAGAATAAGTACTGGGCTTACAAAAGAATAAGTCCCGGGGTCGAGTTGCTCGATTAAATGAACACATAGAAAAAGAACATTAAGAAGAAATATAATCAAAGAAAAGCTATTTTTGTATTCAACTCTTGGCGATGTAAGTGGCTAATGAAAGAATAAAAAATAAACATATGAATTCTATGTTATGACAATTAGAAACAGAGATTCTGTCATGACAATTATCTATTTATTATATGATTGATTGATTGATTGATTCTAGTTTCAGCTTATGAGCTGTGGCTATATAGTAAACTTTTTTGAAAAATCCTGCTTCTTATATGAAAAGCTATCATAATTAATAATTGAAATATTTAAATATTTCAATGCCTTCTGAAATTTGTGACATTTTATTATAAAATTACTATTAAAATTAATAATATTAATTTAGAAGAAATTATATAATGCATTTCTTCAAGGCAAAGATCACATGTAGAATTACCAATATTGCACAATGATGCATAACTAATAATGAACCACTTTAAATCATACTTAATGTTCCTATCTTTCAAATCCCAAATGTATTTACTAAGATTTGTAGAATTACTTTTTCTTCTATGCTTAAATGGATGAAAATAATTGTGAAATTTAGATTTCAATATTATGATCTCCTGTTATTACCTTACATTGATACACTATATTTTCCCTTAAACACTGATTTGCTAAAGGACAGACAATTTTGGGATCTTTTCACTTTGAGCGGCAGATTTTTAAAATAATTTCTTTGTAACTAAACACTTTTAAACTTTGTATACTGGTAGTGTGTTACATAAAACATCTTTTTCTCTTGGCTTTCTTGAGAAAATTCTGTAGCTTGTAAGCTATTTGTTGTTTAATTTCTTGCATTTCGGCAATTTCAACCAATCAATGACGTCTATTGAGGTAAATGCAATGAGAAAAAAGATACCCTGTGGCCATAAACTGAGGGGTCACTTGTAAACAGAGCTGGATAACAAAACTGTTCCCTCTTTAGTGTCCACCCATAATTATGACCCTGGTATCAATCTATTGCATTTCAATCAGTTTTAGGGTTAGGGTTAGGGTTAGGGTTAGAGTTAGGGTTATGGTTAGGGGTGGTGGAAGGCTATCTTTTTTTCTTCAGAAATGTAAATAAACCCAATCTGTTTCTTAAACGTATATATAATATGTAATGTGTGTATCTGTGCAACAGAGAGGGAAATTAAAACTGCATATGTTGTGAACTTAGATTATGTGTTTATTAATAAAAGTTTAATAACAATAATCTTTTATTCATATGAACGTAACTGATATGAAATATATCATAAATAACAGTGACAAATTCATATGACACCGCCAGAAAATGTTGTTGACAAAATACGGCAGATATTGTATTCACCTCAATAGACGTCAGTGATTGGTTGAAATTGCCAAAATGCAAGAAATTAAACAACAAATAGCTTACAAACTACAGAATTTTCTCAAGAAAGCCAAGAGAAAAAGATGTTTTATGCAACACACTACCAGTATACGAAGTTTAAAAGTGTTTAGTTACAAAGAAATTATTTTCACTTGTGTTTGATACTCATGGTTCAAAGAATTTCTACTTGTTCTCCTCTCAGAATTAGGTGTTAAGGCAGGATTATTATTATTGTAATTAATATCAAAACTAGGTCTTAACTTAACTATATTATCAGAGTCAAAATGAATTTTACTTAAAGAATCATAATCTAGTTCAGGAAAATTATTAGTGTTAATTTCACAATCCACACTATCAATTCTACTCGTTTACAGATTTTGAGTTGAGATATTCCCACATTTTCCATGTAGAGCTATAATCTCAGCCAAATTTCTAGTGATTGAATATAAAAATTTTATACTCTGACAATTAAATAATTTCACATATTTCTTTGAAGGCAGGAAATATTTATCTAGTGCAGCAAAGAATTTATGATGCTTCTAGGAAGATTAGAATTTCTATTCACGTATCTTAAGCACTCATTTGGTTTATGATTTGGTTGGTATAGTTCAGTACTTAAATCCAGAGTAACATCAAGGAAGGTAACCTTAGTATAATCATTTTCTATTAAGATAGAGAGACTGAGATATTTAAAGCATTTGAAAAGATTTTTCCTGGACCTTTCCAAATTAACTTGACTAGATCTATATATAGTGAATAGAGTGTCATCTCTATATAATCCACCACCTAATTCAGGAAATTGACTATGTATACAATTAAGAATATAAATACCCACTAAATTGGTTACTTGAGCCGAATCACTGGACCCAATAGTAGTGTTGAAATTATTGGGTCTATCAGTTCTAGTCCATTACTTACCATTGAATTCAATCATGGTCTTCCTAGTATTATATCAACTTCATGTTTGGATAAATCTGAATTCTTCATACAAACCAATCTTCATTAACTAAGTTCCAATGCTCAAAAGGTGTTTTTTACATGCCACTAGTACAGATGCTAGTTATGCAACACTAGCATTGGCCACATTGCCTCCATGCTTTTTACGTGCTATCATATGATATTGGCATTTCTACATGTGATCTTTGCTTTGAAGAAATGCATTATATAATTTTCTAAATTAATATTATTAAATTTTAATGGTAAATTTACAATGAAATGTTGCCACAAATTTCAGAAAGCATTTAAATATTTCAGTTCTATAAGTATGATTGTTTTTCATATATTACATAATAAGCATAATTTTTCTAAAAAAAGTTTACAATATATAATAAACAGATGATCTTCACAATGTAGAATTTCTATGTTTCTAATTGACATAACACAGAATTCACATGTTTATTTTTTCTTTCATTATCCACTTATTCAAGAGTTGAATACAAAAATAGCTTTTCTTTGATTATATTTTTTCTTAATGTTCTTTTTGTATGCATTGATATACTGGAAACATTTCCTTAGTTCACTTTGAATTTAACTAATTTTGGATCACTTTGGAAATGTATTAACAAGTATTTTCACATATATTAATTTGAATGATATTTTCTGTATCTAAATATGTTAATACAACAGAAACAATCATTGGCTTTGTATGGCAAACTCAAAGAAAGTTATATTTTCTATATTGTAAGGACTAACATAATAATCAGATAAATAACAGCCATCGTACTAAGCAATTGATATTGTTCTTCTTCATTCATTTCTCTGGTGCATCTTAACATTAAACTTCCTTGTTCCATTCTGCTTAAATGAATTACAGCCTTCTTCACATATTACCAACTGTTGCAATTCCTGTGATGTTATGACGACAACTTTTGTATGAGAATGGGAAACAAAATGACTAAACTTTAATTTCTTCTTATTTTCTCCCAACTTGTTTGAAATCAGTACAATGCAAGTATTGCGTCACTATTTTGTACAGTTGCATCATATTTAGGAGTAAATATTGGTCAGCATACTTCAACTTTGACCTGATTGTAATTGAGGCGGCTAATAAAATATGTGGATAATTTTTGGTGTTTAATAATCTAAATCTTTTTCTCTGTTGGATTCCAAGTCAAATTTTTTCCACACTAATGTCTAGTATGGTAATTTTCAAGTTACAAAAAATGATGTCGAAAATGGAGTAAAATGAGTGATGTCTAAGTGCCATTTCCCCCTGATCCTCTTTCATTTGACCTAGGATGAACATTGATGTGTATGAACCTGTTATCTTGGCTTACTCATTTTGCCTTGGCCAAATTTCTCTTTCATATACTCAAAGGGAATAGCGATAATTTCCTGAAATAGTGATCATATTATGTTATAATGCTTTTAATGCATTTAGGGAAAGCAATTTACTAAGATGATATAGTTTTTGTAAAAAAATATATTTTGTCTCAAAGTCAAAAATGCAATAAAAACACTTCATTTTGCTACCCACACTCCCCCAATTAAAGAGGATCGAACTACACCAAGCCAAAGTTTGAACTATATGTAACAGTAAATTTTCTATGTTACATTCACTCTTTTCGATTCGAAATGCAGACTTTACCAAGATACGGTCCGTGAACCAGTAAGATAACGAAATTCAGTCTTGTATCGAAATTCCGTAGTCCCACTTTCAACTGGCGTCAACATACTTCGACCTACAAAGAAAAACAATGCAACCAACTACGATGCACAAAATAACCAGATTACATTTCAGCAACTTTTCACAGGACCAACAATTCGAAGTGCATCTGTAGCTGCACATACAAGGAAATAACTGCTGTCCACATAAAACAATATAGACGAAACCATGGAAGACCACAAGTATAACATTTTCATCAGGCGATCACACAGAATGATATGGAGGAAACTATGGAAGTCTGCAAGCGCAACATTTTCGACAGTCACGCACTTTTCGCTCGTGTCGTGAAGTGAATAAAAAAAACTTTCTTCGTTTTTCCACAATTCTCATAGACAATTGTGCATATAAACTTGGGAACTTAGCATACATCTATTTTTCTCTTGCATTTCAGTACCGATGTTTAGCAAAGGATAGTTGCTTCCATCCAAATTTGCCATTCTTTTGTTTACATTTCATTTCATACAGTTATGTTTTCTGTTCTGCAAACTATTTGTTTACATGTTCAAAAACCCGCCACACAATTTTGTTCAAACTTCCATGAAGACTAATTTTGCTAAGACTAATTCCACGAAGACTAATGCAGTGAAGGCTAATTCCAAGGAGACTAATGCCGTGAACACTCCTAATTCATGTGCATTCATATTTTTTATAATGTGCTAGGCCTTTATCCGTCGCTACGCTGGTAGTAAAAATATTTATTAATCATACACGTACCTTCTTTTAATAGTAGACTGTTATATAGTGAAAGTCAC
>NC_043006.1:24061114-24113614 GCF_006345805.1 Octopus sinensis | reverse complement strand
CAGCTAAGTCCGGTTTCACCCGGTCTATTTGGATGATATGGCTGTGATCGCTTTCAGTTAGGCATAACCTATAACAGCATTTCTCAACCTTATCATTTCGGGTCCCCTGTTCCGATTGGACCCTCCAAGTTGTATGAAAATTTCCTGACCCCACCACCTCCTTGTCAGAAAACAGCTTCAGGAGTTGTGAAGAACGATTTTGTAAGTAGTCTGATCCTGAGAGCTAGTCTATTAGACCTCTGTCTAATCATTAAAACATTGGGCAATCTTTCGATATGGGAACACACGACTTACAAACCACTTATAAACCACGTGTGTTTATTTACATTTTTGAAGATGATTATTATTTAAAAATTATTATAATAATATAAAAATTATTATTTTTTTAATATGGAGTTGGGTGGAAAGGGGATCTTTTGAAGTCAGCATGAAAGCGAAAGAGACAGAGAGAGCGCGATTGTATGAGTGAAGTTCTTTTGAAGTTGGCGTGAAGCGGAAGAATTGATGTGCGTGTGTGTGTGTGTGTGTGAGAGAGAGAGTGTGAGTGTGTTTGAAGGGGTGTGCGATACAGAATGTGCAGTGTGTATGTGAATTGCTTTTGTTAATGTGTGTGAAGAGACAGAGAGAGTAATGTTGCTGATGTGTGTGTATGTGTGTGTGAGAGAGAGAGATAACTGAAATTTTTTATTCATTTGTTGTAGTGAGTGAATGTGTGAGTGATTGACAGAGAAAAGCGAGAGAGAGGTTATGTATGTATGTATATATGTATGTATGAATGTATGTATATATGAATGGCTTCAGTGACACACACACATGCAGGCAGGTTGTTATGTATGTATGTATGTATGTATGTATGTATGTATGTATGTATGTATGTATGTATGTATGTATGTATGTATGTATCTATGTAACTATGTATGGCCGAGAGAGAGTTAACTGAAATTTTGTTATTCACTTTTTGTAGTGAGTGAATGTGTGAGTGACTGACAGAGAAAAGGAGAGAGAGGTTATGTATGTATATGTGTATGTATGAATGGCTTTGGCTGACTGTCATCCTGTACACCTCTTGTAGCTAGCGAAATGGTGTATGCCGGCTGTATGAGCAACTGGTTGTTTTAATGGCGGGGAAATTCCATTAGAAAAAGTTTTAATCGATTTTCTCGGTAACTATGGGGGCTAGGAAAAATATAACCGCATTCCAATCTATGCACCCGTCTCCACATGTGTGCCATTTTTCATTCGAATCCACCCAGCCGTTTGGCTGTGAACCTCAAGACAAGAAAGAATACAACGATCGCCCATGTCCAATTTATATTATAGACTAGCTTAAGATGACCCGCTCTACGCACGGGTGAGGGTGTTGTTATTACTTTCTGTCGTTTCCTCTCTGTTTCTTAAATCTTGCCTTAATTTTCAAAATTTCGAACCCATTTCCCGCGCTTAAATTACAAATCCGCTTCCACTTTACCATGTTGAAAATTTGATTGAAATCAGGCAAAAGGTGTCCAATCTAGACCCCAAGTGTCCCCCAAAGTCAATAAAATCCCCGTTTTCACAGTAAAGCAACCACTGCAGCGCCCCAAAACGTTTCCCAATCAATTTCTCACCTCAAGTGACCCCTTCTGTACATTTTAATCCCCTTCCAGCCCCATTTAGACCCCTTTTTTACATTAAAATCCAATTTGTATCAACGTTCGCCTTCTTCATTTTAGATTAAAGATAACCGCCTTTAACCCATGCAGCAACACGAAAAGCCGCCATTATTCAAACAGCGCAACCTGTCTATCTTATGAAACTCAATTTTTCCCATATTCCTCACCATGGCAACCAAATGGTAGCCCCGAGCAACTTGAAACCCTCCTCACACCATTGCCCACCCCATTTTATCCAGTCCAGTGTAAATTTTGGCGCCAATCCGATCCCATCTACCGCCCCTTAAACCGTTCCCATTCCAAAATGAGACAAATAACCAAGAAATCAAACAACTTTTTCGCATTTCAGCTTTATAGATATTGATTATATATATACACACATATGTATGTATACACATTATATATATATGGTAAAATGTCTGCGTGTGTGTCCTTTATACAAATCCACAATAGAGAACTCGCACTTTTTATGGTCTTTCAAAACCATCCAATGGTGGTCGTGCACATCTTTACATTTCCCCAGTCACCCCGCAAAGCCATTAAAAAATCAATAGAAGTGACTTTTTTGTGAATTTTCTATCCAAGACCCAATCAAAATGCCCGAAACTTGATACGCCAATTGAATGCCTGCTAGCTGTATGTGATTGGTCGGAGATTTGGACAGTACCCGCGTGTATGTGCGCACACACGCTGCTGTATATGCATGCACTAGCACTATGACCCGGCGTTGCCGGGTCATAGTGCTTGTATATATATATATATATATATAATATATATATATATATATATATATATAAATCACCGTTCTAAAAGACCTGTGGCGAGAATATTTAAACTTTTGCGGTTGTCAACGCTTCCTCTCTATAGATACAGACAGACGTAAAGTGAGAGAGGTGGTGGGAGAAAGAGTGACAGAGAGACGGCGAAGGCGGAGAGGGAATGAGAGTAGAAGGTGTCAAACGTCGTTATAGAGAGAAAGTGCAGGAAAGGAAGGAAAGAGAGAGATCGAGGAAGACAGGGTGATATCCAAAAGAGGGAAACTACACACACTTGTCAAAGTCTGGGTTTTGTTGCCCTAGTAACCACAGCTTTTGAGATAGGGGTTTCTAAACTAGTCCAGTCGATTCCTCGCCTCTTTTTACATGTCCCTGTAAATTTTGGAGACAATCAACCGTTCACATCCCAAAATGGGACAATCAAATTTTTCGCATTTCAGCTTTATACACACACACACACAACACACACACACACACACACACACACACATATATATATATATAATATATATATATATATATATTATATATATATATATATATATACACACACATACATACATACATACACACACACACATTAATAATAGGCAGAAGTTACAGAGTGACAATGACCAAATTCGTGTTTGATAAGTGCCAATGATATATATATATATGTGTGTGTGTAAAAAAATCTCATCACGAAATCGAACCAATGAAAGAGCTTCTACTTGGTCGCTCGACACGCTAAAAATAACAGCCAAAGTATTCCCCTACCTAAATCACACGCCCATTGCACTTAATGTCCTAGATTATCCCCAAAAAGACGATTTACTGAAGGCTGGAATGTCTTTGAATATAGGTTTGCAGTATCAGGGTTGATTTGAGGCTAAATAACAACATTATGGTAAATTTCTATATTAGCACCCGCACGATTTTCACAAAGAAAAAAAAAAAAACTTGGATTTTTTTACATGGAATCAAGTACCTTGAACTCCTAATATGCTGCAAATCCCTTATTTTGGTTCGGAAAAAAGGTGAGGACTGCCCCACTCCATCACAGATTTATTTTTTTCGTTGAATGAATTGGAATTTTTTTTTTTTTTCGCTGAATGAATTCCTGTGACCTCCTAATATGTTACAAAATCCTTTTCGGGGTCCGAAAAACGGAGTGGAGTGAGGTAGAAGCCTTGGAAATTTCGCCCCACCCCCATTGATCTTTTCACCTGCACGATTTTCACTAAGGACCATAATTTTGTTGTTATTTAGCCTCAAATCAATCCTGATATAGCAAACCTATCATTAAAGAGATTCCAGCTTTCAGGAAACCGTCTTTCTAGAGATAATCTAAGACATTACGTATAATGGGCGTGTGATTTAGGTAGGGGGATACTTTGGCTGCTCTTTTTAATGTGTTGAGGGACCAGGTAGAGATGCTTTCATTGGTTCTTTTTACACATATATGTATGTATATATTATCGGCATATATGTATATATATCATTGGCACTTATCAAACATGAATTTGGCCATTGTCACTCTAACTTCTGCCTATCATTAATGTGTGTGAATTTGTGTGTGTGTGTATGTGTGTGTGTGTGTGTGTGTGTGTGTGTGTGTGTGTGTGTGTGTGTGTGTGTGTGTGTGTGTGTATGTGTATGTATAAATAATGGACCCGGATGTTGTTCGCAAACAGCAGCAGTAATTTTCTTCAGCTGAATACACGTCATTGATTGGTTAAAATTACCCAAATACGACAGCTTTAACACGAAATAACTTCTAAAATACAAAATTTTGTCAAAAACCTTGTTCTGTGTGACGCATTCTACCAGTATCCGAAGTTTCAAAGTGTTTAGTTAAAAAAAATTTTTTTTTTAATCTGGCCGTCAAATTGAAATTGAATAGATCCAAAGAGGATCAAACCGATGAGAAATGAAGCGATAAAGAGAGGGCGAGAGGAAGTAAGCGAAGCAATGAGAGAGTGAGAAAAACAAAGAGCGAAATGAAAATACGAAGATATTATATTTCGGGACGGTCATTTTTTTCTCTAAATAAACACACGCTGTATATTCGTTCGTCATTCGTTTATTACTATTCTTATTTTAACTCTTGTCCATTGTCCGGAAATCATTCGTCACACATCTGTGACCTCTTCAGCGACACTTTCTGCCCTCGTGTGTGCTCCTGATCGCACACATATGTTTATTTGGAAAACCATCCCGAAATACAATGTTTCAACACACGGTTTCACATCAAGAATCTTGCAACACAAATTCATAAACAAAACAAAGAGTGTGCTAGATAAATAGATGTAGAAAGAAAAAAGACGTATTCATATATATTATACACACACACATACACGCAAAGAAGAGAGAACAGAAAGAGAATCGACCACAGGAGTAGCTGTCATGAGAAACTGATAATAAAGAAAAAAAGATACACGACAGTCTGCATGAAACTCCCAAGACGCGTCCTTGCAAACTGAAAATTCATGATTTTCTTGGGTTGATGCAGTCGTTTTTTTCTCTACTCTATTCTGATATATATATATATATATATATATATATATATATATATATATATATATATATTACATTATATATAAGGGCTTAGTAAAATAATACTTGGTGAAATTGATTAATAATTAATTAATTTTACCCTCAATTGTTGAAATTATATATATATATATATTATATATATATATATATAATATATATATATATATATATATATATAACGGGAAGCTTTATGAAAATAAACAAAAGACGAAGGCAGGTGGAATACAAACAAACAATTGTATTAATATGGCGCTCAGGAATATAAATAAAACAAGTCTTTTACGTTTCGAGCCTACGCTCTTCAACAGAAAGATACACAGAAAAGAAACACGGAGAGAAAAAAAATGCGTGCAGAAGCTAGCGAATCAACGTGAGGCGCAGGAGTGGCTGTGTGGTAAGTAGCTTGCTTACGAACCACATGGTTCCGGGTTCAGTCCCACTGCGTGGCATCTTGGGCAAGTGTCTTCTGCTATAGCCCTGGGCCGACCAATGCCTTGTGAGTGGATTTGGTAGACGGAAACTGAAAGAAGCCTGTCGTATATATGTATATATATATATGTGTGTGTTTGTGTGTCTGTGTTTGTCCCCCTAGCATTGCTTGACAACCGATGCTGGTGTGTTTACGTCCCCGTCACTTAGCGGTTCGGCAAAAAGAGACTGACAGAATAAGTACTGGGCTTACAAAGAATAAGTCCCGGGGTCGATTTGCTCGACTAAAGGCGGTGCTCCAGCATGGCCGCAGTCAAATGACTGAAACAAGTAAAAGAATAAAAGAATATATACATGTATATATATATACCTAGCAAGTCAAGCAACCCTATAGAGGTGGTAAATACTAGAAAATACAATGTTTGGTTAACGAAATCGGGAAAAAAAAAAGAAAATCAGTGCAACGCGTATAAAAAAAAAAGGTGTAGGAAACGAATATGAAAACAAAAATGCCCGGAAAGCAACGCGGAGTGGGGAGAGGCCTTCAGAAAATTCACAACATCCCATGTTTTTCCCTCATAACTTGAAAATGTCTTTTTTAAATGAAATTTTATATAAATTTGAAAGGTTTCAAACGGTATAGATTACGATTGTAAAGAAATTTGTGGGGAAAATATTTTCTGATGGGGTGGACAGAGGACTTCGGAAAATTAAGAAGATCCGAGTTTTTCCCTCGTCACTTTGAGGAAAATATAACCCTTTTGAAATCACAAATTAGGCTTTTACTCAGGAACTTAGATGTTATCTCTTTGAAGGGTTCGGGTCCTTACTTCTACTATATGTATGCACACACACACACACACACACATATATATATATATATACTAATACATCTGTTTGTTTTGTACACCACCTGTCTTCGTCTTTTGTTTTTTTCGTAAACTCTCCATATATATATATATGTAGAAGTAAAGACCCGAACCCTTCAAAGGGATGTTTAGCATCCAAGTTCCTGAAGAAAAGCCTAATTTGTAATTTCAAAAGGATTATATTTTCCTCAAAGTAACGAGGGAAAAACTCGGATCTTCTGAATTTTCCGAAGTCCTCTCCCCACAATTTTTTTTACAATCGTAATCTATACCGCTTGAAAGGTATTTATATAAAATTTCAGTAAAAAAAAAAAACCCCATTTTCCCAAAAGTTATGAGAGAAAAACATGGGATGTTGTGAATTTTCCGAAGACCTCCCCCTCCCTGTTGCTTTCCGGGCATTTTTGTTTTCATATTCGTTTCCTACACCTTTTTTTTTTATACCCGTTGCACTATTTTTTAAAATTTTATTTCCGGGTAATACTGTCAACATTAACCCAATTTTTTTTTTCCCAATTATTATAAAACATAATCCAAACAGTTTTTAATAATTGAAAAAATATAAATTTTAGAAATTACTTTTAAGTATTTAAATAATTAAGCCATATTTAAAAATAACTAATATGTTTTAAAATTATATTCATGTTTATATTTCTACACTCATTAAATAATCAAAATTGATAAAACATAAAACGTACTAAATATTAACCAGCAACCTACAACCGTGATTATCACATCTATTTTTATTCAGATATAGTGTATCTAGACCACTATCTAATGTCTTTTTTTTAAGATGGTAAGGTGGATTGGAGGGGGTATTCGACGGTTATTTCTAGCAACCACTTAGAGGCACAATCAGACAAAATTAGCCTTGATTCAGTAGAAATGTGGTTAAAAGCAATCCAGCCATGAGAATCTTATAATTTCCCACCCAAAGCATAATGTATATAGAATATTATTAGCATTAAAAAAAAAAATCGTAGTGTGAGTTGAGGGGAAATTGTAGCTATTTCTTCGACGTCAAACGACCTCAGAGAGGCTCCTGTGTTGGCACGTAATATCATTTATGTGAAAGAAACAACTGGCTCAAAATCATTAAAAAAAATTGATTATATTTGCCAGAAATATTTAAAAATTGCTTTTTTTAAAAAAACCTTTTATTTCGATAATTCTCAAATAGTTGTTACTAAATATTTTTCTCAAGACGCACATATATCTACACACACGCACACATATATGGAAGAAGCTTTTGTGATCTCTTTGAAATTAAGCCTTTTCTAACGCAATAAGCAACTGATATAAGCTTAAGCAAATAAAAGAGTTTCGTAGCCACTAATATTATTTGTGATTTTAAGTGGCTTCCTATAAATATAAAGATTACATTTATTGCTGGACGACCATGTTTTATGTGCAGCTTGTACGAATAACACCTAATATAAATAACACACAAATACAAACACATAAACGTGGTGTTTGGGACTCGCTGTAGATTGTAGTGGAAGAATCTTCGAAAGAAATCTTTATTATCTGTAACTTAAATGAAAAGTCGAGCTGCTGTTTTGTAAAACTAGTGAATAGATGACAAGATGGCGGAGAAAGAAAAAAGAAATAAACATGGAGGAAGATCGAAGAATTAAGCCACAGCAAACAGAAAATAGTTGCAGTTTAAGGGGAAGAGAAGGCCTCGCTTGTTCGGTAACACTAAAACAAACACCACTTGTAAGAAATTATGTAGGCTCATGCCAATTATATAATTAGATGATGTAGAATTAAAAAAAGTTCTTCGAATCACAATTTTTCATTTTACAGTTGTTACAGCTTTACTGTAATAACAAATATTTCACATTAAAATACAAATCTAAAACCGAAGAAAACACAATCATGAGCCAAAAAAAAAAAAAAAGGACATTCAACACGAATCGGTTACACATCACAAGGTGCAACGGAACCAACACACTCATGGAATTCGCACGGGCGACAGCCAGGTTAAGGCGTTGGACAGACAAAGCAGAGTGACGGCGGGCATGATGACATGGCAGCACAGTGAAAGCAAACTGCTGAACAATAACAACTTCGTTGTCAGCAACCCAAATTTATTTATAGCTACGATTTCTCGTTTTTCAAGTTCGAGCGGATAACAAGTTAATTTCATAAATTTCTTTCCCGATCAATCCGTTTGAGATCAGTTCTTTTCTACGATAGAAAACAATCAATCCAAATTAAATCCATCATAATTTTAAAGAGAAAAAAATTAGTTATGTCCCAGATTCTTGATAATGGAAGTTGTTTTTGCTAAATCCATTGTAAATACTTTATTTTTTTAATATTCATTATACCGTAGGCATAATGAGGCATATATCTGTGACGAGTTTACTCGTAAAATTTGCTCAATTCTCAAATATAAGAAAAAAAAGTATTTATGTAAAATGTGTCACATCGAAGTTTTAGTCACAAATGGATTTCAGCCAAATAGAATTTATGCAGAAGCAATCACTTCCAAGTCAAATGGCAAAATCTACAGTTTTTGACGAGGGAAAATGTCACATTTCATTTAAATACCATAAATATTATTTACAGCATTTAAATGCAATATAATTAAAGTAATTAAAAGAAAATTCACGTAGTTAATCAACTGGCAATTCATCTACATGGCAACACAATTTACATAATGGTATTTACATTTTTGTGAAAAAAACAAAAACACGTATTTAATGTCTTGAAACCTTGAAATAAAGCAAACCATTCTACTAAACCAGTCGTTTATTGAATAAATGGTACGCGTTGGAAACCACTTACATGATATTATCATGGCATTAAATATATATCTAGTGATTTTTGAGTGGATGGTGATCGTATCAAACTGCAGGAAGTCTGTGACAGGCTTGTGATCTTCCTCCAAAACAAATAGAAAACGAAAGCAGCTTATAGCATACTCCTGGTGACACGCGATTTGTTAGGAAGAAGAGCGTAAACACTGAATAAACAGTTGTAACACCATCACAACAACCATAAAACACAAGAACGACAAAGTTGTTTATATATATTTGGGGGTTGTTGCGAAGTTCCCGTCCATATACAAAGTATGAGCACCAACAGGGCGCTTGTTACCATTACTAGTACCAAACATTAGAATGCGGTTGTCTGTTGGTTGCAGAGTGAATCCGTGTGTGTGCATCATCATCATCACACTGGCTCGTTCCACACCTTGGTTATAGATATGTGAGAAGGTTTGACTCAGGTGTTGGCAGCTTGGTCTTTCATCTCGTTGAGAATTTTAGCAAGACGGATTTGGTTTCGTTCTGAGGCATTGTTGGTATATTTGTGGGTTTTCTTTCCAATAGGCTTGTTGTCACTGGGTTTTTTTCACACATTTCCACCACAATTTCGTTTTAAGAGTGGCATGCTTGATATACATTAATCCATTGTAGCAGATTTTTTAACCCCATGATAATTTCCATGGGAGCTGGAATTAAAATATATTTTCCACCAAAATATTGTTGATCTACAACGGTATCAAGCACCAACTGTTCCACTATTCCCGCAATCGATACTGACATACTCTGTAGAGGAACAAGAAAAAAAGTCATAGGCAAACCTTAATAAATGAATGGCAGATTTAAAGTAAAGATTATTTGCCAGCATAATGTGGCAGTCCCAGTTGGGATGAATGTTACTGTGTAAGAGAACCATCCGAACGTGGCCGTTGCCAGTGCTGCCCCGACTGGCCTCCGTGCCGGTGGCACGTAAAAAGCACCATCTGATCGTGGCCATTGCCAGCCTCGCCTGGCCACCATGCCGGTGGCACGTAAAAAGCACCCACTACACTCACAGAGTGGTTGGCGTTAAGAAGGGCATCCAGCTGTAGAAACACTGCCAGATCAGACTGGGCCTGGTGCAGCCTTCTGTCTTCCCAGACCCCAGTTAAACCGTCCAACCCATGCTAGCATGGAAAGCAGATGTTAAACGATGATGATGATGTGTCTCCCATTGAGAGAATTAGAAATAATAAAGTTTCTGTTTAGATTTAATGTCTTTTCCTTATTTTATTGAATATACTGAGTAAAACCTGAAAATTTTGTTTACCACATACTTATGCTATAATTGTGTACAAGACATGTAATAATGACTTGAGATATTCATTTCTTTAACTATTATAATATATTTAATTGAAATAGGACATTTTTTCCTACTCAATAATTGTAACTTTGTTTTTCTGTGATATTTTCCGTTCACCAATCACACACACCCACATAGGTTAGCCAGTAAACAAAATAAATATATTACGGAGATGTACTTGCATAGCAAGTGACCTGATCTGAGATTGTGTGCTGGAACAAAAACAATTGCAGCGTGGAAGGTGTTTATAAGCCATTTAAGAAACACGCAAAACCGTTAGATTCACTTCAACATTTAAATTTAATTTGTCAAAATATTTTCGTCACTTTGAGACCGCGACCTGTTCACTGACAAAACAGAGCAGCATGGAGTTTTGTCAGTGAACAGGTCGCGGTCTCAAAGTGACGAAAATATTTTGACAAATTAAATCTAAATGTTGAAGTGAATCTAACGGTTTTGTGTGTTTCTTAAATGGCTTATAAATACCTTCAACGCTGCAAAATAAATATAAGCTGAAGGAAAGAGGACAACAGTTTTTTTTTCAATATCATTTTTACCATAGTGCAAATGGAGCAGCTAAACCCACCAAAAAGTAGAAAATTTGTATTTTGTCCTGCTGCCCTTCTAAGTGCATTCTTTTGGTGTAAGATAAAATGTAAGTTGAAATATTGAAACTACTTGGCAATGTCCAAACAGACGTATTGAATAGCCCTCCCTTTTTTTTTTTTCTTAATATTTTCTTTGGATTCATCTATTTTCTACAACAAAAATTAAATGATTTCGTCAAAATAAACAGATCTTCAACTTTTTTTTTCTCCCCACTTAAATTTTTTGTTTTAAACGTTTTTTTTTCCTAAAAATTTGCTTTTGGGATTCCACATTTAAAAATGATTCTGGAAAAACTTTTCCCCCTAAAAATTTCAATATTTTTTTTGCCAAACATCAAGATGATTGCTTACAAATTTCGATTTTCAACTTTCATAAATAGTAAGTATGCCATAAATTGCTTAATTTTATTTATTCAACACAAAAATAACACCAACCACTTCACAGAGTGTGTTAGTGGCACCAGCACTAATGAGCTTGCCTTGTACTCTTATAAGTATCTCTGTTCAAGGTAACATGATGATGGGGTGAATCTGAGTGATGGTACAGTAAATGGACATGAGAGAGTGTGAGTGAAAAGATGGGTGAATGAGGGATGAGTGACAGAAGTGAACATGATGTAAGAAACAAAATGACAACAGAGATGAGAGGATATCGAAAAGCAAGATGGGAAAAGTTAAGTGATGATACAGTGGATAGGGGAGAGTGTCAGAGATTAGTGACAGAAACATGAGAGGGTATCAAAGAACAAATGAAAGTTTAACAAGAGTATCCTGAATAACAGGCTAAAATATAGGCAGCAAATGGAAAGTTAACTTTTGGGCAATAAGTCCAAATGTAGCTGTACATACCTCCCAGCTTTCACCACTATCATTTTAACATTTTGATACATGTCATGCTTGCATAGGAGAGAAAGTCTTCCCATGTGCTGTATTGCTAAGTGTTGCAACCCTTTTTTGAGGTTCAGCACCCCAAGATCAATCTCTGTTTGTCTGAGGTTTTCTTAAATCTTCTTTTGCAGAGTTTTCTATCCACTGTGAATGTCCTGTATTTCTTATACAGGTGTCATCTTTGGTATAAATGCTGACTTCTTTCTTGCACACTACATCCAAGTCCTCTTATATCCAGCTTTTTCTCAGTTCGTTTTTGCTACACTGTTCATACTCACTAATGTCACATATCCAACAGACCATACTTGCTTCACACATAAATACACATGCATGTACACACATACAAACATATGGGCTCCTGTACAAATTCTGTTCAATCAAAGTTGAACAGAAGGCAATGGTCTAGCCGAGGTTGTAGAAGACACTTGCAATGGGACTCAACCCAAAACAAATTGTAAAGCAAACTTTTTAACAACACAGCCATGTCTGCACCTACAACCAGATATTAAAAACGTTTCCCCTCTCTGAAGAAAAGGTTAAGACTATGAACAATTATAATTTTATTAATAACTCATCTCAGTTATTTAGACAATAAAGTTTAAATTCTGATTATTAACAGATATGTATGAGTGTTTATGCAGGAATTGAACTTGCAAAAGTATTATTTCATGCAGAGATTCTATTGAAGTGTGACCTAGCATGTATATGTTATTTCAAACACATCTAGAAATTTACTATTCCTTCCACTCTACAAAGCTTCTTGAATAATTAATGAACTTGTATAAATTAGTGGTTTGGTAAAAGAGACTGATAGAATAAGTAAGCTTACAAAGAATAAGTCCTGGGGTCAATTTGTTTGACTAAAGGTGATGCTCCAGCATGGTCGCAGTCAAATGACTGAAACAAGTAAAAGAATAAAGTATGAAATTGTTGATTTTGATTTCAAAGTGAGATGCTGTGTTCAATGAGTTCCAACTTATTGAACAATTGATTGTCTTTATTAAGGACAATCAATGTTAAATGGATTGCTTCATACAAGTTGACAATGCAAAATCTGACTCTTCGGATATAAACCTTCTCTATGTTGTCTACAAAGACATATCTGTATGTTTCAGTCTCAGTAAAATTTAATTAAAGCTAATAATCTTCCCCCATTCTTTCATATAATACCCAATTTTCTACAAGAGCATAAAATGGAAGGCAGTACTTTATGGCCAAATGACCTTGCTATCAGCAACTCTAACCAGTTTTTTAAGCAAAGAAATTTTTTTATTGCACCAGTCTTTGAAAATGTAACGCAACCAGTTGTAATGTCAGCAAGGAATATAAACATTTGCATATATGAGCATGCACCCCACCCTACAGAACAGACTTGCAAATAATTTGTCAACAAATTACATTCAAAAGGTATTGGTCAGTCCAGATGTATCGTAGAAAACACTTGCCCAATGTCCTAAGCAGTGAGACTGAACTTGAAACCACATATAGCCTGCCATTGCCTATACACGTACATGTTTTAAATGGCTATCAATGACTACCAAGAAGTAATTATTTCAGATTCTACACACAGTCCCAGAACAAATTATTTGCCAAACAAGTAAAACCCCCAAATTTATGTATTTATTTCTTGGTTTACTAACATTCCAGAAAATGTACACTGTTAAATTTCACATCACCAATCAGAGAGGAAAAAAAAAAAATTCTTTTCTTGATTATAGAATAAATTATATATAGATTTGATATTTTAAGAAATAATTTTTATTTAATTGCTGATGTTATTTTCTTTTTGCCTTTTGATACCATTAATTTACTAAATAGCTTTATTTGATAAAGTGTACTTAAGCAGTCTGATGTTAAAACAAGGAAGTAGAGTAAAACTCTGTAAGACAGTCACTGATAAATTGAAATAATCTGTTTTACATGACTTTCAACCTTTCCAGCAAATATTTAGCACAACTGCTGACTTTTTCAACATTCATTTTAGTATCCAGCAATGGCTGAATGTGTTTCTCAAATCCTAAAGATGCTGCAATACCAACTGCTACTTCATCATTATGTAATAGGTTTCCAAGCATTACTAAAAGACGGAATATAGCTTCTTGATCTAGCTTTTCTTCCTCAAAGAGCTTTTTAGTGATTGTCAGGCATTGAGATTTACCATCATGGTCGTTTTTACTGAGGTAGATGATTGAGTAATTCAAAAGCACTGTTGTCAAAGCAATCTGGATACCTTTAGTTGCACCAGGTATGCAATTGCTAAGTAACACCCAAATTGAATCCCTTTCACTGAGACAGGCTGTTTCTCCAGGTTTTTGTACAAAGACGTTAGCCAGTATTCGTAAAGCTACAGTTTTGTTGGCATTTGGCTGCTCAGAGTCAGTCATATTTTTCAGAAACTCAACAATCTCCTTGCCATTTCCTGGAGTGCAAAAATATTGATTCACTGCTTCTGATTTAATTGCAATTCGTAAAACATCCAGTGCCGGGAAAATATAATCTGAAAAAAGGAAAATAATTACATTTAATTAATGCCATTACTTCTAATGATCACTAATCACTATATTATATCATTTAATGACTGTTTAACACAGCTACATTCAATCAGACTTGAGCAGAATTATTTGACAATAAAAAACCATATCAATAATTACCTGCCTCAAGTAATTCTTTTAGTCACCTCTCCAAGTAAATTTGTGCTTAGATTTTTACAAATACTTGAAGTAATGTTCCTGACTACTAATTCAATTGATCGTTAGTTCAAACTTTAATATTTGCCACTGTGTTTAATATCCTTTGGTCTGCTTCAAGGTTAGAAGAAAGAAGGGTACCCCCTTGTAAAAACAAAGGACAAAACTTGCTCACAGAACCATCATAAACAACAAATTGAAAATAGTTACCAAGAAAAATAAATGCAGTTGTTTTACAGACCTACTACACTTTTTGTTTATTCTGTTACTGCAAGACTGTGGTCATGCTAGAGCATCATGCTCAATAATTTTTAGTTGTTTTTATCACTCACAGTATTTAGTCTGGTATTTATTTTATTGACTTTGAAAGGAAGGAAGAAAGGACAAGTGAACTTGTTTGGGAAGACATTAGTTGCCAAAGGAAGTCATAAATACAAGTTTGTTCTTTATTTCCTTCACTATTTTTTACAGAATTGTCCCCTTCTTAAAGGGTTTACATTTCCATGAGGTAGATGGTAAACATATAAAAATCATACATTATTTACATTCAACGGATATTTGTCTTCATCTTGTTTGTTGTTAATACAACATTTTGGCTGATATACCCCCAGGCTTTTTAACCACTACGCCATATGCCCATGGACATATGGCGTAGTGGTTAAGAGTGCATGCTACTAACCCCAAGATTCCGAGTTTGATTCCAAGCAGTGACCTGAACAACAACAACAACAACATTGAAATTTACCTTAGGAATGAGAACCCACGTTTGAAATTTCCCTAAGACACCTGAAGAAGGCTGGAGGGTATATCAGCCGAAACGTGTTAGCAACAAACAAGATGAGGACAAATATCCGTTGAATGTAAATAATGTACATAAATCCTCATCTCTTAAATATAGAACTATATAAAAATCCTATTTTAGGTGACAATTATGAAGTAAAAGTTGAATGAACCAGAAAATTTGAAAATCTAGAATCCAAAATCAATTGCAGTCCCAAGCTTGGTACAACAAATAATCCAGTATGCATGGTACTTACTAAATGTTTTCATACTACATCGTTTATTGCCAGACATTTTATATAGTAACTGTGCACTTTACAGATGTCACATTAACATTATAATGAAATGATAGGATGCTTGTGTTTGTATGCATATGTCTCTATAATGAGGTAACAATCAGAAACTGTTCCCATTCTTTTTATCATGTTTAAGCTTCTCAGAACCTAGCATAAAGCTTCCTCTCAACATTTCCACTGGTTCTGCCAGCCCTCCCAAACAAACTCTCTCGCCAGTCTTGGGGTTACCTTCTTCATTTTCATACATCTACCATGAATCCATTTCTCACATCTTGTACACAACACTGCATTTGCAATTACACTCCTCCCACATACACCACATGGATCCACCTTACTCACTAACACTTCTCCTTCCACACTGCTCAATATCACCTTTGTCTTTCAAACCCTTGCTTTCAAACACCTTCCATTTCCAAAACTTCTCCCTCAATCCCTCCATCATCTCACTCATCAGAACAAGGTCATCCGCATACACTATCCCTATTATCAATCCCTCTCTTGCACTCTTCGTTACCACATCAACCACTATTGCAAACAACAACGGTGACAACACAGATCCTTGATGCACACCAACTTTCACTGCAAACTCCTCCGACAGCACTAATCCAATACTAACTCTTGTCTTTACCTCCTCATACAAACTCATCACTGCCCTCACTATCACCTCTAGTTCACTTCTCTTCCTCAATGGCCACTCAATCACCTTCCTTGGTACCCTATCAAATGCCTTTTTCTAGCTTGCTCCTTTTCTTCCTGTAACATCTCTCACCCATCTCTTAATTGCCACCAGGCCAACCAAACAGATTGTGTGTGTAGCTGTTTGCCACAAGGTTTTCTCCTTAGGCAACAACCCAAAATAAGCTTGCACTCTGATTTATATAGTATGTTTATACACATACACAGTAAGCTTCTTTTAGTTAGTTTACCAAATCCGCTTCTACTATAGCCCTAGGCTTTGCTTGACCTAAGACTATAGAAGATACAGTGGGACTGAATCTGAAATCATGTGATTGGAAAACGAACTTCTTAACCACATTGCCATGCTTATACTTATTGAATATTAAAACAAAAAAGTTAATGTACCTTTAGGCCATTTCAAGAGTGAATTTAAAGTTGTCAATAGTTCTGGTGTAGAAGATTTTCCTAAGATCAGAGGTGAAAGTTCATTGATAGAAGATTCTGGAATTTGAAGATGCCCAATTTTCTTGTTGAACTCATGCAGCTTATCTAAGGATAAAAAGTAAATTACAATAAAATGAGAATTTTTAAAATATAGAGATAGATATACATTTCTATGGAAGCTATTATAGATGCTAATTCAAGTAGATGCATCATTTTCAGTTGTCAGATCATAGGCCATTGTTGTGGTTTCAATCTAACCTTTTAACCCCTGAGCATGAAACAGAATTTAGCTTCTATAATATCTATCTAATTTCTACACTCCTTGGAGTAGGAGTTAGTCTGCTACTTCTTCATCCTCTTGAGTGGAGCATAAGGCAGCTAGTATGGTATCTGCCTATCTTCTAAGGGTGGTGCACAATACAGATGCTATATGTCTGCCTAATCTCTTTATCTCTATGAGTGAGGTTTTATGCAGTTACTACTAAACAACTTTCAAATGCAGCAATCATCATCATCATTTAGCGTCCGCTTTCCATGCTAGCATGGGTTGGACGGTTCAACTGGGGTCTGGGAAGCCAGTAGGCTGCATCAGGCCCAGTCTGATCTGGCAGTGTTTCTACAGCTGGATGCCCTTCCTAACGCCAACCACTCTGTGAGTGTAGTGGGTGCTTTTTACGTGCCACCTGCACAGGTGCCAGACGGGGCTGGCAAACGGCCATGGACGGATGGTGCTTTTTACGTGCCACCGGCATGGGGGCCAGGTGAGGCTGGCAAAAACACTTAATGACAAATCAGTCATCTTGAAAAATAAAAGTGCTTTTAATTTTAAAAGGCTATTGAAAACTCACAGTGAACAGAGTACAGCATTTTTAAAAAAGTAAAATCAGCATCAGTAAAAAGACTCTAGAAGCAAGCTAATTTGCTTGCACAAATGATGTCACAGAAAAGGCAAAATCTCACACTTAGCAAAATACCAGCATGTAAAAATTTTAGCAGGTGAGATGCTAGGACAAGATCATTATAAGAAATTGAAAATGTTCTACTTGAAGCAAAACAATAAGTTAATGTATTGATGACATCTCATATGACGCTGAAAATGTTTTGTGTGATAAATTGAAAAATAGAATTTTTTCCTATCTAGGTCGATGAGGTGATAGATCTTACTAATAAATGCCACTGGAGCTTTTATAAAACTGGTCAATGAACACCAAGTTCAGAAAGACTTTTCTTGTTGCAACAAATTTCTTGAGACAAACAAAGAAATAGATATAATGTTTAATGTTTATCCTCCAGTGTAAAAACAAGAGGTTTCTCAGGGAAGAATGGTACTGTACTGATATCTATATTGATGGTGCCCTTCAATGATTTAGCTCTCTAAGAGGTTTTGTTTCTCTTGTAAAACAAGAAAATGCAAGCATTGTCACAATACATTGATTTCTTCACAGAGAGGTGCTGATTTCAGAATCTCTGAAAAATGTTTTTGATGCTGCTCCAAAAATGGTTGACTTTATTAAACTAAGATTAGTTCACTCTAAAATGTTTTAAAATGTGTAAAAACCTGGAAAAAGAGCACATAAATTTCTTCTTAAATACAGAAATCTGGTGGCTGAGTTGAGAAAGAATTCTAAGAAAAGTGTTTGAGCTCAAGATAAATTACAGGAATACTTTGAAGAAAACAATGAAACAGAGCTTGCCAAGTAGAGCGAAGATAAAAAAAAAAAAGGCAGGAGTTAGTCTTTTTAGCAAACAGTTTCCATTGCATAAGGTGGACAAGTCACTGTAAGACTTCAAAGAAAATGTATTAGTCTCAAGTAACAAAACTCTTGAATTTAAAAAAGACTACATCTTCGGAAAAATATTTCAACTTTGGCTGGAATTTAAGAACAAAGATGGATATCAGAAGTTTTCAAGTCTTCTTGAAAACTTGAAGAACTGTTGAAGCAAACTAAACCTTATTTTGTTTCCCTTACAACAGAAGTGTAAGATCAGATGAAGGATCTATATGTTGAATTTTCTGCTCACTCTAACTTCTTGAGAAGAGGAAGAACTTTGTGAACTGCAATCTGATTGTACATTGCAAATGAGATTTACTGGCCTAAGTTAAAGATGAAATCTATGTGTGTTTAAAGTTTGACTCAGAGTTAAATATTTGTGAAGAAAAAAACAATAACAGGTTTCTCATTAAAGAAGCAAATTTCATTTAACTAAACTGGCTTCAAAAATATAGCACTGCTTTCATCTATATGAGATTGCTTTCGTTTATCTGATATCTTGCCAATAAAAGATTAAGTTATTGAAGCAGTTATTAACTGTTTATGTGTTGTATAGAATGTTGGTTATTTATGTTTATTTCTTGTGAACCGATACATTTTCTTTTCTTATTTAGCTTTATAAAATGGCAAAGATTTTTGAGGAATCTTGTAAAACAAAACAAAAGTTTTGCAAAAATGCTTCAGCAGTGCACTACAACAACAACGCCAGCTTTCAAGTGGGTACTTGTCTGTGTGTGTGTGTGTGAGAGAGAGAGAAAGAGAGAGAGAGATTTAGCTTGCAGTCTGACACTTTGTTTACCCATTCAGCAGTGGCTCATCCTGTTGTCATAATACCGAACTGTGAAACCAATAAAATTATTGGATGGACAAACAGATGGAAAGAAAAATAGCTAAAGAGACTAAGAAATAAACTTACCAAGTATTTGTTTCTCATTGGCCGCATCAACTGTAAGGAAAGCATACCGGGGAAAAAAGGAGTTGGTTGGAGTGTATTCTGTTAAATAAAAGTGGAATATGGATAATGAGATCTTTGATAATGAACAGAGTCTTTAAGAAATTTGAGAAAATCATAATAAATAGAAACAACATTAAATAAAATGTATTTAGGAAACATTAAACATTTCTATATTGAAGAAAAGAATTAAAACCAATACATTAAATATTTTACTGATCTCCCACAAGTATAATGTATTAAATCAATACCATCACCTTTAATCATAAGTATCTATTAAATGGGTGTGGAGGCGCAATGGCCCAGTGGTTAGGGCAGCGGACTTGTGGTCGTAGGATCGCGGTTTCAATTCCCAGACTGGGCATTGTGAGTGTTTATTGAGAGAAAACACCTAAAGCTTCACAAGGCTCCTGCAGGGGATGGTGGTGAACCCTGCTATACTCTTTCACCACAACTTTCTCTCACTCTTTCTTTCTGTTTCTGTTGTACCTGTATTTCAAAGGGCCAGCCTTGTCACACTCTGTGTCACGCTGAATCTCCTCGAGAACTACGTTAAGAGTACACGTGTCTGTGTGGAATGCTCAGCCACTTGCACGTTAATTCCATGAGCAAGCTGTTCCGTTGATCGTATCAGCTGTGACCCTCATCGTCGTAACCGACGGAGTGCTCCTATATTAAATGGGTGGCTGGTAAATTCTGATTTTAAAAGAAAGATAGCTGTGACAATTATGCCATTCCAAAGAGCATCAGGGATGTAAGGAAAGTGAAACTGCAATGAGGTTGGAGATTTGGTTCACTAAGAAGATCTATTCAACAAATTGCTTTTGCCTTTATAATTTATTGCAATAGCCATGATAGTTGCAGGTAACTTGTTTCTGTTGCCTAACTGTTGGCTATTGGACATTTCTGAAGAATATAGCAAGACAATACAGTAAAGTAATTAGCGAAGTACACAGTGCAAGAAACAATATTCTTGTACTCTTACTTGTTTCCGTCATTTGCTGGAACACCATCTTGAAGGTTTTTTTCTAGTCGAACAAACTGACCCTAGGACATCTTTTTTTAAAGCCTAGTACTTATTCTATCAGTCTCTTTACTGAATTGCTAAGTTATGGGGACGTAAACACACTAACATTGGTTGTCAAGCAGGGTTGGAGGGACAAACATAGACACAAAGATACACACACGATGGGTTTCTTTCAGTTTCTGTCTACCAAACCCACTCATAAAGCTTTGGTTGACCCCAAGGTTATAGTAGGTGGGACTGAACCCGGCACCTTGTGGTTGGGAAGCAAGCTTCTTACCACACATCCACAACTGCATCTATATCAAAATAAATCTAAGAACACAATGTGAATAAAAGTAAACAGTATTGAATAGAGCCATAAAAATAAGTGAGATCTAGGGTAAGTGGAAAGAGATAAGTTTCTAGCAAGTTGGGTCATTGAGTTTATTTCAATTATCTAATTTGTAACCATGTCATGGTACTTGAAAAAACTATGAACATTGATACTTCCTCCAAAGCTCTCAGATGTAATACCTTCTTTATAAGAATTAATATGCCATAATGGACATATAACAGTTATTATTCTCCCAAGTAGAATTCGGAATCCATATCGGTTGGTCGCCAATTTGGAAGAGATAATAAATATAATTATTTCTTGAGTAGAAATCTATGGTGGTTAATCCATCACTTATAACTTAATAAGTATTTATCACCATACACAAATCTTAACTCAGGCTGCGTAAATACTGCAGTGAATTATACACCCCAAGATGCTGAACATGCATGTACGTTGAAGATAATAAAGCTTGCTCTTTTTCATAGCTATAATAAAGTTTCATAGTTGCAGAAATAAATTTCATCAACAGGTTGATGAAAATGAAGAAAAAGAAATTATTTACTAAATTAGTTTATTTATGTACATTTAATATTTGCAGTACATTTTAATAAGTCAAAAGAAGACTGTTGTAGAGAGTCATGACATAAAATTTATATTAACTAATTCTTCCATAACTAAACTACAAGAGTTTTAAACAACAATAAAAGACATGGCATGGCAATAGCCAATATCTCAAGAGAGTGAGTGTCGTGGAATCGAGTGACAACCAACAAACACTGATTAATTTCCAAAAAATCAGGATTTTTATAACTGCTCATACCTGAATTCTAAGAACTGTATTTTGTGAAAGATTTCTCTTTGGCGAAAGCTGGAATTCAAATATGGGCAGTAATTTTAACCAATGGGAAACTAACAATTATACCTATTCAGCCAACATGACCATGATGTCCTATTACCACCGATAAAGGTTTATTATAACTTGTTACATATGCCCTCAACCAAACAAATTGTTAAAATTTTGTGAAAAAAAATAATAATACAAATATATTTCAATACATAGTTGGAATTAATATTTTTAGCAAGTCAAATATACAAATTTACAAATGTATCCACATGTTGAACATATGAAAATAACCACGCATCATAGTTTTACAACAATACAGCATTCATAGAAAATGTTCAATATAATTTCTCTGGAAAAAATTATGAAATCTTATTTAAAAAAAAAAAATTCCAGGAACATAAAAGTCCACGAGGAATATATTCAAACAAACTGAGAAAGTCTTTTGGGAAAATGTACAATTCTACCACTTTTAGTTTTCTTTTTGCTGGTAGGGGATTTTAAAATTGACTTGTGGATCTTTTCCTCAACCTTAAGTTTGCTGTTTTGTGAAATGTTCTGTTTGGAGATATTTTGAAATGTGTTGCTTAAATTTTTATTCTTGTGACATTAAGACTGGTCAAAATAAGCCTTTTTAACTGTCTAAACTGACAACTTCCTTTTGACCATGCATATCCAAAGTCATAATTTTATCTTTAATTGACAAAACTTTAAAAGGTCCAGTGTATTTATAATTCAGTGAATGATGACTGGCATCATTACGTACAAATACATGAATCCAAGAATTAACATCGGAAGAGACGAAACTTTTGATATTTTGTAATTTACTTGTAAAAGAAGGAACATCAGAAAGAAATCTTTTGAGCTGGGTTACATAATTGTTAATATCTCCGTTAAAAGAATTGGTTTCTTCAAACATTTGACCAGGTAGAGTTAATGTTCCGTACAGAAGTTCAACAGGAGAATATTGTAAACTTTCTTTGACAGCACTTCTGATTCCCAACAATGTCAATGGTAAGGCTTCTAATCAACTGTGAGAATCAGAATAAGTTCTTAATGAAGATTTTCAACTGCCTATGAAACCTTTCTGTCATACCGTTAGATTGTGGATGATAGGAAGTAGTACGAATTCTATGAATTTCCAACAATTTGTTAAATTCTGTGAAAATTGTAGACTCAAATTGTCTTCCACGATCTGTTGTCAATATGTTGGGTATGCTGAATCTGGACATCCAATTGGTAAATAAAGTTCTTGCTATAGTCACCGCAGATATGTCTTTGATTGGATAAGCTTCTGGCCATTGTGAAAAACGATCCATACATGTTAACAAATAACTACTACCTTCCACAAGAGGCAATGGTCCAATTATGTCAATATGAATGTGTTGGAATCTGGCATAAGGATTTGCAAAAGTACCTAATGGTGCTTTAATGTGATGATTCACTTTTGCTTTTTGAACCCAAGAACGAATATCCTTATTCATACCAGGTAAACAAATCGACTTGATATTAATTTTAATGAAGTTCCAATACCAGGATGAGATAAGTTATGTAAGGTAGAAAAAAACAACTTTTCTATGCTTTTCAGGCACAAATGCTCTAGAATTAATTGAACTAGGATCCTTTCTGTGACTTCCATCACCTGGTCTAACAATTTGATGCCTCTATAATTATTTCTGTCTAAGATATCACCTTTGCATTTGTAGCAGTTGACTATAATGTTACTAACCAACTGTTGGGTATGACTCCCGCATAGACAACCTGACCAATATTTAATAACAAGGATATTCCAACCCATGCCAGCATGGAAAACTGACATTAAATGATGAAGAGGATGACTTAATAGTAAATATTTTATGGATTTCAGAAAGGCAAGTTGATCAACAGTAGATCTTGCCTCAAATAATACTAGCTACATATATACCATATTCAACAACTTCATGTCAGATGATTTAAGTTTTCTTATATTCATATAAAGGAAGAGCAGCAGCACCCAAACTGTTGAATTTAATGTGCGTGTGTGTGTGAGAGAGAGATCCAGTAACATTGTGAATAAAGGAAGAGACTACAATGGAATAAAAGAGTTTCGACAACAATTAACAAAAGAATGTTTTACTATCTTTTGACTGACACATGTTAAATACCAGAACCTAATGGAATATTTCTATTAAGGGAGTTACATGGCAGGGTCTTTAGGGTGTTTGAGAGAATGTCTTGTATAATATTTATTCTGACTAAGGTGGCGAGCTGGCAGAAACGTTAGCATGCTGGGCGAAATGCTTAGCGGTATTTCATTTGTCTTTACGCTCTGAGTTCAAATTTTGCCAAGATCGACTTTGCCTTTCATCCTTTTGGTGTCAATAAATTAAGTACCAGTTGCAAACTGGGGTTGATCTAATCGACTGGCCTCCTCCCCACAAAATTTCAGCCCTTGTGCCTAGAGTAGAAAAGAACATTAAAGTGGCGAGCTGGCAGAAATGTTAGCATGTTGGGTGAAATGCTTAGCGGTATTTCATCCGTTGCTACGTTCTGAGTTCAAATTCTGCCATGGTCAACTTTGCCTTTCATCCTTTCGGGGTCGATAAATTAAGTATCAGTAGTGTACTGGGGTCAATCTAATCAACTGTTCCCCTTCCTAAAAAAATTTTGAGCCTTGTGCCTAGAGTAAAATAGTATTTATTCTGACTCTCTATACACTAAGTTCAAAATCAAACTGAGATCCACTTTGCCTTTCATTCTATTGAGGTCGATAAAAAAAATACCGATCCAGGTTGGTGGATTGGTGGGACTGTTTTAGAGGGTCAAGTGAGATGACTTGTGGGATCAGTTGCAGCTCTTTGCATTCGAACAGTAACATGTGCAATTAAACTTGTGCCAAACTGTACTGGTCCATGTTGGCTGTCTTTTCCTTGAATAAGTATCATTGTTATGTAGAGGAGAGACTTGTATGCATGGGTAGTTGCAAGTCTTTCTCACAATAATCTTGCCCTGACCTGCACATGTATATAATGACACATAGTCAACATTGAGTAACAGATGTAGCACCAATGCTGTGTTGATCTCCAACAGATCTTCAGCATTGACTAAATAGAAGCTCACTGTTTGATAGCTAATGGCATCATATTTTTGAGCATACACCATTGCACATTATATAATCTTGTAACCTCTTTTCTTTATTCAATTGAATAATGACTACTGTAATCCTAAATATATCATATTTGAACAATGACTGCATGGTCATTGAAATGGCTTTGATCATAGATCTGCCTGATCAGGGCTGATTTGGGATTAAGTAATAACCTCTAGTTTTATTCCTCAGCAGACAAAGGAATAAAGAAGCTGCATCCAAAGTAAATGGTACTCAAGTGGAGTGTAAGGTTATGGCAATTTAATTTTCTTTTCATCTCCCAAAACTTTATATCATCATTATTATTTAATGTTCATTGTTGGCATATGGTTTGACAAGAACTGACAAGCCAGAGGACTATGCCAAGTGCCAATGTCTGATCTGGAATGGTTTCTATGGCTGGATACCTTTCCTAATATCAACCACTTTACTGTGTGTACTGAGTGCTTTTTTCATGGCATTGCCACTAGTGAGGTCACCAAATAATGACTTGCCAAACAAACCCCATCAACTGAATGGCAGAATGCTTTTGAGGGAGGTAAAAGTATCATAGAGGAAGATACAGAGGTTTCTTGCTGAAGTGGAGATATGAGGCTCTCCCCCATCTGGAAAGAGAGAGATAGTGAGGGTGCATCCACACAGTACAAGATGAATATAAGAGAAAGACTAGAGATAGAGACTCTCACTTGTAGTGTCAACATTGATGGGTGTTTTTCAGGTTGTCTGTTAATAGAGGATGTGATTGCTTAGAGATGTTGAAGTTTTCTGTGGTTGAGATCTAACACACACACACACACTGCAAATAGCATTATGAAAAATTTAGTAAAAAAATTACTTACGAGTTTCATCTCCAGTAATTAAATCTGGTGGTATATAACGAGAACTTCCTGTTAAAAAAAAACAAAGCAAAGAAAGAATTGAGAGGAATATTTTAGACAACATTGGAAGATATAGTAAAAAAGAATTTTAAAAAATCATCTTAATCTAGAAGAGAAATTGGAGTAATTTAGCTTGTTTATTGTAAAATTAAACAGACTGAGATAAAACAAATACAGAGACATTTGGAAATGTCAGCAACAATTTTATTTTAAGTACAGCTGCATGTCAAAGATGTTTGCTTAACTACATAGCTTCAGGTTCCGTCCACTTACAAGGCATTTTAGGCAAGTGTTTTCTACTCTAGCCCTGGATCGACCAAAGCCTTGTGAGTGTATTTGGTAAATGGAAACTGAAAAAAGTCCATGAACATGTATATAAATGTATATATGTGTGCGTCTCCTTGCCTTGGCATCATGAGATAGTTCTAAAAGAGCATCATCATCATCATACAAGCAGTAGTGTTATTTGTTTCCAATCTTCTAAGGAAACATGTTCAGCCAGAGGAAAATATTAGCTTGCTTGGAAACAGGAAAAGTATCCAGCTGTAGAGAATCTGCCAATGATGATGAAAGCGGAGCTGATATTTTATAAAAGCATCATAACTCAATGACAGCCAGGATTCAACAATAGAGGTTATTCTTATATCTTTACCTCAAACTCAGTGTTTACGACTGTTAATGTATTCAACACAACAATAAAGGTGATGTAAATTGTAAAAACAGCATGAATTGATAACATGTTTGATCCAAAGACAAATGTTAGGTTTACAGTTTTAACCTAAAGTTACTGGTTGCTTATTGAAAGACAAATAGGCTTTGGTTAATTATTAAAAACAAAGTTCTAAGCTAACAATATATATTTCTTTACTACCCACAAGGGGCTAAACACAGAGGAGACAAACGGATTAGGTCGATTACATCGACCCCAGTGCGTAACTGGTACTTAATTTATCGACCCAGGAAGGATGAAAGGCAAAGTCGACCTCGGCGGAATTTGAACCCAGAACGTAACGGCAGACGAAATACGGCAACGCATTTTGCGCGGCGTGCTAACGTTTCTGCCAGCTCGCCTAAGCTAACAATATAGATATAGTAGGCGCGGGCATGACTGTGTGGTTAGGGAGCTTGCTTCCTAGCTACATGGTTTTGGGTTCAGTCCCACTGCGTGGCACTTTGGGCAGGTGTCTTCTACTATAGCCCTGAGCCGACCAAAGCTTTGTGATTGAATTTGGTAGGCGGAAGTTACTGCCATGTGTGTATATGTGCGTGTAGGTGCTCAGTGCCTCTCCAAAAGAGAGAGAGAGGGAGAGGGTAACAAAAAAAAATCCCAACAGAAAACAATATAGTTTTAATTGTTTTAAGCTCTTTAGTTACTACCATAAACTCCAATGTACCCCCTCCCCAATACTATTTTCCTTCCAAGAGAATTCTTATAAGCAATGGACAGTGTTTGTGTGTATGTGTATGCAGATACACAAGCCCAAAATACTATGTAGTGGGCCTGAACTAGAAACTGCTGCGACGAGAGGCAAATTTCTTAATCATACTATACTTGCACCCATATCTGTGTGTGTGTGTGTGAGTGTGTATACATCATTATTTTATATGAAATATTTTATACATTCATGAAGGTATTGCTGTTGGAACAATTCTTTTTTCCATAGCTAGTCATCAGTACACACGAAACCTGTTTTTTGTCAGTTAGATGAACTGGAACAAACAGAATGGTGTACTTTGATCTGGAACTCAATATGGCTTCAGGAAGATGTGGGCTTATGACCATCTACTCTGTAGTCAAGTTTCTAAACTTTAGCCTTTTTGTAATTTCATTATGGGACACCATTTTGCATTGCCACTGAACATGTCAGACAAGAAAGACAGTAATGTTAATATTTATATTTGTTTATTGGTTTCAGTCCCTAGGTGTACAAGCTTCTAGGGGTATAGTTGATTATATTAACTATGGATTACATTTTACTGACCTGGAAGGATAATAGCCAAAGTAGACTAGGTAGCATTTGAACTCAGAACATAACCACATATAAGGTATTTTGTCTGATGCTCACCGATTCTATGATTCCCTCATTGTGTCTTTTTTTTTGCTTTAAATCAAGATTGCATTCGTGTGTTTGTATGTATGTCAATGAAACTAGATTAAAATTATATTCACCAGTCAAAGGATCACTGTAAGCTTGTGTTGAAACAACATGTGGCTGGGCTGCTTTAGAGTTATCGATAATAAACTTAGCTACTTGGTCTAAGAACATTGGACTCAAGTCATTGGCCTGTAAGAACTCGTTTGCCGCTGACCATGGATTCTCATCTAGGTTGTATGGTAATTTCAAAGCTGGGACATTTGGGTCTATGTCCACACTAAAAACATAATCATATTCCTGAAAATAGAAAAAGAAAACATTTATATATATATATATAATATTAGGGAGTATAACTCCAAACTTACAGGGAAAAATTCAATCAAGTATTAAATCAAATTTCACAATATGAATATGTATAAATTAGAGAAAAACCACTATTATGCAATTCAAACAACGATAGACATAAACCAAATCATAAATAAAAAATAAAATATATTTTAAAACATATAACTAGATCACAAAAAGTACAAAAATGAATAAACAATATATAATAAGTAAAAAGAGTACGTACGTTTCATGGCTATAATTTAAATTCAAATTACAATTAAATTTACATTTAATCGAAAAACAATTCAATTTAAAATTATAGTCACTCCTCAGGTCAACAATAATAGTTAAATAAATAAGCAAATAGAATTAAACATACATGCACACTAAGTGTCTTGAGAAAAAAGTTGGGCATAAGAGGTATACAATGTGGTGTGCAAGAGAGATGACTGTCTTGGTATGGTCATGTGTTGTGGATGAATACTAGCTTCATTTCTTTCAAGTCTATGCATGTCCTCGGCAGTCACAGCCCATGTTTCACTGTCATGTAGCATAGCTGTTTGCACACAAACAACATACAATCTGCCTTTCTTAAAGAAATAAAATCATGATTGTTCTTATAGAAGAAACTCCATTAACTAAATTCGAAACTTAAAACATTAGGACCAGGTGCCTATAATACATTTATCATGTTAAATATTTAACCCTTTCGTTACTATATTTCTGACCAAAATACACCCCTTATAAGCTTCAATTAATTTCTAACATAATCATAAATTTAGTCTGGTTTCATTAAACAACTATAACTTTTTTATTTATCAATATATTAATGTGATTTTTGGAAGATAATTTAATGAAATGTTCTCAACCAATTCTATACTATAATTTTTGTCACAAAGTGACTCTAATTGCAGGTAGATACAGGTAAATTCAACAAAATATAAAATTATTAAAATTTTTGTTCAAACATCGCTATAGAAAATGGGTTATTAGCCATTTGGGTATACAATTGGGTATACAACAAAATTTTACTATAGAATTTGTTATTCTGGGTAACTTTCTGATACCCATAATAACATTTATGGCAAAATAAGCCTTAATTTCATTTAAGGTTGTGGGAAACCACAAAGTATCCTTTCTTTCGCTTTGTTTACATTTAGCGTAACGGTTCGTTTCCACTGTAATGATTTCAAATAGGCTCATTCGAAAAAGTAAAAAGAAATAGTCTAAGGCTTTACTCTCCTGGGAAAGATTGTGGCTTGGTCCAGTTTCTTCAGAAAAATCACTGAAAGAAACAGTTTTAAAATTTTCACTCCATTCAGGTGCCAATTAATTTTCTCTATTGCTGTCGGAGCTCTCAGATTCACCGTTTCATTTTCGGAAAATGAAACATCAGATTCATTATCAAATACCACGTGCTTTTTTTTTTCAGTCATAGAGTTAGATTTATCAAGGTCTTCAGTAGAAAAGCCTTCGAATTCTGACTCGCTGCTTGATATAATGAAATTCATATCCATTTTTTGTCAGAATTACAAATTTTGAAAACACAATAGGAACAAATTTCGGAAAAAAATCTCCCAAAATTCACGGAATTAAAATTACACTTCAATCATTGTACAATACTGTAGATGAACTGTTTACGAAGTATAATCAGGTGTTTTCACGAATGTATTAAAGAGATTTGATCTGATATTCTCATTTAAATATGAATAGGTAAATATGGGCGGGTTTGGTCACATAAACCTAAATTTTTTTCGGGCGGCTTTGAGCGGTTTGGTAATGAAAGGGTTAAGGTAAAATAAAAAAGAGTAAATAGATAGAAAAATGTATTTATCTGTGAAGATATAATTTAGCTTAATAAAAAACATTAATAAACTATAGAATATCTTTAACCTAGCTATACTCTAATATTTAATTACCAAACTATTTTACAAAACAATCACACTTAATATTTTTAGATTTTAGTTCACATAAAATTATATAAAAGTACATATCTAAATTATAATCAATAAATATAGCAATTAAAAATCCATATTTTTTCAATCAATAAACATATAAATAAATAAATAAATAAATTACTCCATTATTACTTAAATAAATATTATAGATATCATTCCGAAAATATTTATGAAATAAAAAATTCCAAAACTAAAAACGTATAACTTATTGTTTATAAAATTATTTGCAAAAAAAGTACTTATTATTATTATTGTTGAAAGGTGCTTTTTATATGCCAGTTATGACATTGACAATGGCCATGATTTCACTTGCCAGGACAGGTCTTCTCTAGCACAGCATATTACCAAATAGTTTTGGTCACTAGTTATTGCCTCCATGAAGCCCAACATTTGAATATCATGCTTCACCACCTCGTTCCATGTCTTCCTCAGTCTCCTTCTTCCACAGCTTCCCTTCACTGTTACAGATTAGCACTTCTTCAAACAGCCGTCCATATTCATCCACAACACATGACCATACCAAGACAGTCATCTCTCTTGCACACCACATTGTATACCTCTTATGCCCAACTTTTCTCTCAAGACACTTAGTGTGCATGTATGATAGAGTGTAAGTGCACATCCAACGATGCATACTAGCTTCATTTCTTTCAAGCCTACGCATGTCCTCGGCAGTCACAGCCCATGTTTCACTGTCATGTAGCATAGCTGTTTGCACACAAACATCATACAATCTGCCTTTCACTGAGGGAAAGGCCCTTTGTTACCAATAGAGGTAAGAGCTCTCTGAACTTTGCCTAGCCTATTCTTATTCTAGCAGCTATGCCCTCGGAGCATCCACCTCCACTGCTGACTTGGTCACCTAGATAATAGAAGCTATCAACTATTTCTAGCTTTCCCCACTGGCATTTGATGGAGTCTATTTTCTGTACATTTGTAGTGTTTAATGTACCTGTGCACCTTCCACATACAAAAACTAGTTTCCCTGTTAACCTTCATCTGATGTTGCTGCACCTCTTATGTGTTCATAGCTAACACTGGGTACATCTTATGGAATTACTATCTATATCTTTTCTAAAGACTAAGCAGGATCATCCGCCTGAAGGGATTTGTGACTTATCTGCTTCCCTACTTACTAAGACTTTAGTTTTTGCTAGATTAACTCTAAGGCTCTTTGATTCCACACCTGAAATTTCTTCTCTAGTTCTGGTAGTGGTGATTCAGCTCTAAGAGCAAGGTTATCAGCATAGAGGAGCTCCCAGAGACAGCTTGTCTTAAATTCCTCTGTTATTGCCTGGAGGACTATGATGAACAAGACAGGGCTGTGAACTGAGCCTTGGTGGACCCTTACTTGTACCCTGAATTCATCACTATATTCATTGCTAATCTTCATTTGCTATTTGATAAACTATCAATTGTTAGGGCTTAAAATAATGCAAGTACCAAACTATGTGCCATTGCATAGTTTCAAAACTTTTGCCATCTCAAAAATGACACAAGGTGCTACAACACCCTGGGTTACAAGGCCACAACTCTTCAGTTATATTATAAGGAGGATATTAGTGGAATTGATGTTGACACTTTCAAAATAGATTTTGACATCCTGCATGCACAGTTCTATGAATTGGCCTACATTGCAGCAGCATATACAGATGAGAGACTTGTCGCTGTCCACCATTAGTCATCAAATGCCTTGAGGTTCAAGGTCCTGAGATCAACCTTCACAACTCTGTCTTATGTCTTCCTGGGCCTCCCACTTCCACAAGCTCTATCCACACTTCTTTATACAGCTGTCCTCCATATGCATCACATGTCCATACCAGCGCAGTCTTCTTTCTTGCTCACTGCATCTGATTTCTTTTATGCCTAGTTTTTTTCTCAACTCATTTGTATTCTATCATTCATGCACACTTAGAGTGCACATGCAACAGAGTATGCTAGCTTCATTTCTTTCCAGTCTTCTTAAGTTCTCTGCATTCAAGGCCCATCACATTTTTACTTCCACTTTTTCTGTGTTGGTATTGGCTGAAATGCAAAGCAGCATTATAAATTTAAAAAACGATAAAAATTTTCAAAGTCCTAACCTTTCCTTTGTACAATGTTTTCCCTTGTGGAGCATGGTCATTGCTACCTGATCCTGTGACATCCCCAAGTAAATCCCACTGTTCACTGTTAGTGTTCCATACATACATCATTATTTTATCACCATCTCTTACCATTCGCTGCTGACCAGCCTGACCTGCAAAGAGGAAAAGAAGTTTAAAATCAATCAATACACCAGCTAAGCCAAAAAGAACAGGGAACAACAAAGTACTAAAGGCCACAAATTTTAAAGGGCGAGGGTTGTAGTTTATTGATAAATTTGACAAGAAATGAAAATCAAGACCCTAATCTAAGCTAATGTAACTTCATGGCAAAGTTCAATATTAAATTCGAAAAACTGAAGAATCAATTTAAGGTGTTGTATATAAGAAAATTATAAGTTCAAACATTTCAGAATAAAAAAATCTTATTTGGTCAAGTTCAGTGATATGGGAGAAATTAAAAAGAAACTGCAACACCATGAGTCCATATCTTATTGCAGGCAATTCCTATTTTCCTTAATTCTGATTAATACTACAATGTACATAACTATAAAATAAAGATCAGACTTTCTGATAAAGTGACCTGATCGTCTAGTGTTGTATCTAAGGATAATTTAGATTTTAACTTTGTAACACTATTGAAGAACTGCTGATATTCACAAGAAATTCAACTTTATAAATTTATTTAAATGCTAGGCTTGAATCCAGGTGCCTGTGGGTCAGTATTTCAGCTACTCAGAGTTAGTTGATGTAAAAATGTTCTTTTCTCATCATATGGCTTGAACTGGCCTCTGCTCTTGGATCATGCATTCTAGCTTATCTGATGTCCAGGAGATTAAGGCAAAAAAAAAAAAGAAGGCTTTTCAATGCCAGTTATTAAGAATAGTAAAGAATGAAGCTTCAGTAGAGTTTGAAGGATGTATGGTTTTGAATTAATAAAGGGAAGATTACAAACATAAATTTTAAAAAACCAAAAAGAACAAAGTCTAATATGTAATTAGTTCCATACACTGAGGTTGTGTTATTGTTTAAATAAATTGTGATTCATCAACATCATTGTTGGTTGGAATATATTAAAGATAAGTACAGACTTGTATAATATAGAACAAATATCTTGAGCTAACTAGAACACTAACTTGTTTAAAAGAAGAAATAATTATGTCTGGATTTAAATTCTTAACCACTGAATCAGAATCCAGCATGTAAACCATTCAGCTATGACAGAAAATATGTAGCATAAATGGAAATATGTATTTACCAGGTTTTCTTAAGACTTCCAAACCAGGAATGTCTTCCATCTTCACTCCAGCTACTTTAGAGGGAGCATTACTGAGAGTTACCAGATCATCATATGTCTTTTGGTCTTCAACAGCGGCCATACGGTCAGTATTTCGGGTAAACACTCGTATCATGGCATCACTATATAATGAAAATATGTATAAAATGAATGACAATGAGAAAGAGAGAGGTGGTGGTGGGGCTCAATAGTTATGAGACAACAAAGAGAAACAAGGTAGGTGAAATTGTTGGGATATACCAGGATGCCCAGACTGTCACTCTGCATTCTACTAGGAGCCATCTCTGCATGTTGGAGTATATAGTATGGTGTCTGCTAGGTGGGATATAGTATAACTGAAAAAAAAAACCCATCTGTAGACACACCTAGTTGTTAGGTCAAATCCTTGCTTACCACAGAACTGGAGATACACAACAACTGAAATGCTGGTAGTTTACATCTAGCACTACTATTTCTCCTGTTTCCTTCACTAAGAGTGGGTATCACTACGGAATGCCATACAATGGAGACAAGCACAGTTTGAACACACAAAAACACACTTTTTTGCTTCATCATTTTCATGTCAAAATATTTTCTGAAGAAAATTATATATCATTTGAAAGTTCTGGATGTGAACTTTCTTCCCATGTAGTTTTAATTATAATCTGACAGTCACATACCATGTCAGGATCTCTCAAACATCTTGGTATTTCCGTGCACTTACAAAGTTTGTCCTGTTTTTTTTTTTTTTGGACTGCTGAATGGTAGCCCTCATTCTAATTCAATGTGCCCTAGTGTGATAACACAAAATAAGTTTAAAACCATACTATCATGAAGAGGAAGGTTTTTGCTTTATTTTGATATAAAAATCGATGGAGGTAGGTCAGATAATCATTACGAAATATAAAAGTTAAAATTTCATTGCTAAGTTTTCACTTAAAAAAGGACATATTTTCTTCAAGAATTTTATATCATAATAAAAAAAAAAATTCTCATAAATTCAATATAGGCATTGCTAAATCTGGCCACAGTATGGTGAAAAGTGCAAAGTGAGTAAAGAGGGTGGTATATTGACCCTACTTGCCAAACTGAGATATTCGCATGTGACAAGAGGTCAAACAGAACACAAATCCCAAACTTCAAATCTTAAGTTTGAGCCAGAAGTTCAAAAAAGGGACAAACTAATTACTAAGTAAACATATATTTCTACACAAAATGCATTAAATTGAGTTTAATAAGTCTTCTGAAACCCAAGCTTAGCATGAAATCGTATTGAGAATGTTGTTGATTCCCTTTCCTTGTTTTAACATGTGGAGAGCTGCTAGGCAAGTCTAGTGGATATTCTTGTACATGTAAATTTCATTTTCTTTGAGAAATAGTGGTAAAATTCCACCAATAAAATTATATTGTATAAAGAATATAATTTTGTAGACTATTAAAGTCAGATGTGGGTTTTTTAACCCCACCCCCCAATTTTGAATACAGTCGGGATAATTTGTGTCAGTGTTTACATATTCATGTTAGGTCTTTTTTTCCCTCTTTCTTACTAACAAGTTTGCCGTAAGTTACAGATGTTGTTAACGATTTTAATTCATGTTTTTTAAAGCTTAAAGCAAGGAATTAGTTTTTGCATTTTGTTTGTTATTTAACCTAAGTCTACATGCAATTCTGAGAAAGGTAAGAGGCAGTGACAAGTGACCAAGACTTTTGGCAATATACCATACTTGAGAAGACTTGTCAAGCCAAGTGAGATTGTAGTCGTGGCTGATGCTGCTGTTTCATAACTGGCACTTGTGTTGGTAGCACATAAAAACGCACCCACTACACTCTTGGAGTGGTTGGTGTTAGGAAGGACATCAGCTGTAGAAAAACCAATGCCAAATCAAGTTGAAACCTGGTGCTCCTCAGCTTACCAGATTTCTGTCAAACCATCCAACCCATGTCAACATAGAAAACGAATGTTAAATGATGATGTATCAGGTAGTTGTGGGATGTGCTAAATCACACATTTTATCATTGGAAAATACTTTCATAATTTTTTTTTATTGAAAAGGCTTCTCCTATCATTTTAAGTGGCCAAAGTCAAGAAGGGGGTAATCAAAAATTTTCTAAATTTTTTTCATAAAAAACTTTCAACAGATGCAGATTTGCCCTCTATAAGGAAAATTGTGAGCTGGGAGAAACCATTCTGGAGAGAAAGGGTTGGCTGAAATATTAGCAAGGAATCTGGTATATGATTTCAGGAGAAAAAAAAAGATACGTTAGGCTGCGTGATGAGTATCTACAGGCAGCTTGGTTTGAGGACCAAAAGTTATTGTAGCCTTTAGCATTTGAATATATTTGTCAATCAGACTTTTGAAGTAGCACTGTCCTGCAGAGGTCAGCAGTAGTTCAGTGTAGGTCTTACTTGAGGTTCAGTAGAGAGGGTTAACAATTGATCAAGGCTGAAGTATTTTCTGCAATATAAGAGGAATCCTAGTCTCTGGAATGAAGTTTTTGGGTATATTACATTCTAATGTTCAATGCTAGATAAAACCTCCATAGAACATCATCATCAAAGAAAAATACCTTAAGGTATTCTGAGGCTGACAAAATAAGTACCAGTCAAAAAACTGGGATCAATATAATTGACTAAAACCCTTGAACCCTGTGCCCCAGCATGGCCACAGCCCAATCCCTGAAACCAGTAAAAGAGTGAAAAATAAAGGTAGTATACATTTAATTTCTTCATTTTTAGAATTTTTTTTAATATACTATGCAAGGCTCTGGATTCCATTCTACCCCCAATATTCTAAGGCAGTTTTGTAATCTATAGCTGCCATGTCATGCTCCTGGATAAGAATTTACACCACCTGTCAGAGTTACTGCTCAACCTGGTAAAAATAAGCAGCCCAACCTTAAATACCACACTACCATCACTATTAAAGAAGGAAATATTGAACTTCATAGTCTCTCAAACACAAAGATGAGATGGCTATAGCTGGAATGCTTAACCAGGGTGATAAATAACAAGTTTCCACAGTAGCAAGAAAGAGCTGTGGCTGTATAAACTTGTAACATCTTTAATTTGAATGGTAGAAGAAATAGTCATGAAAGAGAGAGATAAAGATATATCAGAAGAAAAACAGGTACATGTGTATTAAGAATAAACCAGAGTTTAAGTAATAACAAAAAAATAAAACCTTTTAAAACAAGCAACAAAATAACTGACCTTCCACCAGTGATAATATCTCCATTCTGTAGGACACACACAGACCATACAGAATTGCATGGATGGAAGACGGTCTGGACACAGGAAGTGTTTTGCCAAATACGTAGAGTTTTGTCTTCTCCAGTAGTAACAAATCCGTCGTCATTTGGTAGCAAAGCTAAACTGTAGACAAAGCTGCTGTGTCCATTATAAACATGGATGCATTCCCCACTGAGTAGCCATCGGCGAATGGTCCCATCATTAGAACAAGATAGGAACTGGTTGTTGTCAAGGATGGCAATATCTCTCACGCAATCGGTGTGACCTGCAAGGATGAATGATAGTGATAATATGATAATATTCATAACAATAATGATTTCTTACAAGTGGCATAATGATTGTCAAAAAAAGAAAAATTTCTTTTGTAGATATTATGGCAATGAATGGGGGACATTACAAAAAAGGGGGTATCAAAACAGGAAGGAGGGGTTATGATGTGTGATATGAAGCATGTATACCAAAATGGGACATTGATCTAGGGTAAATCAGGACTTTTTTCAAATCTCAATTGTCCTTCAATAACAAAGCAAGTGCCCTGTAAAAACTATGAACATAGACAAGAAAATAAGAGATAGGTCTACTCAATGATGCCAAACATACTCTTCTCATCCCTGGTAGTTCATTTAATACCTATTTTTCCATGCTAGAATGGCTTAGACTGATGGAAATTGAGGCAGAATTTTTATAGCTGGAAGCTATCTGTCAGCAACCTGTACCAGTTTTTCAAGAAAGAGATTTGATTTTTCTTTTTTATTCCAGAGGAACTCAAAAGCAGAGAACTAGCAGACTTTTCATAGGCAGGTCAACAAACTTTACTGGTTGCTGTCTAACCACAAATGGTGACATCACCACCCATATCCTTAGCTCAGCTTAGTTTTGTAAACATTTATAGACACATACACAATGGGCTTCTTTCAGTGTTCATCTACCAAATTCCATAACAAAGAATTAGTCAGCTTGGTAGACACTTGGCCAAGGTACTGTGTAGTAAGACTGAACCTGAAACTAAGTGGCTGATGAAGATTTCCTGTTAGAGAGAAAAAAAATCATCTCAACTTCAGACCTTTCAACCATATCCACCAGTCGCTATAGCAACTTATGAGACAGATGATAGCTAGCATATTCTTGCTACAGGAAGATGGCAGGTGATCTTTACAAAGAAGAGAACTGGATCTGTGCTAGATGTGACTGCCAGTGTATCACAGGTTATGGAAGAATAAAGGGAGGTATTATTTGTGTAATAGGGAGTGTTTTGGAGGTGATGGCAAATAGGTTATTAAAGAACAGTATAGAGAACAAAACTGAACTTTGAACCACAGCAGAATTGATAGGGTGTAATTCAGGGAGAACTTTATCACCATACATTACAATGGTGAGATCTGGTAGGAATAGAGCTTACTGACAGGCAGTTTTAGCAACAGATTTGTGTATTAGACACAGTATGAATACTTTGCTGATATCAAAAGCAACAACAGTTTTACCAAATTTCTTGAGGGCAAAATAAGTGACATGGAAGAGTAAGTCTCCAGCAGATCTGGCATTGTGAAAGTAGTAATGATGATCGCTAAGGGTAGAGAGTAATCCAAGGTGGGTGAGAAGATTATTGTTAATGGCCAACACCTTTGACATGTTGGAAATCAGTATGATAGGAGAGGATAACTGGTAGGGTCAGAAGAGTTTCTCTCCTTGAGAATGGGACACACAGCAGTGTATTCCAAATGATCATGATATATACAAGGAGAGAGAGAAGGATTGGCAAAGATAAGGAGCTAACTCTTAGATATATTTTGTACCCCACTAAAAAGAAAAGGAATATAGGAATTACCTCTTATAACAGATTCACATTTATTATCTCGCCACACACGTATTGTTTTATCTGCAGAACCAGTGAGCAGAAGATCAAGGGCAGAATTATACCTCACAACCCATACAGCTGCCTCATGACCTGGAAATAACAGAATGCTTAACATTTCAGTGAACATTATACATTGAAGCATTAGAGGTAGAATTAATTATCATTAACAAATAAGTAAAAAAAAATCCCAAATTTTTGTACTTGTAATTTACTATGCAGCAAATATTCAATGTTAATTTCATTTAAGATTTGTAATAGTACAGAACTACAATAGCCCACTTACATAGTATGTATCAAAGCTACCCACATTTATAAGAAGTTTTTTAGAGATAATAAATTTTCAAAACTCAAAGCTAATTAAATATGCTGCTTGTCAAATGATAAAAAGACAAAATGGGACACATTTGTATTTTGTTACCTGTTTTGCATCTAGCCATGTAATCCTGCTGTTGTCTGAGATGTCATAAAAGTTTCTGTTTATATTTATGGCTAGTTGATGTGTATGTTATAAAAATCAAAAGTGTATACATCTAGTGTTTTATTCATGAACCCATTCATTCTTTCATTTATAAGTAGATGTAGATGGTAAAGAAGAGCCCTTTAAGGAGAACTGTAATGGTTTATTTCAGGAGAAAGATAGCAAGATACCGCTGCTGGAAGTTGGGCTGCTGACTAAATGGGCATAATTTCACTCTTCAATCAAACATACTGTGTCCACAAAGCAAAGTACATAACTCTGCAAACTACACTACTAAACTGAAAAAATGATTCCATTTCTATTTCACTGTTACATTAGTTTAATAAGAAAATAAGAAAGGCATTTAACTGTAGAACAATTTCCCCCGTCTCCAAGAATGACTGCAGTAGATTGGGAGCAGATTGCACATTTTATCTAAACTGCTAACAGTCAACGTAGTGGATTCATTGTTACAGTACTGGATAAAATGTTTTGCAGTATTTCTTCTGGATGTTTATGTTCTGAGTTCAAATTCCACTAAGGTTGACTTTGCCTTTCATCCTAAACTGGGATCATTATGAGAAATAACCATTCCAAGGTGAATTTGCAAAATTGTTAAAGCACTGGAGAAAATACCTTGTGGTAGTTGTTTCTTTGGACAGCATCAATTGCATGATGATGGAAGACATACTACAGGGGGCAACTGTCATCATCATAATCATTTTAATATTCACTTTTCCATGCTTCCATGGATAAGACAAAATTCATTAAGGCCGATTTTCTAGGACTGGATGCCCTTCCTCTTGTTAACCCTCACCTGTTTCTGTTGGTCCTTCAAACAGTGCAAGGATCATGATTTCACAGATTTCAAACAAATTATACCACTTGTATGACAGTAACACTTGTTTGCAACTAAGGTGTCAAGAAAGGAGATATAGACATATACATCTTATACAAACACACAACAGGCTTCTCTCCATTTCTGTCTACCAAAGCCTCTCAGAGATTCGGTCAGCCAGGGCCATAATAGAAGATACTTCTCTAAAGTGCTCTGCAGTGGGACTCAACTAGAAACCATGCAAAGTGAACCTTTAACCACACAACAATGTATGGTCTTCCCTAGAAAACCTTATCCAGGCTTGTATCTTAAAGAGAAATATATATGTTGAGATATATTAATCTGGTCTAAAAAAAGTAGTCCTTTTAGAAGCAGATGTTTAACAGTTGGATGACTTCAACAATGTGATATAAGGATGCATACCTTCAAGAGTCATGGCACACTGTTTATTCACCCACACTTTGGCAGTTTTATCCCAAGAGCCACTGATGATTGTACCAGGTTTCCCAGAAGTTAGAGCACAGACTGAAAATTAAAAAAAGAAGATTCAAATGCTTAGTGACAAGAAGTTTACATTTAACATTCTTTTATACTTTTAATGGTTTCAGTCATTGGACTCTGTGTACACAGATTTTTCGTGATTATTTTAAACAGCTTAACCTGCTAGAAATATCAGACAAATTGCTCTCAATTCAAACCTTACTGTTTTAAATAAAAAAGGAAGGCCATACGTAATAATGCAATCCTATATATATTATTTATGAAATTAACAAATAAAGATAGAATGGTTGTAGCTGGAATACCTATGATTAACAGTCTGTTCAATTAGAGTGGAGCTAGGATAGGGCAACAATAGAATTGTTAATTACTAGTGTCAAGGTTTAGTGTAAGTTAGACTCACTGATACCAAGTAGGTCAATTTCATCAGCTATAACACCTACACCATGAATTCTATGGCCTTGTGCCTGTATTCAAAATTATTATTATTATTGAGTGAGAGAGCAATGCACGCCACCAAAGTATACCCATCATGACTACCCGTCTGATAAGGGAACACCAGGCATATGCATCACAACCATACATGCCCAACATGGCGATCCTATATCAAGATAAACAGTGCATGACATTGCAGATGGGGCCCAGTTAGAATTTTCTTAAGTTGAGTAGCCCATCTCACACAAAAGGTCCCTGAATAAGGGTTGTTTAAGGATGTTGAACAAAATGCCCATATTTCCAGAAGTGAATTATCCAAACCCCCAAGAATTCCTCTCAACACATGGCTATGATGCTCCCTCACTACTTCTGCTCATGATGAGAGATGCACCACCAAGGTACATGCTCAACTGGTTACGGTCAAACAACTGACAAGTAAATCTGTGGTACTGAGCAGAATATTTGCTGTAGCCCGTCTTTTATACCAAGTTAAAACAATGTACATAACACTTCCAATCAGTTAAGATCAGAAGCTGTGAAAGCCAGTGCCTGATACTGCAATTAGGGCATTTTATTATTATTATTGTCATCATCATCATCGTTGGAAATTGTTGAAGCAGATTTTTAACAGCTGGATATTTTTCCTGTTGCCAACCCTCACTTGTTTCCAAGCAAAGTAATATTTCTCCATAACTGTACATGTTTTTCTTAGAAAACTGGAAATGAGCAACACTGTATGACTGGTGACACTTGTTGCCAACCATCATGTAGTACAAGGCAAGTATACATACACAATGGCCTTTCAATATCTCTTTACCAAATCTATCTAGAAGGCTTTGATTAGCAAGGAGCTATAGTAGAAGACACTTATCCAATGTGCTACACAGTGGGACTGAACCTGAAACCACATAGTAGGGAAGCAAGTTTCTTAAGCACACAGTCATGCTTGTGCCTATACATTCCCTACGAATTCTGATCAAATGATTAAATCTGAGTTGTCTTCCTTGTTAGTTTTGTTTAGATTTTTAAAAAAACTCCTGTAGAGGAAATGTTTGTCTATTAATTACTTGAATAATCTCAGTTGACTGAAGTCTGTTAAATTATTTAGATTTGCACATATTCCTAGCATTTGATAACAAACAGAAAATAAACTATTTGAAAAGTATCTTATGGAACAAGAATTCTAAGCTAAAAAAAAATTCTAAGAGAGAAAACAACCTGAGAAACTACTTCAATTTATACTTGAAGCATCATTGTATTACTAGGTAGATGACCCACTTTCTTGATGCTGTACTTACAGTAAGGGAAGTGATAGAGCTTATTTCAGCTTCTTTTGGGTTGAGAGAGGCCAGTATAAGTGAATGTACCTTATGCAGAGGACAATAAGTGACAGCCTAAGGTTTGATAGATACTTGGCTATTAGAACGCCATTGATGATCCCAACATCAAGTCAGCATGGCAGAGCACATACTTTCACACAAGTTAGACCCATATGAAGATTTGAATTCAATATTTGCCATCTATATGAAACAGGTTTTTTAAGGAATTAGTCAAAGAAGGGCAGCATCCACCGTATTTCTTAGAGCCTTAATGTTGGGGGTGGAGGAAAAGGATAAATGAACCTTGACTTATGGGTTATTACAATAAAAAAGCAGTATACAAAGGCATCAAGTTGTCTTCAAATAAGAAACCTGAAGGATCTTTTTCTGTTTGGCTGCACCTGTGGAAATTTTAAAGTTTAGTGATAATTTAAAAATTTGGTGTATTGATGTAATTTTCCATGCTGAATCTCAAGAGATACTTCACTTTTTCCAGAAATTTAAAAGAAAAAAAGTTACAGAGGTTTAAAGTTTGATCATTTTTACGCAGTCAGAAAACAGGATTTGGAAACTGTCATTTTGTGCACGATAGCATGTGCTGTTAGCTGTAAACAAATGAAATAGTGGTTGAATTCTGCTTTACACACATCATACAGCCCCTCATAACTTTTTTATTTTTTGGAATTTTCAGAAAAGTTTTGCAAATTTATATTCTACACATAGGAATTCATACAATTATGCAAAAACCGAAAAAAAAATTTTCATGCATGATTTAAGGCCTACTTAGCTGTTATTTTTAGCACATCTCATACCAATGTGTTAAGTGACAAAAAGAACAAGTGGTAAGAAGCTTGGTAACAGCTTACTAAGATGAAATAATTACAGTCCCTCTCTAATAGTTTCCATTGATCCAATTCCACTCACATTTGCTTGAGATGCCACTTATTGGGATTAAACTAAAAAATCATGTAATAGCAAGAGTGAACTTCTTAACCATAGTCATACCCACAGTTTGTCAGTTTTACAGAGTAGTTACTGTTTATAGTGGCAAGTTATTTCTGTTCTGTCTATTTACAGCTCGCTGGATTTGACTATTTGAAAGCAAAAGACACAAAGTAATGCCAATATTAGGATATGAACTGTCAATCTCTTGGATAGTTGTCTGGCTCCTTATCAACCCAACCAACCATGTCCTCACGTGGTAGAATAACTAATAACAAAATGATTTTATACAAGCCAATTTACCAGTTCCTTCATGACCAGTTAGCTGATAGAGCTTCTGAAAAGTGTCTAGGTCATAGACAATAATAGATTTATCATTGCTGCCAGTAATCATCAAACCCTCCTGCGATGTAGTTGGTGGAATCACACACACACTGGACACAAAATTGGAATGGTCTTGAATTTTACATCTTTCTTGAAAACCATTACTTCTGGAAGTAGAAAACAAAAACAATTCTGTACATGACAATCATCAATTTCAGGCAGCAAAGAATCACAAGACAATGATACAATGGAACCAGGTATTATTTACTGAGTGATTCTGGTGTGAGGAGGAATTGTTCATTAGGATATGGACACAGTCATGTGGCGGCCAGTGTAAAGATTTTTTTTTAGAATATTGACAGTTATGCAAGCATACAAGTGATCCCACCCCATGTCACTGATGTAGTTGAAAGGAAAAGGTTGATACAATTCAGTACCAGAGTTATTGCAGGTGTTGTTGTCAGAATGCAAAGAGCTGGAACAGATATCACACATCTCATCTGATGCATTAACAGTTCTTTCAGTCCTCTTAGTCTGGATTAGTTCATTATAATCCACTCCAGAAAAGATGGAAAACAAAGATGACTTTGGCAGAATTTGAACTAAGAGCACAGAGAGTTGGAACAAATAAGGCATTCTATCTAACACCTTAATGACTGAGCCAATTCGCTGTCTGGGTGACTGTGTTATTGTTTACCTAACAAAGTACCTGCCATTCCCTCTTTGATTAGGTACCATAAATTGTTTCTGCTACTTTAATTATACTATTCTATTTACACAAGATAATTTATTAACCAGTGTAATTAGTAATATATAATTGGTATAATTTGTAACATAGTTGACTGATAACCGATAGATGTAAGATTCAGGCTCCATCTGTTGACCTTTGGATCTTCTTGTCTTAAATTGGTGCATATCATTTAATGTTCATTTTCCATGCTGGCATGGGTTGATTGGTTTGACAGGAAAAGGGAAGGGCCAAGAGCTGCAGTAGGTTCCATTGTCTGTTTTAGCAAGGCTTCTACAGCTGGATGCCTGTCCTAATGTCAACCACTGTACAGAATGTACAGGGTGCTCTTCATGTGGCACCATCACCAGTGCCTTTTACATGGCACCAACACCAAGACCTCACATGACAAAAACTCTCAACTGGGAGGAGAGTAGTTTTGAGGGTGTGTGGCTCTGTACCATTTGAGAGATTTAAGGTATAGAAGGGACAGATATAGCTGTTTTTCTGTAGAGTAGATACATAGATACCCCAAAATTCTTATTATAATGTATTAATTTCAATAATCTAAATCTCAAAACAATTTGTATTTTGTTGTTCTTAATTAGTTTAACCCCACTCCTTTACCTCAGCTTTGATGAAGCCACCATATAATAATAATATGATCCAATAATGAGGTGTAATCCAATGACCATTATTCCAACGTTTCAGTTAGAGTTCCAGCCGTGACTATTTTCCTGTCTTTTATTCAGGCATACTGTATCTAAGACTGCACTAAGCAGAGTGTCCTTTCTTTCTTTAAGACAGTAACAGGAGATTTAAAGGAGTTTCATTACTATTATTAGCAAGTCAAACAACTGCATAGAAGATCCAAGATCTCTAGTTAGTTTAATTAACACTTAGTCATTTTTTCCCCAGTATTTAATGTTATATCACATGTTTGGTTATCTAACTTTATATATGTCAAACTCTTGAAAAATAGAGAGAAATGTTTTATGAATTGTGGACATTTCCATGAATTAATGGAGCAACTGATAATCTCACTTCATCCTTCTTTTAGACCACAAAGTCAATAACAGGTCCTCTGTTCAGTTGAAAACAAAAGAAAAGGACACATTGGATAATGTTGTTTGAGCACTTTATTTGAATAACAGACAAGATGGTCAAGGTTGGAAAGTCTTTGATCATCAGTCTGTTTGATAAACAAATACTACAAGGCATTATGTCTGATTCAACTAATCCACAATCGTACATTGAATAATAATAATGATTTCAAATTTTGGTACAAGTTCAGATTAGAGGTTAAGTTGATTACATCAACCCCAGTGCTCAACTGGAACTTATTTTGTTGATCCCCAAAAGGATGAGAGGCAAAGTTGACCTCGGTAGAATTTGAATGCAGAAAGACAAATGAAATGCTGCTAAACACTTTGCCTGATGTGCTAACAGTTCTGCCAGTTCATGGCCGTAATAATATCAATAATTGAAACATAGGTGACAGGTACTTCTTCTTCAAGAAATATTTCCTCAACTTTGACCCAATTATAATTGAGGTTGCTAATAAAGTATCTGGATAATTTTTGATGTTTAACAATCAAAATTCTTTTCTGTTAGATTCCATGTCAAGTTTTTCCCACACTAATGTCTAATTTCATAACGTTCAAGTTGCAAAAGATGTCTAAAATGGGGTAAAATGAGTAATGACCAAGTTCAATAACTCTTCTCTTTAACTGTATGATGCATAAATATATAGGGAAGAAAGCCACTCGAGGAGATCGTGAAAACCTAGAGAGAATACTTTATGCTGAGTTCATAGACTCAGTTGAGTTTTGTTAATTTCATATCATGAGCAATTTTCCCATTTGACATAGATATTTTAAATTTTTGCGGCATTTCTTATCTTTCTGATGTTTAACGAAAGATATTGATATGTATGAGTCTTTTTTCAAATGTAATTCTGGAGAACTGAAGAAACAGATTTATCTTATCTTGTCTTACTCGTTTTGCCCCACTTACATCTTTTTTATATGCGCAAGAGAACGGCGGTAATTTTCTTAAATAGTGTTCTAAATATATTAAAGTATTTTTAATGCATTTACAGAAGGTTATTTGCTTAGCTGATAAATTTTGTAAGGCAGTGAACATTTCTAAAAAAATGCATTTCTTCACAAAGTTAAAAATGCAGTAAATAGGCATTGTTTCTCCCACCCCTAGATAACTGAAAGTGTAATGGTTTTTAAAAGCTTTTGTTATCTTACAATTGATTTCGAAATTATATTTTCTTCTTTACTGTGAATGGATGTAAAGAAAAGAACATTACAGAGAACTTGTAAGGAGAAAAGCGTAACTGTTAAGGGAGGCGCAAAACTTTAAATAAACGTCAGTGTTTTTTTTTTAACAGCCATATTTAAACAAAAAGATACTGTTGTATCTCACCTGTCACTGAACTTACTCCATGATGGAGATAAAAATGGTAAAATGATTCCTTTATCTTATTTATTATTTAGCTTAATGAAGGAATGACTATAGTCATTTCAGATCATCTCAAATTTATAAATTATATTTACAACAAAGAATTGAGTGGAAAACTCGTAAATTTTACGCTTTCCAGACATTTGTACATTACTCCATATACTTTATAGGCACTTTTTGACAAGTTGTGGTGCACCTGAGCACTGTATACAATAATTTCATTATTATTATTATTAAATGTGGTTCTCCAACATGTCATATGATGGTTAATACCAACAATGATTTTTGCGAAAGGTGATATTTCAAGTACCGGTATAAAATAACTAACCATACAGTTCCATCTGTCTAAATACTTTTTCGATATTATTATTATTATTATTATTATTCAGGTCATGCCTGGAATAGAATACGGAACCTTGGGGTTGCGCTCTTAACCACTACGCCATATGCTCGTGAATAATAATAATAATATCGAAAAATACCTTAGGAATGAGAACCCAGGTTCGAAATTTCCCCAAGACACCCGAAGAAGGGTGGAGGGAATATCAGCCGAAACGTTGTGTTAACAACAAACAAGATGAGGACAAATATCCGTCAAATGTAAATAATGTAGATAATTCCCCATCTCTTAAATATAGGACAAAATAGCACAGGCTCATTTATCTAGATACTTAAAATGAAATATTCCGGAAACAATTGCAGAGGTTTCATCTCTGATGCAGTCTCTGTTCTGCGACTGTTCTTTGATAAACTTAGCTAATATTTTAAGATACTTGTTTGATCCAGTTCATATATACATTATGTATTTACGGCATGAGTTTATAAGGGGTCGTATGAATATGTATTTAGTCTCACAGTTAAATTAGGCCCATCGTGCATATTTCGGACTAAGCTAATCTATAACAGGTAAACGGTAGGTATAAAATATGATTCCATATCTGAATATTACATCGCACCATCTTTTACTCCATTATAAACGTGTAATCAAGTGAATAGAAGACAGGATATCATGAAACACTGTATTTTATAATTAGAATTCTTTCTTCGACTGAAGATGGAATGAACTCAGAAAGAATTCTTATTGTAATAATTGCACAAAGAAGCAATATCTTACTTATTAGCGGTCCATACTCGAGTCGTCCAATCTCTGGATCCTGATATTATAATATCTTCGTGAAGTGGACAAGTGGTCAGTGTTCTTACATCATTTTCATGTCCTACAACTGTAGACCGCAGTTTATATGGCGACGCCATTATTACCGGTGTACAATAAATATTTACCTCTTTCTATAAAAGAACACCATTACTCATTATCTCAGGAACATTTGATTTTAACACATTCTGCTTTTTTTCCTTATCATTTAGCGTTCGTTTTCCATGTTGGCATGAGTTTGACTGGAGTTGGCAAGCCAAAGGACTGCACCAAGTTTTACTGTCTGCTTTGGCGTAATTTTTACGGCTGGATGCCCTTCCTTTTACAATATGTACTTGGTTACTTTTTACGTGGCAGCATCACGGGTGAGGTTACAGAGTAACATGCAAGATAAAGACCTCTCAACCGAGAGAAGGAGTTGTATTGAAGGAGGTGGCTTTTTGCCAGTCGAAGAGAAGTTAGAATATAATAAAGTCGAAAGAAACTGGTGTCTTACTGTAGAGGATATATGGCTACACTGGTCAGAAAAGAGAGAGAGAGAGAGAGAAGATGGTGGTGGAGATGTATAAGGGTGTACCCAGAAGGTACAGGAGTATAAAATAAGTGAGGTAGTACTGAGGATTGAACAGGGTGAGTGGGGAGAAAGTTTACAAGTGTGAGAAAGGAGAGTGGGAGATAGAGAGGGAAGGGAAGGGAAATGCAGTGGGTGAAAAGCAGGTGACAGGACTGTCCACATGACCTAGGAGTCACGCTGGGCATTTGAATCTTGGAGGGTGGGGAACTGGACAGATGGGTCACAACTCCAGATCCACACAAAGTTCAACCTGGGATCTGAAACCAGGCCATGTGAACATTAAACTGAGTATATCTAACACCCTTCTGATAGACAGAGGAGGAGAAGGAGACTAATTTGTTACAGCTCAACTTTCTCATCTTGTTATGAAACCAATGTTAGCAGAATATTTTCTCACATCCTTAAGAAAGCTTTTGCTTGCAGCATAGCTATTTTAATAGAGTACCTGGCCATGCCAAAATTTGCCTCCTTGGCATGGCCAGAAAAGCCAGAAAAGTTGCAAGATAGTTGAAAGAACAGACAGCATAGAACTGTAGGCTGCCAGTAGTAAGATCACTATGCATGCAAGACTCCATGAGTTCCAACAAAACCTGAGTTAAAAAGAATAATACTATATATATATATATATATATTATATATATATATATATACTTTATAATTAGGGTTCAGCAAAGATTTGCTTTACCACATACCGAAGTTTAGAAATAGCAGCCAAAAAACCTTAGCTATTTCTTCTACTTTAAAAAGATATAGATTGATTTTCATTATTTTTCTTCTCTGCCTGCGTGGATTGTTTTCAAGTATTTTGCTTTTACTGGGAGTCCCTTTTTAAAGTAGAAGAAATAGCTAAGGTTTTTTGGCTGCTATTTCTAAACTTCGGTATGTGGTAAAGCCAATCTTTGTTGAACCCTAATTATAAAGTATTACTTAAGTTTACCGTGAAATGGTCCTTTTTCATGCCGAATTCTACTTGGTGAAATTATTGATTACTTCTTAATTAACTAATTTTACCCTTTGTTATTATATATATATATACACACACACATAATAAAATACAAAATACATATATATATATACATATATATATATATCATCATCATCATCATTTAGCATCTGTTTTCCATGCTAGCATGGGTTGGACGGTTCAACTGGGGTCTGTGAAGCCAGAAGGCTGCATCAGGCCCAGTCTGATCTGGCAGTGTTTCTGCAGCTGGATGCCCTTCCTAACGCCAACCACTCCACGAGTGTAGTGGGTGCTTTTTACGTGCCACCTGCACAGGAGCCAGATGGAGCTGGCAAATGGCCACGAACAGATAGTGCTTTTGTGTGCCACCGGCATGGGGGCCAGGCAAGGCTGGCAACGGACATGAACGGATGGTACTTTTACGTGCCACCGGCACGGAGGCCAGTCAGGGCGGCGCTGGCAACGGCCACGAACGGATGGTGCTTTTTACGTGCCAACGGCATGGGGACCAGGCGAGACTGGCAACGGCCACGAACAGATGGTGCTTTTTACGTGCCACCGGCACGGAGGCCAGTCGGGGCGGCGCTGGCAACGGCCACGATCGGATGGTTCGCTTACTTGTCACCGGCACTGGTATCACAGCCGCAATTTCCATTGATGTTGATCGACTTCGATTTTGGTTCTGCTTTCTGATATCTGATTTGATTTGGTTTGATTTGATTTTGATTTTGATTTATATACACAGATAATAAAATACAAAATACATATATGTTTTTGTTGTTAGGATTACATAATTTCTTGTTGAAATATTATGTAATCTTATTAATCCACCCTCTCAGTGTTTAGTAATAAATAGAAAGAATGGTGTTTAGTGCTCAATATATATATATATCTCCAAAATGCACATCAGTGAAGTGGCTGAACCTAGGGCACAATGTAAACAGAGCACCTTTCCATTTTTAAGTGGGAAGTATACATACACACTCCTACCCTTAGGTTAGAAAGAGAGAAAGGGACAACCATGAAGTCTTATAAATAAAACATCTCCAGCATCAACCACCCCACCAACAGTGAGGCAAAGTGCCAGCCCAGTGATCCCAACAATGACATTAATAACAACAAAAATAATAATACGAATAGCAAGAATATTAGCTCCTGTTATAAATCAAGGTCAGAGATGCTTGTGATCAGCAAACTGTTAAGTTTATGGCATCAGCTTCAAGGATTCTGTCAAGGTATCATACGCCATCATACCTAACATGGCCAGTATTACAACTGCTTAAAGTAGATTGAAACTGGCTAAATATAATGCATAAAATTGCCTTGGGAATGCTGTGTGAGGGAACTGTAATGAAGGAAATAAAAAAACAATTCACCTACTTTCTCATCATTTTGCCGTCCAGCTGTACTGAATCCAAAATTTGTGCTCAGCCCATGCATTTAACCCTTTAGTGTTCTGATTATTCTATCAAACATAATGCTTATTGATTCACATTGATTTGAATTAATCATGCATTATCTCATATCTTCAAGATCTTGATGGTGTAATTACTTAATGTAGAATAACATTGTAGGGTAGGTGTGAGAGCCTGGATCTGGTCAGTTTGAACATAAAACAGATTAACTATTTTGGCCGGATATGGCCGGTTTAAATACTAAAGGGTTAATGATAGCAGCTGCTAGTGCCTGTCCCTATCAGCGCCCCTTGCCTCAGGTTCATTCATCGTGAGCACCCAAGGCAAAAGAGGCTAACGCCTGGTCTTCCTTCCCTTACTTCCTCTCTCACCCTTCCTGTTCTGGTCAAGCCCCTTGACTGTTGACATCCCAGACCTTTCCTTCCGGCTCATCTCATCTTCACATGCCCCCCCCCTAATCGCAAAGATCACCTCCTCACCTTACTCCATGTCAAAATCTGCCATCCACCCAGGTAGACGCCTCACATGCTGTGATCTCTGTTGGGAAGTAGTCTCACTCACTTCCTCTCCTCCACCTTCTTCATCCGACAAAGCAACAATTCTGCGAACATCCAAGACGTGACATGGCATTCCATCCTCAAAAACATTATTTTTGGAGTTAACAGCCATCACTGTTCCTCTGTTCTACTGAGATCTGCAGCGTGATTTGGGGGGAGAGGGGGGGCTTGACCCAGACTTCATCTCCCACCTCCACAAAGACAGGCTCTCTCTCTTCTGCAGGGCATTCTGATGGTTTACTAGGATGCCACCATTCATATCTGAACATCGCTCTGTCCTGATCAGAATGACATGTTGTACCAGAACACTGCCTCCACTGGTGGGATGTGGCTCCTCTCTACCATGGCCTTGATCATTTGACGATGTCTTTCCACAGTCCCTTTCCACTTGGCCTGTATGCTGCTCTGAAGAAGCAGTGCACATTCCACTTATCAAGCTTCTCTTTCAGTGTCTCCAAATGAAATGCAGTGCTGTTGTCCATCAGCAGTTTGTCCACAGGGCCCCACTCCAGGAATATCTTGTTCAGGTTATGTGCAATCTCATCTGCAGTACCTGTCTTCAATTCCCTCCAAATGGCCATCCAACCCATTCCGCAGTCGACCATTGAGAGATACGTCCCCTACCGGTAGTGTGTCACATTCGCCGCCAATCATCTCCAGTTGTGATCTACCAAGACGTTTCCCTGCTCATGCACACCTGGAGCAGGGTGAATGGATTGACACCTATCACAATTCCCAACCACCTCTTGGATGTTCTGCCCAGTTACATCAGTGTCAACTTTCCTGGTAAGATACAGGGTTGTATCCATGTCCATATGATGTATGGCATGCAGTCTCCTTAGCTTCGAGTCACTTAACCGACACACTGCAGCTATCCTCAGCTTCAAATCTACTGGCTCCACTAACAAAGCCCTTTTCACCCTGATTAGAATGCCTGCTTTGCTCCTTTCTGAAGGCACAAAACCACACTCAGCTTCAAACTAAATTCAGCAGCTAGTTCTCCTAGAATCTCTAGGCAGCGCTTTATTAACATCTCTGCTGCCCCTTTGGTTTGAACCCTCTTTTTGTCAGTGATCACTGATCCTACCCAGCCAAGTATGGTGGCTGAATCAGTTCGGATTTTGATGGAATGCAGCCCCCATTTCAGGGACAAGTTCACCTCCTTCAGCACTATGTCCAACTCAGCTACATTGATGTGGTTGTAATCAACAGCTTTTCGAAGACAGATTGCGTCCTCTACTTCAACATCCCCAATTTCCAGTACAACCCCAATTGCTATGCTGCTAACATCACACCATACACTCCTAT
>NC_043006.1:24033614-24056114 GCF_006345805.1 Octopus sinensis | reverse complement strand
ATATGCCTTCATAATCCCAAACTAGAATACTCATCTATATAAGCCTAATTAACAGAGTAACACATGAATAGTCATGAATAGTCACCCTGGAAACCCACTCGCTCCAAACATTCCATAATAATACACCTTGCAAATGTTTAGGGCCCCGCCTAGCATTAAGAAATTCCTAAACTCTAGTAATAAAACAATTATTAGACGTAACACATTTTCAAACCACCCACTATTTGGTAAGAGTTAGCTCCCTTTTCACCCTGCTAGAGTTACCCCCTTCACTTACACCGCTGGTGTCAAAATCTATAATACGAGATGAACACGTGAGAATAAATGTGCTTAATTAAACGAGGTAACCTGCACCTAGATAATACTCACCACGCCCTAATTACCCAACGAGGATCTTTTCCTTTTGAACGGCACATGTCAACACAATTTCTTGTTAACTAAACACTTTTAAACTTCGTATACTGGTAGAATGTGTTTATTAAACATCATTTTTTCTTGGCTTTATTGAGAAAATTCTATAGTTTGTAAGATATTTCGTCTGAAATCTCGAGCATTTCGGCAATTTTAACCAATCGCTGACCTCCATTTGGGGTGTAAACATTCCGTGCTGTATGAATATGTCACTCGTTCAAGAAACAGATTGGGTTTATTTACATTTGCGAAGAAAAAAAGATACCCTTCCTCCACCCCTAACCCTAACCCTAAAATAGATTGAAATGCAAGAGATCGATACTAGGGTTATAATTATGGGTGACAATTTCATACGACACCGCTACGGAAAATGGGATTTTTTTCTAGCGGTGTGAAATGAAATTGTCACCCATAATTATAACCCTAGTATCGATCTCTTGCATTTCAATCTATTTTAGGGTTAGGGTAGAGTTATGCATCTTGAAGAGATTTACTTACTCCAGTAAATCGAAACAATCGTAAATACCACCCTCATCCCTGCTTCTTACTTCTTTGTTACCTATTTAATTAAAGACATGCCAGCGTAATCCATGAGTTTCCGATTGTTATTATATCCATTTTCTTCTCTTATATATATATATATAATATATATTCAAAATGTGACTGCGTGTGTACCGTTGGCGATTTTTTTTCCTCTGTCTTCCCTTATCCTATGTTTCCGACGAAGAGCTCCGCTCAAAACGTTAAACCCTTCTTCTTTCCTGAGCGTCCAATAATACTATATTTGTTCCACGTCCTCATGTTGTTGTGTTTTCTCTTTGCGTTTTCACGTTTGGATTAACTTTATATATATATATATATATATATATATCAAGTTAGACAAAATCTTACATAGGTGCAACTAAGAACCAAATGATTCTCAGATATAATATGCATCTCTCCAGCTTCAGATATAGGAACAAGGCAAACTCAACAGGACTTAGTACATACATTTGGGAACTAAAGGACAAAAAAATAGATTTTAGCTTGAACTGGCGTATACTCCCCAAAACAGCCTCCTACAACACCGCAAGTAGACGCTATTATCTCTGCCTATCAGAATGCCTAGCTATACCTACAGCTAAGTAAACCCTTCTCAACAGAAAATTTGAGAACAACGTTTTTTTGTCTTCACGTGGGCCTTTATGTATTTTTGAAATACCGATAGAATGGCAAAAGGGTCTTGTCTTCATGAAGCCCTCTATGCCTTCATAATCCCAAACTAGAATACTCATCTATATAAGCCTAATTAACAGAGTAACACATGAATAGTCATGAATAGTCACCCTGAAAACCCACTCGCTCCAAACATTCCATAATAATACACCTTGCAAATGTTTAGGGCCCCGCCTAGCATTAAGAAATTCCTAAACTCTAGTAATAAAACAATTATTAGACGTAACACATTTTCAAACCACCCACTATTTGGTAAGAGTTAGCTCCCTTTTCACCCTGCTAGAGTTACCCCCTTCACTTACACCGCTGGTGTCAAAATCTATAATACGAGATGAACACGTGAGAATAAATGTGCTTAATTAAACGAGGTAACCTGCACCTAGATAATACTCACCACGCCCTAATTACCCAACGAGGATCTTTTCCTTTTGAACGGCACATGTCAACACAATTTCTTGTTAACTAAACACTTTTAAACTTCGTATACTGGTAGAATGTGTTTATTAAACATCATTTTTTCTTGGCTTTATTGAGAAAATTCTATAGTTTGTAAGATATTTCGTCTGAAATCTCGAGCATTTCGGCAATTTTAACCAATCGCTGACCTCCATTTGGGGTGTAAACATTCCGTGCTGTATGAATATGTCACTCGTTCAAGAAACAGATTGGGTTTATTTACATTTGCGAAGAAAAAAAGATACCCTTCCTCCACCCCTAACCCTAACCCTAAAATAGATTGAAATGCAAGAGATCGATACTAGGGTTATAATTATGGGTGACAATTTCATACGACACCGCTACGGAAAATGGGATTTTTTTCTAGCGGTGTGAAATGAAATTGTCACCCATAATTATAACCCTAGTATCGATCTCTTGCATTTCAATCTATTTTAGGGTTAGGGTAGAGTTATGCATCTTGAAGAGATTTACTTACTCCAGTAAATCGAAACAATCGTAAATACCACCCTCATCCCTGCTTCTTACTTCTTTGTTACCTATTTAATTAAAGACATGCCAGCGTAATCCATGAGTTTCCGATTGTTATTATATCCATTTTCTTCTCTTATATATATATATATATATATATATATATAAATAAAAACTTACTTGGGGAATATTTTATATTTCTATTTCCTTGTCTAATTATATTTACAATATATTTTGTATAATGCCTTTGCTGTTATGTAATGGTGTAATAAAGTATTGATTGGGTATTATCTGATGGTTGATGTTTGATTGATTTAAGTATGTTTCTCCATTTTCTAATTTTGTATTATTAATTTACGGTAATATTTTTACCCTTGCCCACATAATACAGTAGATGAATTAATTGCATGGCAATTTTTAACATTTATGTATTAGTCTTGTTGGGTACCTCTCTAGCAGTATATTGGATATATGTTATCCCATGGTGGGTTGAATTTTCAACCCCTATCTCATTTTATAACCGATATATATATATATATATATATATATATATATATGTATATATATATAAGCAATAATAAATCTCTGAGCGAGGTATAAACAGTAGCAGCACAACATTGTGAAGTGTATTTGCCACCTAAATGTGGCTAACCCTTAAGGGTCGATGCTACTGTAGCTTGTAGCCCCAGGTAGACATCTCCTCCAGCTGGCTATTTGACACACTGTCTGTGCCCTGTCAGTATTTGGAAAGGGAAGTCATCATTCCCATCTCCAACCTGACGTGTAACACACAAACCTGAGTTTCTGGGTATTAACACATCATCAGCATGTGACAACCACTGGTTGGCGATGGGAAGTGATTCTCAATGCAAATATATATCCTTTTTCCAGTGACGAAAAGTCACTGATCTTGAAAAAGTGGAAAAGTTGTAAAATATGAGCCAAGCGGAAGATCTGCCTGGGGTTAAACTAGTAGTAACCATAGAACAGCCACTTTGATGTGGCAATTAACTTTATTAGTTAAAATAGTTACTACTCTGACCTCTTCTGGAGATTTTACAACTAGCTCTTTTGATGATGCAAATCAGTGACCGATGGTCACTTCGTTTACAATATATTGCTGGCTGGAGCAGACCCTCATTATCACTTTTGTGGCCAGGCACTCCCGACTGAGGATGAACCGAGCAGATTGAAACTGAGTCAGTCTTGTGATCCTATTGTCTGCTAGGGGATGGTTGGGGTTCACTCCCCCAGCTAGCAATATATACTGTATATAAAGGGTGCAGCGTTGCACTGATAACCAGCTGATGGAAGATCTTCCTGGGGTTAGAGTAGCTATTTTGCTTTAATATTATATGTTGGGTCATGGTGGACCACTGAACTCAACACGTATTTTTTTTCATTCTGTCTCTATTCATTTCCTCTTATTCCTTTCTGTCAAAGAGCCTAGGGTTGAAACATAAAAGACTTTTCCATTTTTCCTGAGCATCAAACTAATACATTTGCTTGTTGTTCATACACCTGTCTTCGTCTGTTTTTCTATAAATTTTAACTATATATCTAGCCATAGAAACCATGCCACCTGGAGACAACTGGAGTCTGGCCAGCTCCATCTCTAAGGCTGGGAAAAGGGGGAACACACTGAAAATCTGGGAAAAGGGGTTACACATTGCAGAGCTGGGAGAAAGGAGAACACATTGAAAGATTGGAAGAAGAGAGCATGCATTGTGGGGGCTGGGAGAAGGGAGAACACATTGAAAGGTTGGAAGAAGAGGGCACACATTGTAGGGCGCTGGCCAACTCCATTTCTAGGGCTGAGAAAAGAGAGAATACACTGAGAAACTGGGAGAAGAGGGCATACATTGTGGGGTTGGGAGAAGGGAGAATACATTGAAAGGCTGGAAGAAGAGGGAGAACACATTAAAAAGACAGGAGAAGGGAACACACATTGTAGACCTGGGAGAAGGGAGAACACATTAAAAAACTGTGAGAAAGGGGCACACATTGTAGGGCTGTAACAAGTAAAAAATAAAAGATATTCAACACAGTTTGTTTTTCTATCTTTATTTGTCAACAATTTTTTTTTATTTAAATTTAAATTAACAGCTAAAATTAAAGAAAAACAAAAACAATTTCAGATCTCTTGGGTTACAACTAACTGTAAATTATAATAATGGTTTTAAATTTTGGCACAAGGCCAGCAATTTGGGGGTAGGAGATAAATGAAATACATGGAACCAAGTGCTCAACAGGTACTTATTTTATCGACCCCAAAATGATGTAAAGCATAGATGTCCTCGGCGGAATTAGAACTCAGAACGTAAGAACAGATGACATTACTCCAAATAATAATAATAATAATAATAATAATAATAATAATAACAATAATAATAATAATAATAATAATAAAGGTCTATTCTTCTGCCACAACTTTTTTTTTATTGTTTTTGAGATTTGCAAAAAATTTTACCTCTTTTCAGGAGTGCCAAGTAGAAAAATAAGACAAATTTATCTGACAACCCAGCATTTGTCCATTTGTAATTTTTATTCCTCTACTTTTGTTATTTTCCTCTCTTGTTTTTTTTTCCCTCTCACATTGGTTTCATCCTTTGGGAGATGAACGATCGTTTGTAAGTTGGACTTTGCAAAATGTTTGGTCGCATGGGAGTTCTTAAGCCCATTTTTATACTGGGAGGAGTGTGAGGTTCCACGACATCCCACACATGGGGGTTGTTCACTTTAAATGCCAGGATTTTGGCTATTTCTGGATGACCTAGCAGGCAACAAAGGAAACAGTTTATTTTTTACTGATAAAGAATGAATGTACTTCAACTTGTTCAACTTCTGATGGGTTTGCAGTGCACCTGACTATTGTATACAATAAGTTTGTTGTATGTTTATTTTTTTCAGCATCCAGATTCAAATGACTTTCAGTGACAAATTAGTTGATAATTTGATACAACGCAGTACATAGTCACAAAAACCCATACACACACATACACTCAGACATGTGTACACAAGGAGACTGAGGTACACACACACATGAAAACACACAAACATACAAACACATGAATATACAGAATACATACAAACAAATATACACACATACATATATACATATACACACACACACACACACACACACATACATATGTGCATGCACACAGACTTAAATACATGCATACATACCTGCATACACACACTTACATGCATGCATACATACATACATATATATACACACACACACACATACATACATATATATATACGCACATGCACACACACACATAATGCATACATACATGCATACATGCATAAATACACACATACATATATACACACACATACATATATACATTTGCACATGCACACGCATGCATACATACATACATGCATCCATATATACATACATACATACATACATACATACATATATAGATGTGTATGCACACACTGACCAAGACATTCGCACAAACAAAAAAGAATGCAACTTGAATAATGGACAGAATCAACAACTATTGAAAAGGTTGCATGATGCAACAAAAATTCTAGAAAAATAAATAAGTAAATGAGTGGAAATTTTACCGGTGAGTTTCGCCTGACATGGCTGAGGTCATAGGTCAAAGGGATATGATTTATCATTTTTTGACAGGACAAAGAAAACCTTTTTTCGCACCTGTTGATCGTAGTGGTTTGAATATGAGAGAATCCTTAGATTCGGTTTTGAATTTAAGCTTGGAGAAGGAAGTGTTAATTTTTATACTACAATTTTTACAAGTGAGTTAAATAATAAAGCACTAAAAGAGAATGATTCTCCCCAGACACAACTTAATACAACTGTTTATTCACTCAATTTGACATAATTGATTTTTACTTTTCTACCACCAAGGGGCTATAAATAAAAGACTTAAGTTTTGCTGGTGAAAATGCTATGATTACATAGCTGGACATAAATATCCCTATGCAAGCCAGAAAGTTGCTTCTATCTTTTAATGATTTTGTGGGAGAAACATAATGGATGGGAACTTTTCAATGTTCTAATTGGCAGCTATGATGGAGAAGAAATCAGCAACCTTACAGGGTTATTTGTTTTAGGCAATACAACATCTAGATTTAATTTTTTAGAATTAGAATTGAACAGAGATCATATTGGTTTTCAATTTTGGCACAAGGCCAGCAGTTTCAGGGGTGGGAGTTAGTCAGTTACACCAACCCCTGCAGCTTATTTTATCAACTTCAAAAAGATGAAAGGCAGTCAACCTAGCCAGAACAGATGAAACACTACTACTCATTTTGTGTAGCATGCAGACGATTCTACTAGCTCACCACCTTAAATGACAGTCTTATAGTACTAGCTAATAAAACTGGACACTAATTAGACCACCTTATAAAAAGTTAATTAATGCTTTCTTAAGGTTCAGCCTCAAGATCACTGATAGTAATAACACCAGCATAGTAAACTGAGATACCATTTTAAATCTAGCTTTAATTATATACAGTTCCTATAGAAAACCTAATGAGGTTATACATTACATTAATAAAAATTCTAACTACCCACCCTCAAATCTTACCAATAAACCTTATCAAAAAAATTCTCTAAAATATCCAATAAAGAGACATTTGACAGTTCAACCATACCTTACAACGAGGCCCTGAGTGGAAGTGGCTTTGATGATGGGATAAAATGCATCCCTTGAAAAGGATTCCCAAACACTATGAAAACCAGGTAAAGAAAAACTATATGGTATAATCCCCCACAAAATTCCAGTTTCTCTCTCTCTCTCTCTCTCTCTCTCTCTCTCTCTCTCTCTCTATCTATATATATATATATATAATATATATATATATATTATATATATATATATATATATATACAGCTGTCAGATATGATATAATTACATATTATATTTTATATTTTATATTTCTATTTCCTTGTCTAATTATATTTACAATATATTTTGTATAATGCCTTTACTGTTATGTAATGGTGTAATAAAGTATTGATTGGGTATCATCTGATGGTTGATGTTTGATTGATTTAAGTATGTTTCTCCATTTTCTAATTTTGTAGTATATATATATATATTTATGAGTGTGTGTGTGTGTAGGAAAAATAATGATGAGAGACAAAAGATAGGTTACTAAAATATATTCTGTAGTAAAATTATTATGAGCACATATATCAATATAAATATATAAATATGCTAAGAATATATTTATTTCATGTATATTTTATATATTCTTAAGTGTATTTATATATTTATATATCTATATATTTTAGCACATGATTTTGTGCACATTATAATTTTACTACAGAATGTTTTAGTAACCTATCTTTTGTCTCTCATCATTATTTTTCCTATTTTCCTATGGTTTAAACATACTGAGCCCTTCGATGTGTCCTATATATAGAGAAAATTTTATCACTTGAAAATAAATTATATACATCCGATTCTCAGATAGAAGCCTGTTATATATATATATATATATAATATATATATATATGGTGGTTGTCTACTCTTTATGCAGAGTTTGATCACTTCATGTACCTACACCATAGAACCATCATGGCATCTGATGTGGCTTTTTAAACCAAACAATGTTCTGAAAAAACACCCACATAGATTGCATATCTGATTTGGACCACCCAAGAGCTGCAGATAAGTTCTGATCTTTGTGGATCTTAAAATGTTTTTTGAGGCCTCCGTTAGATCTGCAAACCTTCTGGGATACACTGCATTCGAAGGTGTGCACAGACATTTAAGCAGAATAGTTGGTGGAGGTTTGTTTTCCATGGGTTTGCAAATGAGATATGAGCCCAGCATAAGAAAAGCATGGTCTGTCACAAACTGTGTATGCAAAAGGTCAATGTCATTCACCTTCTCAATCATAATATTCTTCCTTAAATCTCTCTTGAGTCTTGCATGCGTTATCCTGGCCTCTTCAAATGCTTTCACCCCATAGGTTTGACACCATCCAGCTTGATATATACGACAGGCTTCTATCTGAGAACCACAGCTCAATTGACATGGCTACCTGTGGACTCTCCAATATATATAAAAAAAAAATTATTTGATATAGTTACCTGCATTACTGGCACAGTCAATTGGATAAATTCCAGATTTGTTGGGCACATTTATGCGAGCACCTGAAAATGGAAAATAATTGAATTTTTTATTTTTGCAGTTGCTTTTACAGCTGGATGGCTATACTATAACTTCTCAGTTAGGAAGTAAAAAGTAGAACTTGTTTATTCAGCCAGTCATACAGTGGCAATAAAAGTTTCTGTTGTCTTTAATTCACAAACTACCATGGATTCTTAAAAGATAGATATACAAAACTACTACAAATATATTTGCATGTGTATGTGCTTTCTGTTTTCTCTCCTACTCTTTCCCTATTCTTCTCCTCTCTCTCACTCTTCCTCCTTGACTCTCTCGTTGCTCACATGTGACCAACGGCTATCCATCTTTCTTTCTTCCACTTCCTTCCTAAAAGCATGACGTGCTTTTTCCTGTCTCTTCTCAAAGCTCGTTTTTCCAGCATTCACCACTTCACCTCGTCTTGGCTTAACAGCCCTCACCGTTTGTTTTTACTGTTTTATTCTTACTGTCCTGTTTTTGTTATCACTTTAACCCTCCACAAAAATCCCAAATTTTATTTAATTTGCTTTGCGGGAACGACTGTTTTAATGAAGTCACGTCTTGTCCCTACCTTCGAAACATGGAGTAGATGAAACGGGACAACTGATGAAGGGAATGTTCTTTATGTTGCCTGTCTCGTTTCCCTATTTGTTTCTTTTGTTGTTTGAAAAAATGTTCGTTTTCTGTTTTTGTTTTTTATGTTCTCGTTTCTCATTTTGTTCATATTTTTTTATGCCCTGTACCCATATATGCATGTATATATACATATATATGTAGGTATGTACATATATGTATGTATATATGCATATATTTATATATTATACATATATATATTCCTTTCTCTGGATCTTTCCTTCTCCTATGTTTCCGACGAAGAGCTCCGCTCGAAACGTTAAACCCTCCTTCTTCCCTTCCTTCCTGAGCGTCCAATAATACTATATTTGTTCCACGTCCTCGCGTTGTTGTGTTTTCTCTTTGTGTTTTCATGTTTGGATTAACTTTATATATATATATATATATATATATATATATATAGGCTATATTGAATCTCTGAGCAAGATGTAAACAGTAGCAATATGGAATCGTAACATATAATTGCCAACCAAGTGTGGCGTCCCAAATGTGAGAGTGTCACTGACTTTTATAGTCCAGGAAGACATCTCCTCCAGCTGGCTAAGACACACATGGTTTGTGGTTGCTGTGGAAATAATGAAATGAACCAAGAAAGGGTTGAGTTATGAGTTGTGTCCCTTGGTGCCAAAAACAGCATCTCTTAGGGTGTTGCAAGTCAACGAGTTTTTTGAAAGAGTTTATGGGAAATGTGTGTGTGAGTGTGTTTGTGTTTTATGTATATAAACACATATATATGTCTGTGTATGTGTATGCATGAATTACTAAATGAATATATATAAACATGCATGCATGCATACATACATACATATGTACGTACATACATACATGCATACATACATACATACATACACATACATACATACATATACATACATACATACATACGTACATACACACATACATATATGTATACATGGTTAACCAGACTATCAGATGTCATTATACATCACTGGTCACAATGCACTTTGTATCATTTTAGCTTTTGAGTGACGCCACCCTGCTGGCCAGGTGACCCATCTAACATTCTCCCTGACTGGAAGTTCAGTCCATCGCAGGGTTATCCATTTACAGCTGAATGGACTGGTGCAATGTGAAATGCACTGTTCGATCTGAGAATTGAACCCACAATCTAGCAATTGTGAGTACAACATTCTAACCACCAGTCCACACCTAGTGTTTAGGATGTTGCACATATTATAATTAATATTATATATTGACGCTTCGTGCAATTCTTTCCCTCAGTGGTTCTCAACCTTTTCACAGCAGTTCCTAACCCTTTTATTGAAATGAGTTCCCCATGGATCCCTTTTAATATGCCTATCCTCATGTACATATTTAGTTATAAAATTTTGAATTTAGTTCACAAACCCCCAGTACTTCTTTTTCAGACCACTAGGGTCCTGTGGACCTCAGGCTGGGAACCACTGTTCCAGCTTGTCAACCTTTGTTAAACCAGCCAACACATACCAGCATGAAATAAAAGATTCATGTTAAGTGATGACAATGATATATATGTGGGTGTGGGATGGGTGGGTGGGGGTGTTTAAACCATCGTCTGATGACTGTTTAGAAGTGGCTGTGTGGTTAGAAGCATGCTTCCCAATCACATGGTTCCAGGTTCAGTCCCACTGCGTGGTACCTTGAGCAAGTGTCTTCTATTATAGTTTTAGGCCAACCAAAGCCTTGTGAGTGGATTCAGTAGATGGAAACTGGAAGAAGCCCATCATATGTGTGTGTGTGTGTTTAAGTCATCGTCTGATGGTATTTAGGAGTGGCTGTGTGGTAAGAAGCTTGCTTCCCAACCACATGGCTCCAGGTTCAGTCCCACTGCATGGCAATTTCGGCAAGTATCTTCTAATATGAGTGGATTTGGTAGACAGAAACTGAAAGAAGCCTGTTGTGTGTGAGTATATATATATATATATGTATGTATATGTGTGTGTGTGTGTTTGTCCCCATTGCTTGACAGCCGATGTTGGTGTGTCCCCATAACTTAGTGGTTTGGTAAAAGAGACTGACAGAATAAGTACTAGGCTTACAAAGAATAATAAATCCTGGGGTTGATTTGTTCGATTAAAGGTGGTGATCCAGCATGGCCGCAGTCAAATGACGGAAACAAATAAAAGAATAAAAAAACAACAGAATATTTATGCAGGGAGAGAGAGAGGTAGGGAGAGAGAGAGAGAGAGAGAGGAGAGAGAGAGAGAGAGAGAGAGAGAGAAATGGTAAATGACTGAAAGAAGATTTACTTACCATGACGAAGTAGACACTTAACCACTTTGTAGTTCCCTTTACTTGCGGCTCGGTGTAAAGGTGTGTATCCCTTATTGTTCTGTCTGTTCACATCACATCCTGACCAAAAGGAGCAAACATGACATTTAAGGCTTACCATAAATATTTCATGCGTTACACATAGAAATATATTCCCATCCATCCATCCATCCATCCATCCACCTATCTATATATGTGTGTGTGTCGGGATGTTGGCGTCGATGGCTTTATTTTATGTCTGAGAAATTATTTTCATCTTTGTTGAACATTTTCTTTATGGTGATGCCATTGATGACACAGTAGAGCACAGGTCCTCAAAGTGGGCATTGGGAAGGTCCAGGTGGTTGCTGGTGTTTAAGGAGGCGGTGTAGGGGGGTAGAGAAAAAGGATGCATTGGGAGGAAGGCAGTTAATTGGGGGACACTATGAATTTATTATAATATTATTATAGTATTGTATACAATATTCACATCATTTACAATAGACGGATATTTGTCCTCATCTTGTTTGTTGTTAACACGTTTCCAGCCTTCATCAGGTGTCTTGGGGAAATTTCGAACCTGGGTTCTCATCCTTAAGCTATTTTTCGAAGTTATTATTATTATTATTATTATTATTATTATTATTATTATTATTTTATTATTATTATTATTATTATATTATATTATTATTATTATTATTAATATTATTATTATATTATTATTATTATTATTATTATATTATTATTAATATTATTATTATTATTATTATTAATATTATATGCCCGTGGGCATATGACATAGTGGTTAAGAGTGCGGGCTACTAACCCCAAGATTCCGAGTTCGATTTCAGGCAGTGACCTGAATAATAATAATAATAATAATAATAATAATAATAATAACATCGAAAAATACCATAGGAATGAGAACCCAGGTTTGAAATTTCCCCAAGATACCTGATGAAGGGTGGAGGGTATACCAGCTGAAACGTGTTAGCAACAAAGACGAGGACAAATATTGTCAATTGTAAATAATGTAATTAATGTGCATAATTCTTCATCTCTTAAATATAGAACTGTATTGTGTACAAATTATATAATATTATATTATATATCAAATGATTCATAGTATATATAAATTAGTAAAATATAAAATATTTATCTATACATAAAATTTGGGGTGGGGACACTGAGGGTATCATGTGGCCATGATGGGGGGGGGGGCAGTGTCCCAAAAAGTTTGAGAACCTCTGGTTTAGAGTGAACAAAATTACTACAACAACCAAGAACTGAACTTGGGGGATGCTTATGAAATTTTAATATTATTATAGCATTTTTTTTTTTACTATAGTTTCAACTCAGAGCTGTGGCCATGGCCATGCTGATGCACCGCTGTTTTGCTACACCGTCATTACGGAGAGCCTCCTCCAATATGTGGCACTTGGTGAAGAATGGAGTTTGATGTAGCTGCCCTCATTTGCACCTCTTGGTGAGAGGTAGGTTCATCTGGGACTCTCAACAGGAAGAGGTCCAGCCTTGATTTTAAAATGCCTACATCTACTTTGTGCAGGTTCCTCAAGCTCAGTATATATAAATTAGTAAAATGTAAAATATTCATTTATACACAAAAATAGGAATGGGGCCACTGAGGGTATTATGTGGCAATGAGGGGGACAGTGGCCCCAAAAGTTTAAGAATTTCTGCTGTAGACCAATTTTTGCATAAAAGAGTTGATAGCTTTGACTGCATGACAATGTTGCTGAAGGATGAAGTTGATTTTGTTGAGCCTTTCCCGCCTGTTATTTGATTTCCTTTTTCTTTTCTGATGGTATCGGAGTTTTTGGTCCTAATGGTAATGGAACATTGCCACTTGGTAGTCTTGGGCTTGTGTTTCAAACAATTTGGGCTCAGTTCCAATGGCTTTCGGTGTTGCTTTGAGTTGGCCCTTGAATCTTCAAAGAGTGCAACCCCATGGTCTTTTCCCTGAAGTGAGCTCACCGAATAAAACTTGGCGTGGGAACCTTAAATATTAAATCCCATTCTGTAATCATCTGTCATATTGTTTTCACACTCTTGTGAACTCACCCACCCACCCATTCTATCTCTCCATCCCTTTTTCTCGCTTTAGCTGCATTTTGTCAATGCTAGAATGTTGCAACATATTAATATGCTTCAAAAATATTCAGTGTTTAACTGCAAAAGATATAATAATAATAATAATAATAATAATAATAATAATAATAATAATAATAATTGTGTACAGTGCTCAGGTGCACTACAACTCATCTAAAGTGTATATATAATCAGGTGTAGTTTCGGTGGATTTCGGAAAGCATGATGGCCTTAAAGGATGCAGTGTAATGGGAGTCAACAACTGACGCAGGCAGTTTATTCCATGCTTCAGCAACTCTGAGCATGAAAAAATGTTTCAGAAAGTCATGGGAGCTGTGTTGTTTTCTGACTTTGTAGGCATGTCCACGTGTGTTGGACACATGGAGATCAAAAAGGTGTTCAGTGTTGTTGTTGGTGAGGTGGTTGATAACTTTGTGGGTGTTTACCAAGTCCATCGCCAGACGCCGGAGCTTCAGTGAATCCATGCCCAGGGAAACAAGGCGCTCAGAATATGGTAGGTGCTGTTACATTTCATTCTAAATAGTGTGGGCAAGGTAGACAATGCCTACATTGAATAAAATAGATTGATAGCAATATTTTTCTTTCATGGCAAAATATGCACCTAATTCAATAAGATTATGAAGGTTACTCTGATTACTATGCTTAAATGCAAAATATTAAATTTTTTTGTAGATAAGGCAGGCATAATTCGCATAATTCGCCTTTCAATCTCAGTATTTAAGCTATGCATAGAACTGCTGTAGGGCATGTGCTGCGTGTACAACGTTTTCTTGGTGTGCTATAAAGGCAGAAGTAAATCTACCTACGACTCAGTCACGTGCCTGTGTTTCGCTTATTTTTCAGTGTTTTACTATATAAAACTCACCGGCTGCGTACCCTGAGTAACTACTGACGGCATGTGCCGGGTGTAATGGTAACTATATTGTCTGTCTGACAAGAATTTCAAATAATTTCAAATAAACTCAAAACTAGCAACAGAGTTATCTCCCTTTGACTTGCAAAAATTGTCATTCCCCACATCTGAAATTGGTGATGTCTTTCAAAAATTTCTTCACCTCATTTGTCACATTTCTTTCCATTTAATCCACTGAAAATATTTCTCTAATTTATCACATTTCCTAATGTGGTGGTTAAATTTCTGTCAGTAAACTCTTCATTTTTCTGTCTTAGTAAAATTGTAATAAATATACATAAATTAATAAACTAATTAATTAATCAATTAATTAATTATTAATTAATCAACTAATTATTAATTATTAATCAATTGAGTGATAATAATAAGGATAATGATAATAATTTCTATTACAGGCACAAGGTCTGAAATTTTGTTGGAAGGGGAGAGGTGATTACCTCAACCCCTGTGCTTCAATGGTCCTTATTTTATGAATCTTGAAAGGACCAAATGCAAAGAAGATATCATCATCATTATCATTGTTTAACATCTGCCTTCCATGCTGGCATGGCTGGGATGGTTTGACGGGAGCTGGCCAGGCAGAAACTTGCACTAGATTTCGGTGACTGTTTTGGCAGGATCTTTATAGCACAGCCTCTAGGCTTGCAATTCCTCAGTCAAACTGTCAACCCATGCCAGCATGGAAAGCGGACGTTAAACGACGACAACGATGATGATAATTGCACTTCCTAACACCAACCACTCAGCAGAGTGGACTTGGTGCTTTTTACATGGCACAAGCACAGGCAAGGTCAGTTTTGGCAAGGCCTGTGCTTGTGCCACGTAAAAAAAACACAGTGGAATAATAATAATAATAATAATAATAATAATAATAATAATTATTATTATTATTATTATTATCATTTCTACTCTAGGCACAAGGCCTCGAAAATTTTTGGTGGGGATGGGGATTAGTCGATTACATCAGCCCCAGTGCGTAACTGGTACTTATTTCATCGATCTTGAAAGGATGAAAGGCAAAGTTGACCTTGGCGGGATTTGAACTCAGAATGTAGTGGCAGACCAAATACCGCTAAGCATTTTGCCTGGTGTGCTAACATTTCTGCCAGCTGAACTGGTATATATTTTATTCGTAGCACTCCATTGGTTACGATGACGAGGGTTCCAGTTGATCCGATCAACAGAACAGCCTGCTCATGAAATTAAAGTGCAAGTGGCTGAGCATTCCAAAGACACGTGTGCCCTTAATGTAGTTCTTGGGGAGATTCAGTATGACACACTGTGTGACAAGGCTGGCCCTTTGAAATACAGGTACAACAGAAACATGACGAAAGAGGGAGAGAAAGTTGTGGTGAAATAGTACAGCAGGGTTCAATACCACCTCCTGCCAGAGCCTTGTGGAGCTTTAGGTGTTTATGCTCAATAAACACTCACAACGCCTGGTCTGGGAATCAAAATCACAATCCTACGACTGCGAGTCCACTGCCCTAACCCCTGGGCCATTGCACCTCTGCTTATATTTTATTAACCACTAGCAGAATTGCCCGGCGTTGCTCGGGGCTGAATTGCTTGAAAGTACTGTTAATGATTGCACTGAATTATGATGATTATTCAGGCAAATATTGATATAAGCTTACGGTGGGCGATAAGGACTTAACGATCAAACGTGTGCCATTGCATTGTTTTGGGGGAACCAAATTTCTGATGAGCATTATAGGGGCACCAACTTTAAGTTTGAGAAAGTGTGGTGGTAGTCCGGGGTGCTCAAAGGAATTGAGTACCTCTATTGGATAGTTGATGACGTCCTCTGGGTCAGGAGTTGTATCGATAGACTGATATACATAGACTTCCCCAGGAATGAGTTTTAGCATTTCATCATTAATATGGTGAACAGTTTTATTCCTCGGGGCCAGTATAGCCTTTTTGCCAATCCAATCCATATTCTGATAATTAGCTTGTAGATCTGGGAACACTGCATCTCTGAGATCAGAAGGCGTCTTAACAATGGTACAAATGGAATCGATGGCAATATTACCATTTTCATCCCCTGGTATTTTGCCTTCGCCAAGTGCAAGGAGGGTGTGAGGAAATGCTGCTGATGTGATATTACGTCGCATATGAGCATGCATATTGGTGTGAAGTTTGAGAGTTACTTCCCTTTATTTAAAAAAATATGCATTAAAATGGAAAAAAATGATGGTAAATTATTTGTAAAATCATAGACTCATCGTAGACGCGCGCTAATACCCAGAAGGGCTCGATATGAATCACGACTATAAGATACCCGGTTTTGGTTAAACTGCATTGCAAAATGTGGGAGTAGTTAGGAATCTAAATCGGAGTAGACAGACACACAACCTTTCTTTTATATATAAATATTTTCTTCCTAAAAAACTTTGTATGGATTGAATGGTTACCTCTATGGAAATATATACACGCACATTATACATACATGTGTGTATAGATGAATATATAAATACATTTAAATATCTATATACACTTTTGGGCGACCTTTCTTTTTCTTAGAGATAACTTTAGATCTTATATTCGTCCTAAAAAACTTTGTATGGAGTGAAAGGTTACCTCTATGGAAATATATACACACACATTATACATACATCTGTGTATAGATGAATATATAAATACATTTAATAATAGTTATCGCCATACTAATATGGCATTCTTATAAAAATAAGAATAAAGCTGTCCGCTTATTAGCTCCATGAGGCCATCGCCTTAAGTTAGCTATTTGATACACAAACTGTATCCATATAACCTTCGAACAAGGGAGGTCAGTCGCTCCACACTACTTGACCGGCAGCTACAGACGCGTTTCGGGGTATTGCCCCTTTTTAATGCAGCGTAGCCAGACCAGTAGGTGTCGCTTCTGACAATCTCTGTTCGAAGGTTTTATTTTCCTAGCTTCGGTGGAATACATCCACTTGTTTTCAATAATAGAAATATTAAAATTACTAAGTCTCTCTAAAAGAGAACAACGGCAGCGTTTCCGGAAAATAATAGTTATCGCCATACTAATATGGCATTCTTATAAAAATAAGAATAAAGCGGTCCGCTTATTAGCTCCATGAGGCCATCGCCTTAAGTTAGCTATTTGATACACAAACTGTATCCATATAACCTTCGAACAAGGGAGGTCAGTCGCTCCACACTACTTGACCGGCAGCTACAGACGCGTTTCGGGGTATTGCCCCTTTTCAATGCAGCGTAGCCAGACCAGTAGGTGTCGCTTCTGACAATCTCTGTTCGAAGGTTTTATTTACCTAGCTTCGGTGGAATACATCCACTTGTTTTCAATAATAGAAATATTAAAATTACTAAGTCTCTCTAAAAGAGAACAACGGCAGCGTTTCCGGAAAATAATAGTTATCGCCATACTTATATGGCATTCTTATAAAAATAAGAATAAAGCGGTCCGGTCAAGTAGTGTGGAGCGACTGACCTCCCTTGTTCGAAGGTTATATGGATACAGTTTGTGTATCAAATAGCTAACTTAAGGCGATGGCCTCATGGAGCTAATAAGCGGACAGCTTTATTCTTATTTCTATAAGAATGCCATATTAGTATGGCGATAACTATTATTTTCCGGAAACGCTGCCATTGTTCTCTTTTAGAGAGACTTAGTAATTTTAATATTTCTATTATTGAAAACAAGTGGATGTATTCCACTGAAGCTAGGTAAATAAAACCTTCGAACAGAGATTGTCAGAAGCGACACCTACTGGTCTGGCTACGCTGCATTGAAAAGGGGCAATACCCCGAAACGCGTCTGTAGCTGCCGGTCAAGTAGTGTGGAGCGACTGACCTCCCTTGTTCGAAGGTTATATGGATACAGTTTGTGTATCAAATAGCTAACTTAAGGCGATGGCCTCATGGAGCTAATAAGCGGACAGCTTTATTCTTATTTTTATAAGAATGCCATATTAGTATGGCGATAACTATTATTTTCCGGAAACGCTGCCGTTGTTCTCTTTTAGAGAGACTTAGTAATTTTAATATTTCTATTAAATACATTTAAATATCTATATACACTTTTGGGCGATCTTTCTGCTACTTGGATATAGGTCTTATATTCGTCGTAAAAAACTTTCCTGTCACACACTCACGCACACGCGCACACACACACACACACACATCCTCACACACACACGCACACACACACACACACACTCACACAGACGCACACACACACGTTAGCTTACAATTTTATTTATATATTTGCGTGTCTATGTGTGTAAAGTGGAAGTGGGAATGTAGAGTGAAAGAGTCACTCACTACAGAAAGTGAATTACTTTCACTTTATTCGTTGCACACTGTGTGTGTGTGTTTGCATGTGCTGTATCCCACACTAAGAGAAGCATTTGACTCATACACCACAATGTGAGTTTTCTCTAAATTTCGCTTAACTGGGGTTGAAATTTTAAAAAGTGGACCTGGCACGACCCGATGCATTCTACTCTTAAAAATGCTAGGTAAATTGTAATTGAAGAAATCCTATATTGTAGATTTCTATAAGATAGAAAGGGAGGCAGATAAAATCTGCCTTTTATAATAAGAGATACAAAGGGAGGCAGATAAAATCTGCCTTTTATAATAAGAGATGAAAGAAACCAAAAACCAATTTCAACTTTAGCAGAATTTAAACTTGGAATCAAAAGTGATGTTGGTGCATATAATAAATCAATCACAACTACTAGGAATATTGACTTCAAATTTTGGCACAAGGCCAGCAATTTTGGGATTGTGGGTAAGTTGATTATATCTACCCCAGTGCCCAACTGTAACTTATTTTCAAACCTGGGCACCAAACCGTTAATCCGTTGATCGTTAATTAACAAAGTTAGCATTTTTGTTAACAATTCAACTTTTAAGTTAACTGTGGAAATCATTATTGGAATAATTAACTTCTGTTAACTCAATTCAATTAAAGTTAACAGATTTTAGAGTTTTGGCACTTTTTAAAGGTGGTTTTAGAGCCAAAGCTGATTAAAAAAATTTTTCTATAATAAAAATCAATGTTAACATTTTACGATAACTTCCGTTGTATTTTTAAAGAATTAACTGATTGATGGTTATCAAAGTTAACTGTTTGGTTAACAGATTAATGGTTAAAGAAGTTAACTTTTCGATTAACAGTGCCCAAATTTTGCTTATTTTTATCAACCACAAAAGGATGAAAGGTAACTTTGATCTTGGTCGAATTTCAACCCAGAATATTAAGATGGACAAAATGATAGTTAAGTATCTTGCTAACAATTCTTCCAGCTTGTCACCTTGCAGTTATTAGGAATATTGATTATAAAAATACTTTAAAATAGGTCAACGAAAGTGCAGATGGCAACACCAGTTACAACATCATCAACAACAGAAATAACAAGCCAATAAAGGATAGAAAATGTGACGTTTTGACCAGCTAGAAACTGCTGTTAAATAACACCTTTAGGAAAAAAAGAAGATAAAACAGATCATATAATGTATCTCTAAATACATTCTACAGTTCTATATTTAAGAGATGAGGAATTATGTACATTATTTACATTTGATAGATATTTGTCATCTTGTTTGTTGTTAACACAACATTTCGGCTGATATACTCTCCAGCCTTCATCAGTTGTCTTGGGGAAATTTTGAATCTGGGTTCTCATTCCTAAGGTATTTTTCAATGTTGTTGTTATTATTATTATTATTATTATTATTATTATTATTATTATTCAGGTCACTGCCTGGAATCGAACTTGGAATCTTGGGTTTAGTAGCCTGCACTCTTAACCACTACACCATATGCTCCAAGACACCCGATAAAGGCTGGAGGGTATATCAGCTGAAATGTTGTGTTAACAACAAACAAGATGAGGACAAATATCTGTCAAATGTAAATAATGTAATTACATTCTTATTTCTTTATTGCCCTCAAGTGGCGAAACATAGAGGCGACAAACAAGGAGAGACAAAGGAATTAAATCGATTACATCGACCCCAGTGCGTAATTGGTACTTAATTTATCGACCCCGAATGGATGAAAGGCAAAGTCGACCTCCGCGGAATTTGAACTCAGAACGTAACGGCAGATGAAATGCCTATTTCTTTACTACCCACAAGGTGCTAAACACAGAGAGGACAAACAAGGACAGACAAATGGATTAAGTCGATTATATCGACCCAGTGCATAACTGGTACTTTATTTATCGACCCCGAAAGGATGAAAGGCAAAGTCGACCTCGGCGGAATTTGAACTCAGAATGTAACGGCAAACGAAATACTGCTAAGCATTTCGCCCGGCGTGCTAACATTTCTGCTAGATTGCCGCTGTCTGAAAAAAGAAAAGATGCTGTGATCCTATCTGGAACACCTTTGACCATATGGTTGCTTGACAGGAGATGACCTTGGGCTAAACACTAACGTTAGGTGATGTAATCTCAGGTATCCTTTCTAAAAAAAGACAATATGATCATGGCTGGTATATCTTTGATCATAAATCTTACTTTGCAATAGTGTTCGTGGGAGGCGGGGATGCTAAACAACAACAATAGCATACTCGTACAGTCATTATCATCCATTCTTGTTAATATCCTCATGTCACTCTTCAGAAACAAAAAAAAATTGAGAGAGTTTTCCTGAAATTCTTACCATATGTAATGAGCAAATCCAGAGTGGTAACATCTGTTTCTGGAGAATTAAGAGCAGCATACGTGGCTAAATACAAAGGTCCATCGCCATCTTTGGTGACGCTCATAAGGTCAGCCCCTTTAAGAGAAATGTAAATAAATAAACATAAGCTAACAAATATTAAAAAAAAACCCTCAAAAGTACATTTAGAGGCAATCACATTATTCTGATTTCATATGAGAAGCTCCTTCCCCCCACCCCATTTATCTTATTTGATTTTTTATTTTTTACATGTTTCAGTCATTGCACTGTGGCCATACTTGAGCACCACCTCAAAGATTAACCCTGGTACTTCTTGTCTTTTTAAAGTCTGGTACTTATTCTATCAGTCTCTTTTGTTGAAATGCTAAGTTATTGGCATGTAAACAAACCAACATCAATTGTGAAGCAAACACAAAGACGACACCCACTCATATATATATATATATATATATATATATATATAAAATAGTAAAAAGTGAAAAAACTACAGAAGGCTTAAAGGTTAAAAAATATATATATTTGCGTCAATATGTCTGAAGAATATTAAAAAAATTTTTTTTCCTTACAATGACATAGTTTAGAAGAAAGACCGGTTTCGCGTTTAGCTTTTCAAATTTCTTACGATGTTATGTTTATGTTGAATAGAGTTATCGTTACATAAATATAACGATAACTCTATTCAACATAAACATAACGTCGTAAGAAATTTGAAAAGCTAAACGCGAAACCGGTCTTTCTTCTAAACTATGTCATTGTAAGGAAAAAAAATTTTAAAATATTCTTCAGACATATTGATGCAAATATATATATTTTTTAACCTTTAAGCCTTCTGTAGTTTTTTCACTTTTTACTATTTTCTATATATTCAACCACGTGCTTTCACAAACCAACTTTCTTATCTATATATATATATATATATATAATCATCATCATCATCATTTAACGTCCATTGTCCATGCTGGTATGAGGTGGATGGTTTGACCAGACTGGCATGCTGGAAGGCTATATCAGACTCCAGTCTGATTTGGCACGGTTTTCCACAGCTGGATGCTCTTCCTAATGCCAACCACTCCGAGAGTGTAATGGGTGCTTTTATGTGCCACCAACATGGTTGACATTTGTGTGATATCAAGGTGCTTTTATGTGCCACCAGCACAGGTTCCAATTCATGTGACACTATTATCTGCCACAACTGTGATGTTGCTTGGCTTG
>NC_043006.1:24003614-24023614 GCF_006345805.1 Octopus sinensis | reverse complement strand
GAGCAACATCGACCCCGGGACTTATTCTTTTGTAAGCCCAGTACTTATTCTATTCGGTCTTTTTTGGCCGAACCGCTAAGTAACGGGGACATAACCACATCAGCATCGGTTGTCAAGCAATGCTAGGGGGACAAACACAGACACACAAACACACACGCACGCATATATATATGTACATATATACGACGGGCTTCTTTCAGTTTCCGTCTACCAAATCTACTCACAAGGCTTTGGTCGGCCCGAGGCTATAGTAGAAGACACTTGCCCAAGGTGCCACGTAGTGGGACTGAACCCGGAACCATGTGGTTGGTAAACAAGCTACTTACCACATAGCCACTCCTGTATATATATTTGTATATATATATTTGAGGCGTAATGGCCCAGTGGATAGGGCAGCGGACTCATGGTTGTAGGATTGCGGTTTCTATTCCCAGACAGGGCATTGTGAATGTTTATTGAGTAAAAACACCTAAAGCTCCATGTGACTCTGGCAGGGGGTGGTGGCGATCCCTCCTGTACTCTTTCGCCACAACTTTCTCTCACTCTCTCTTCTGTTGGCCTGCTCGCTTAGCCAGCGGTGTGGCGTCATTTGAAGGCTAAAACAATGCGAAGCGCATTGTAACCAGCGATGTGTAGCAACATCTGATAGCCTGGTCGGTCATGGTGATCACGGTGATATATATATATTTGTTTTGCAAGATTTTTGATGTGAAATCGTGTGTTAGAATAATATAATAATAATAATAATAATAATAATAATAACAATAATAATAATAATGATGATGATAATAATAATAATAATAATAATAATAAGTGGGTGTAAACACATGAACAAAATAAGAATAGTCAAAAACAAAAACAGATTACACGAACGGATATAAACAGGAGATACAAATATTACAGGCATTCCCCCCCCCCCACTAACTAAACATAGACGCACACAGAGATATACGCATGCGCAAATGAATACAATAGAAATACAAAATGGCTGACGGTTAGTAAGGAGAGACACACAAATAAGAAAGATGAAAGTAAAGGACCACTGATGCGGTCACAGGAGTGCGACGAAAGAACTCTGGCCGAAATAAGATTAAGATTAATGTAAAAAATAAATAACACTGAAGCAAAGTAACACCAAATATATAGTGTGTGTGTTTTTATTGGCTAAACTGGCAAAATGACCATTCCTAAATACAACAATATATATATATATCATCATCATCATCATCATCGTCGTTTAACGTCCGTTCTCCATGCTAGCATGGGTTGGACGGTTCGACCGGGGATCTGGGAAGCCAGAAGGCTGCACCAGGCTCCAGTCTTATCTGGCAGTGTTTCTACAGCTGGATGCCCTTCCTAACGCCTATATATATATATATATATATATATATATATGTATGCATGTATGAATACATACACACACACACACATATATAAATGTATACATACATATACATATATACATGCATACATACATACATATACACACATATAAATATGTGTATATATATACATATACATTTAACATACAAATATGTTTGAATGTGTTTGATTTTTGAAGGTTTTTATGTTTAGTGATAGACAGAGATGCACTCAAAAACCATTATTCTGACTTTCTTCATTGTAAGGACAGATTCATAGATTTATTGGTAAATAATTAATTGGCTTGCTGGCTTGTTGACAAGCTGGGTAGAACTGTAAGCTATGTGTTAGAGACAATGAAGTCATGTTAAGTCAATGACGATAGTGAAGATGATATTGATGCCAACCAAGATGATGATGAATGTGATAATGGTAGAAGAACCGCAAGTACTTTATGCTCTGTTCCAATGATGGGCACATTGCCAAGTAGTTAGCATGTCGTACTCATTATCCCCAGGTCATGGGTTAGATTCCTGGACCAGGCAGCATGTTTAGTTCTTGAGCAAAACGTTTGTATCAGCAGTCTGGAACCCCTATCTATTTCAGGACATTGACCTCCTGGAAACTGTTCAGAGACATGCAGCCAAGCGAATACCCTCCATCAGGCATCTACCATACTCTGAACTCCTTGCTTTCCTGGACATAGCTACATTGAAGTGCTGACGTCTGGCGTCTGACTTGGTAAACACCCACAAAATTACTAACCATTGTGCCAACAACCACTTTGAGTACCTTTTTGTGTTTCATGTGTCTGACACATGTGGGTATACCTACAAAGTCAGAAAACAGCACAGCTCCCATGAAGCATGGAACAAACTACTTGCATCTGTTGTTAATTGATGAGACATTGCATCCTTTAAAACCTCCATGCTTCCTGAAATTCACCAACACTACACCTGATATCCCCCCTCCATACACATGTATACCATGACTCATACACTTCTGACTTTCCTGACCTTTGTACATAGTTCTATGTACTGTTCATGCACCTTTGATGAGTTGCAGTGCACCTGAGCACTGTACACAATAATTTCATCATTATTATTTTATTTTTATTTCATTTCATGTTGTTCTAGTGCTGTATGGAGACCAACATGTCAAACAATAGACCCAACATTTCTTCTGCATGTCATAAACAGGGGCTAAAAATAAACTATAAAAGCCCTCACCACCAAAGACTACCTGAACAGATCCATGGGCTGGAGGGCTGTCGTCTTAGGGATGCAAAGGTATCGTCTGCCAAGAGTAGAAGGGAATCGCCAACAAATGGTGGATGCAACAATGCACTGTTACAGTACACCTCCCCATACTACTACTTACTACTACTCTTGGGCTACTAACCCCAAGATTCCGAGTTAGATTCCAAGTAGTGACCTGAACTGTAATAATAATAATAATAATAATAATAATAATAATAATAATAATAATGATAATAACAATGATAATAACATCGAAAAATACCTTAGGAATGAGAACCCAGGTTCGAAATTTCCCCAAGACACCTGATGAAAGCTGGAGGGTATATCAACCGAAACGTGTTAACAACAAACAAGATGAGAATAAATATCCGTTGAATGTAAATAATGTACATAATTCCTCATCTCTTAAATATAGAACTGTAAAAAGAAATATATGTCCACACACATAAACAGGAGGAAGGAAGGGAGAAGGAGAGAAACATTAAAATGTCTGATGTTAAATAAGTCAGCATTGAATCAGTAACACCAAATAGACAGCACCAAAACGATTGTACTGAAACATCTCACATCCACCAATCTGTATTGTTACACCTCCCAAAAATGATAAAAAAAAGGTGTTTTACATACCTTACACAGATCGTATATGTTCAGTTTATATGGGTTCTTAAAATCGTCTTTTTTCTTTGTCAGTTCAGTATAGAAAGATTTTTTAGCTTCTGTAAAAAATGATCACTTAATTACAAATTAAAATATTTTCCAAATAGAAATAGATCTCATGTAGAATTGCTCAACTTTCTCAGATATTTTGCATAAGAGAAATTTCTTCTGTTAAATGTTAAGAAAGCTCAATTTAGTACAAGTAAGGTGAAGATAGTGATCAAAATAAATGTGATTTTTTATTAGGACCTGAATGTTATCTGTCTGTCACATGAACTGTGATGCAAATATATCTTCTAGCACTTGGTTTAACACACATGCACAACTGATTCAAACAATAACATATAATCAAATAACGAAATATTAGCCTGTAAACATTCAGATTACCTTACCAAATCATCATCATCATCATCACTTTTTAACATCCGTTTTCCATGCTGGCATGGGTTGGATGGTTTGATTGGGGGACTGGCAAGCCAGGAGGCTGCACCAGACTCCAATCTGATCTGGCAAGGTTTCTACAGCTGGATGCCCTTCCTAATGTCAACCACTCTGAGAGTGTAGTGGGTGCTTTTTATGTGCTACCAGCACGTGGCCAGTCAGGTGTACTGGAATCGACCATGCTTGAATGGTGCTTTTTGCATACCACCAGTATGGGAGCCAGTGAGGTGGCACTGGCAATGACCACACTCAAATAGTGCTTTTTATGTGCCACTGGCACATGAAGCCAGTCAGGTAGTCAGTCGTAATACTTATTCACATTGTTTTCAATTAATCATGTTTTATCTTGTAGCTTCAAGATTTCAGTAATATGACTGTATATTTTTAGAATGACATTGTAGGGTAGTTGCATGAGACCAGAACTGACCAGTTTGAACATAGAACAGGTAGAACGTTTAGACCGGATATGACTGGTTTAAATGCTAATCAGTAACTGTTCTCAAATGAGCACAACTCCTTTTGTCTAACACAGTGGTTCTCAACCATCTTTTTGTCTATGAACCCCATTTGATTCCTATTTTATTCTGATTGGCACCCATATCAAAAGAATCCCCTTATATTTTTATAATTAGTTATTATTAGGGATTGTATTAAAAAAATTATTAAAATATTTTGTGTATTGTAGATGTATAACTAATCTATTACTCTTAAACTTTAACAACAAACTCTTATATGGATCCGCATGGGCCACAGAGATCCCCAAGGCTAGGTCCTGGTCTAACTTGAAAAATTGTCCTTACTATCCTTTCTTCTCCACTCTATCACTCATCATCATCATTTAACGTCCATTGTCCATGCTGGCATGGGTTGGATGGTTTGACGAGGGCTGGCAAGCTGGAAGGCTGCACCAGACACCAGTCTGATTTGGCATGGTTCTCAATGGCTGGATGACTTTCCTAACACCAACCACTCTGAGAGTGTAATGGGAGATTTTACATGCCACCAGCATGGGTGCAATTTGCGTGACACCAGTATCTGCTATGACTACGATTTTACTTGGCTTGATGGGTCTTCTTCTCAAGCATGACATAATGCCAAAGGTCTCAGTCTTTGCCTCTACGAGGCCCAACACTTGAAAGGAACTCAGCCGCTATTTTTTTCTCCCTTTCCTTTTCTATTCCATTGCCTTACACAATCACTTCCCTTTTCTCTTGACAAACTCATTTTTACACCACACTAAATTTGTATATACTCTGCTCCATCCACAAATAATACTAAATTAAGTTGGCAAACAAGCTGAAACTTTGAAGTCACTGTCTACATTTTGCTTATAAAAATAAATAAATATATATATATATAATGTAGACACATATTTAACCCGTTAGTATTTAAACTGGCCATATCTGACCCAAATATTCTACTTTTAAGTTTAAACTAAGCAGATCCAGCCTCTCATGCCTATCCTACAATGTCATTCTTAAAATGAACAATCACATCATTGAAATCTCAAAGCTATGAGATAATCCATGATTAATTCAAAACAATGTGAATAAATAAAGATTACATTTGATAGAGTAATCTGAATTTTAAAGGATTAAATATGGGGTTGTCAGATAAATTCATTTGCTTTTTTCTATTTATTTTAATGCTTTAAAATGTTATTCAAATTAACATCATAATTAGTGTTTCATGTATGTTTTTTCATTCATAGCTCAATTCTTCCTCTACAACTTATGTTTATTACATTCTATTAAGACAACAAGCTGGCAGAAACATTAGCACTCCAGACGAAATGCTTAGTGGTATTTCTTCTGTCTTTATGTTCTGAGTTCAAATTCCACCAAGGTCGACTTTGCCTCTCATCCTTTCGGGGCCGATTAAATAAGTACCAGTTACACACTGGAGTCGATGTAATCAACTTAAGCCTTAATGTAGGTGGAGGTATTGTTTTCAGTTGTGCCATGGACAATATATCTCAAGAACTACTGGATGAATTCGGATGAAACTTTCAGGGATGTTTGGCCTTGTGATTGGCACAAACTGATTAGATTTTGGGATTGATACAGTACCAGGCAAGGATTCTGGATTATTTTTCCATTTTTAAAATTTAACTTTTGAGAGCAGTTGGGTTCATTTTTGGTATTCTCGTTTGTGAGAGCATTTGAGATATTCTCATTTTAAAAATCCTCCCTTGCTAATCATTGAAAGGATGTTGGTGTTACCTTGGTGGAGGTTTGCACTCTCTGAGTGCTTTTGTTGATTTTGAATTTGAATAAATTTGGCATTTTTTCAGACATATGGTGATGGAGTGCCAAGCAGAAAAAAATGAATATGAACAAATTTATCTGACAAACCAATACATATAAAAAGAGACATTCATATGTAGATACATATGAAAGATAACATAAGTATGAAATAATTCTTAGTTTTTATTAAAATTTTTTTTGGTGGGGTGGAGACAGTGTATTTTGAAGTAAATACAGCTACAAATGATAGAATGTAAATATTTATTTCTTTATTGCCCATAGGGGGCTAAACATAGAGGAGACAAACAAGGACAGACAAAAGGATTAAGTTGATTACATCGACTCCAGTGTGTAACTGGTACTTATTTAATCGGCCCCGAAAGGATGAGAGGCAAAGTCGACCTTGGTGGAATTTGAACTCAGAACATAAAGACAGAAGAAATACTGCTAAGCATTTCATCTGGAGTGCTAATGTTTCTGCCAGCTTGTTGTCTTAATAGAATGTAAATATTGATAGTATGTAAAAAAAGATAATTAGCTGTGTGGTAAGAAGCTTGCATACCAACCACATGGTTCTGGGTTCAGTCCCACTGCATGGGCACCTTGGGCAAGTGTCTTCTACTATAGCCTAGTGCCAACCAAAGCCCTGTGAGTAGATTTGTTAGGCAGAAACTGAAAGAAGCCCATTGTATGTATATATATATATATATATATATATATATATATATTTTGGGGCACAGGAGTGGCTGGGTGGTAAGTAGCTTGCTTACCAACCACATGGTTCCAGGTTCAGTCCCGCTGCATGGCACCTTGATCAAGTGTCTTCTACTATAGCCTTGGGCTGACCAAAGCCTTGTGAGGTAATTCGGTAGACGGAAACTGAAAGAAGCCTGTTGTATATGTGTGTGTGTGTGTGTGTGTGTGTGTGTGTGTGTTTGTCCCCCCCCCCGACATTGCTTGACAACCAATGCTGGTGCATTCATGTCCTTGTAACTTAGTGGTTCAGCAAAAGAGATCGATAGAATAAGTACTAGGCTAACAAAGAATAAGTCCTGGTATCGATTTGTTCGACTAAAGGTGGTGCTCCAGCATGGCCGCAGTTGAATGACTGAAATACGTAAAAGAATGTAAACATTATATGTAAATACAATATAAATGATTGTATGTAAATACAATGTCGAAACCCTTCTGCATAGAAAAAAATCAAAGGCTGCCCCCAACTATCATTATCTATAGCTTTATTTGCTTCAAGATAAACCAGTAAAAGAGAAAAAATATTTCACATTCACTGAAAGTTTATGAATTTTTATGATGTCAACAACAAAGATATCCTTTTTACTCTAGGCACAAGGCCTGAAATTTTTGGGGAAGGGGCATGTCGATTAGATTACCCCCCCCCCCCAGTGCAACTGCTACTTGATTTATCAGCCCTGAATGGATGAAACGTAAAGTTTACCTTGGCGGAATTTGAACTTAGAACATAGTAGTAGAAGAAATACCACTAAGCATTTCGCTTGGTATGTTAACGATTCTGCCAGTTGCTGCCTTTCAACAATGCTGATATATGACAGTCAAAGCACACAGATAATTCATGTATGTGTGTGTATGTGTGTGTGTATGCATGCGCGCATGTACATGTGTGTGTGTGTGGGTGTGCTTATGTGCATGCGTGTATGTATATATGGATGAATGTGTGTTAGTGTATATGTGAGCAAAAATATGTCACCTGAAAATAATTATTAGAATAACAAGGAAAATTAAGCGAAATCAAATCAACTGAAGACTTTTAAAACTTTAAATTGTCAAAAACAGAACAGAAAGAGGAATGAAGTATGAAGAACACTTACTGCTACGTTTGTTCCTGAGAATCATTGTCACAATTATTATTGCCAGAATGCTCCAAGACCAAAATTGGTTTATAGACAGAACATTATTCATTACATTGTCCATGATCTGCTTAAGTTGCAGCTGTTTCCAATACGATGACATAACAGACATGACTGGCAATAGAAAGTAATTAACAATGTTACATCATCATCATCATCATCATCATCGTCGTCGTCATCGTCGTCGTCGTTGTCGTCGTCATTGTCGTCATCTTCATCGTCATCACAACCATTATGACTACCACCATAGACATTGTTGTTGTTGTCATCACCACCATCACCACCATCACAACTACTATCACCACCACCACCACCACCACCACCACCACCACCACTCTCACCACCATCACAACTACCATCGCCACTACCACTGCTGCTATCACCCACCACCCACCATCACCACCATCAGCATTGTCGTCGTTGTTGCTATCATCATTGTAGCTGTCATCGTCATCATTATCATCATAATCACAACCATAACTATCTTCACCACCGCCACTTCTGTCACCAGCACCTCCATCGTCATTGTTGCCATTCTCCTGCTTCTCCTTTTCTTCCTCCTCTTCCTCTTCCTCCTCTTTATTATATATCCTTAGCATCTTAATCGTAGTAGTCGTCACTAATGACTTCCCTTTATAATTTAATCCATGCCAACATCAGCATGATGAAATTAATTTAGCAATATTTTATCATCATCATCATTATCTTAACAACACCATCAACACTACCATTGTCAGCTCAAAGTCCTCTTCGTTTGCATAACCGTCATTGTGATTATGATAATTGTCATCATTCTTGTTGCTATTATCATCAACATCACCATCATGATTATGATAACGTTATCTTCATCACATCATTTACCTGGTATCATATCCAACTCTGTAATTATAGCCATCTTAACAATCACAATTGTTGTAATCGTCAGTCAAACCATCCAACCTATGCCAGCATGGAAAGCAGACATGAAACAATGATCATGATGAAGATGATGAAAATCATTATTATCCTCAACATCATCTTTATCACCATTGCCATCATCATCATCATCATTATCATTGTTCTTGTAATCGTTGTCATTATCACAAATGTCATTGTCATACTTTGTCTTCTTCAAATCTGATGCAATCTAATACATGCACTCTTAACCACTACACTACGGGCATAGTGGTTAAGAGAGCGGGCTATTAACCCCAAGATTCTGAGTACGATTCCAAGCAGTGACCAGAATAATAATAATAATAATAATTATAATAATAATAATAATAATAATAATAATAATAATAATAATAATAATAATAACAATAACAACATCGAAAAATACCTTAGGAATGAGAACCGAGGTTTGAAATTTCCTCAAGACACCTGATGAAGGCTGGAGGGTATATCAGCTGAAATGGTGTGTTAATAACAAACAAGATGAGGACAAATATCCGTTGAATGTAAATAATGTAAATAATGATGCAATCTATATTTGTAACAATACAATACAAGAAAAAAAGTTATATTTCCATGTAACATTAATGGAAATTTCAAAATCAATCATAAAATTCCCAATGAATTCCGACTGAACAATTTCGCTAACTTTAAAACTTGCATTAGTCAAATTATTTTCTGTGTAGGTTGATGTCATTGTCGTTGTCGCCATCATTTAACATCCATTTTCCATGCTGGCATGGGTTGGCTGGTTTGATAGGAGCTGCACCAAGTTCCATTGCCTGTTTTGGAATGGTTTCTATGGCTGGAGGCCCTTTCTTATAGCAACCACTTTATAGAATGTATTGGGTGCTTTTTTACATGGCACCAACACAAGTGCTTTTCACATGGCACCAGCACCAACAGGATCCCCTATTGTTGGAATCATTGAGTGCTCAACTGGTATTTATTTTATCGACCCCTGAGTGGACGAAAGGCAAAGTTGACCTTGTGTTGTAACCTAGTTACTCGTTGCCATTTATTGCAGTATTGTCACAATTAATGACGATACTTGTTTACACTATACCCATGTAGTAACAATAAAACATATAACAAAGCAGGTTAATAACAATGTAATAATGCAACAAACTCTCCATGAATTATACATGAACCAACAAACGATATTCCGACAAACTACCAAAACGACACCTTACGACTTCCTGCGATTAATGCCTACTCTCTCTCTGTCTCTCACTCAGACCACTACTATTTATAGTTGTTTGGTTAAGTTTATTCTCACTGGGGGTGTCTTGACTCTTGCTACAACACCTTGGGAGATTTTGAACTCAGAATGTAAAGACAGGCAAATTGCTGCTAACCTTTTTGCCGAGGCAATGCTAACACTTCTGCCAGCTCACTACCTTCATTCAGTGAAAAATATTAATCTTAGTTTATTGAGGAAAAAATATAGAGGCTAATCTGCATTGCAGAGGTATGGTAATCTCAGTGACTAGGAATTTTAAAACTTTACAATGAAAAGGAATGCCATACAACATTTTAAACTTGTTGATAATTCTTAATTAAAGTTAAATATAGGCATAGGAGTGGCTGTGTGGTAAGTGGCTTGCTTACCAACCACATAGTTCAGGGTTCAGTCCCACTGCATGGCACCTTGGGCAAGTGTCTTCTACAAGGCTTTGGTCGGCCCGAGGCTATAGTAGAAGACACTTACCCAAGGTACGACGCAGTGGGACTGAACCTGGAACCATGTGGTTTGTAAGCAAGCTACATACCACACAGCTACGCCTATGCCTAATAAAAACAAAAAAATCCAGGATGGTCACAGCTGGAACAGTTTTGATCCTTTATTTATCCAATCAGAGCTGGTCTGAGGCTAAACAAACTCTGCAACAACATTAGATTGTCCCATTTTCTCCCATGCTTGCTTGCTTACTCCACTGATAGAATGTCAGTTCTGGTATTTCAAAAATTAACTGCACAAGCCTTGGAAATTGAAGCATTTTTTAACAATGCTCACAAAGCAAAATAAATATTAAAACAGTTTTTTGAAAATAATGTATTTTAAACAAATCATTTAGTTATTAAGTATGCAGCTTATGTCTATCAACAAGGCATACACTGGGTGGTATTTGGGTTGTATTTAAATTGAAATCATTTATATGAAGTAAAAAATGCAATAGAAATATGTCCATACAATAACAGGAACATAGCAACACTACTTATTTCTCATGTTGGGGGCAATAACAGAAATAGTGTAGCTGGTAGTGGATGAAAGAATTCAGATGGCTCAAAGTGATGATTTTCTGGGGGAGTGCCTTTGAGTCTGCTGTATAAGTGTGTACAGGCTGTGGAGCTGAGTGGTAAACTCAAGGGCTGCCCCAGGTAGCACACTCTCTAGCTACATCACTGTAAAAAGCACCTGTGCTGGTGCCATGTAAAAAGTGGCTGTGCTGGTGCCATGGAAAAAACACTGGTCTGGTGTCACATCAAAAACACCCAGTACACTCTCTAAAGTGGTTAGTATTTTGAAAGGCATCCAGCCATAGAAAGCATGCTAAAACAGACAAGTGGAAGCTGATGCAGCTCTCCAGCTTGCCAGCTCCAGTTAAACTGTCCATCCCAAGCCAGCATGGAAAACAAGCAGTAAATGATGGCAATGATAAAAATAATAATAATTATGCAATACTAGTTCTAAATACCTTCAAATGCTGATCATATATTTTTGTTCTTTTATTGGTTTCAGTTATTTGACTGTGGCCATTCTGGGGCACTACCTTCAAGGACTTAGTTGTTTATATTAATGCCATTATTTTGTTTGGTATATATTTTATTGATTTCATAAGAGGCAAAGGGTAAAGTTGCTTAGGTGTGAAACAAGGTAACTGAGATGGAAACAAAAATCCTGCAAATTCTATTTTATTCAACACACCAATTCCATCAGCATGGCAATAAGCAGAAACACAATGCATATGTAAGTAGATGTACATGCATATGCACTCACAGAAGTACGTGAGATTTTGCACAATTTCTGTTCACCAAAATTCACTTAGAAGTCTTTGATCAAACTAAGCTACGATAGAGGACATTTACTGAATGTGGTGCCCAGAGCGATCATACTGCAAACCTTATGCCTTCAAGGTTGATGAATATATGCATGTTGTTAAAATATGAGGCCTACCTTCCAGAGTAGGGAAAATAACATTTTTTATCTGCTAACTGGAAATTTCTCAATAAACAACAATGGCAGTATGTGCAAGAATTTACCAATTTTGATATTTTGTTCAAAGTTACAAATAGCTACAATAGAATGTTATACTTCTCTGGTAGACAGGGAACACAGCTTCTGGAACCAATGACAGGGTTTCTAATAGCAAACTCATCATCATCATCATCATCATCATTTAACGTCCATTTTCCATGCTGGCATGGGTTGGACGGTTTTACTGGCATCCGGGAAGCCAGGAGGCCACACCAGGTGCCAATCTGATCTGGCAGTGTTTCTACAGCTGGATGCCCTTCCTAACACCAACCACTCCAAGGGTGTTGTGGGTACTTTTTACATGCAACAGGCTCAAGGGACCAGAGGAGCTGGCATTGACCATGACTGGATGGTGCTTTTTACATGCCACCGGCATGGAAGCCAGTCAAAGCGGCACTGGTATCGGCTACATTCAGATGGTGCTTTTTACATGCTTTTTACATGCTACCGGCACAGGGTACAACTACAATTTCCATTTAATTTGATTTTCATATTGCTGATGTTGATGTACTTGTCTCAATAGGTCTCCTCAAGCATGGCATGTCACCCTATGATCCAAGGTACTTTTGAGTGAGGCTGATTTGCTGGTATAAAGGTATTACACTTAGTCAAACTGATTTTATAATTTTTACTCTATCATTTAGATCCCAGATATATTTCAATAGTGAAGTAATAAGAAATCATTCTGTATATCTGAATGTGTGCATATATTACAAGCACATTTTTTAAAAAAGATTCTTCAGCCCTATATGCTTTATTTGTTTCAGAGCCATTGCCAAAAGAGACCTTAATTTGATAAACTTATCCTGTAGAAAGTTACACATCATCAAGAGAGAAGCTATTAGGATTGTTACAATTGCATAGACAGAGTTTTACATATTTATACTAGAAAGGTTCCTAGTGTTTATACTGGCTATGGAAGCAGTGAAGCTTTTAAGGCAACTACAACTCACTGTAACACAACTTTTATCGACAGACTTATGACATTTAAAGTCTATGGGAAATTCTTAAACAAATTATATATGCATTCTACTCTATGCATCAAGTACTTTTTTACCATCTTGTAAATGCATCAATATGCACACACACACACACACATTTACGTTCATTCATTTATTCATTTTGTCCATTTTCCAGCATTGAATTTTGTCTATTTTCTAGCATAGGTTAACTAAAAATTTTGTGGTACTGTTTTACAGCCAGATGCCCTCCCAATCATTAAGTCTTATCCGTTTTTCAAGTAAGGGGTCCCTTATTTCATATGTCTTTAAAGGGGCAAAGCCAGCAGATGACTCGCTGACAGGATAGGGGGAATGACATCACTGGTTGTAGCTGAGTGATTTTTAGAGAAGTGCTGATGTCAGCAAATACTTACACACACTCATACATATATGCGCCTATTTACTCATATACTTACACCCGCCCCCACACATCATGTGATTGTGCAGATTATCAGATGTTGTTATACCATGCTGGTCACAATGTGACTTGCATCATTTTAGCTTTCAAATGATACCACCACACTGGCTAGGCAAGCAGGCTAATGTTCCCCCGAGATCGGAAGGCTATTCAGTTACAGGGGTGACCCATTTACAGCTGAGTGGACTGGGACAACATGAAATAAAGTGTTTTGCTCAAGAACACAATGTGCAGCTGGTTTGGGAGTGAAAACCACAATCTGATGATCGTGAGTGCAATGCACCTAATCACTAGGCCATGTGCCTTCTCACACACACACACACATAGGGAGAAAGAATGAGAGAGTGGCAGAGAGAGAGAGAGAGAGAGAGAGAGAGAGAGAGAGAGAGAGAGAGAGTGGCCGAGAGAGAGGGAGAGAGAGTGAGAGAGAGAGAGAGAGAGAGAGAGAGAGGAGAGAGAGAGAGAGAGAGCGAAAGGCCTGACTGCTTGAATAAAAAGTTCACTTCCCAACCACATTGTTCCAGGTTCAGTCCTACTTCTTGTCCCATTGAGTATGTGTCGTCTACTATAGTACTATTGCCCTGGGCCAATCAAAGCCTTGTGATGACAGAAACTGAAAGAAGCCCATTCAGTTTTCTATCTACCAAATCCACTGACAACTCACAAGTTTTTGGTTGGCTAAGGGGTTTATTGGAAACTTACTGGAAGTGCTGCACAGTGGGACCGATACCTAAGTTGGAGTGATTTTTACTAATTTAAATTTATTTATATAATGATAGTTATTTATATTTTGTTTTGTTGTATGTTTGGACTAAAATAGATGTGTAACCTTTTGTTCACCAGGCAGGTTAAGACAAGCTGAGTTAAATACTCTGTTAATACGGAGGGTGAAATATTAGTCATCATTCTTTCAATGGATGTGATTTAAATGAAGGCTTTCTTTGCACAAATCAGACAATGCAGCAAAATGTCCACTGTTTCATTTCTACTCTCCAAGTGTTTTCATATCCCACAATGCTTTTCTATCACTTCAGAACATCAGACAATATTGGCATCAAAGAATATGGTTTTTTTTATTGTAATTTATAAAGGAAAACAATTTTTATTTTTATTTTTCACTTTACGAATAATCTCAAGCCAATTAGAGAGCTTGAGAAATGGTGAGCAGTGGGGGAGAGGCAGAGACAGAAAAACAGAGTGCATGTGTGTGTGTGTGTGTGTGAGAGAGAGAGAGAGAGAGAGAGAGGGAGAAAGAGGGGAGAGAGAAGGAGAAGGAAAGAGAGGGATGAGAGAGAGGGGGAGGGAAGGAGAAGGAGGGAGATGGATGAGAGAGGGAGAGAGGAAGAGAATCATGCTAAGAGAAGAGAGAGAAAAAGACAGGTAAAAACAGTGAGAGACAGGGAGCAAATAAATTGAGAAAGATAAAGAGAGAGAGGAGGGAGAGAGGGGGAGAGAGAAAGGAAGAGATTATAAAGAGACTGACAAACAGAGAAAGAGAGAGAAAGTGATACCTCTTTTAACTGATGAAATATAAACTGTCTGGATATTTTCAAGACTGTCATCTGTCAAAGATTCCATGTTGCTTAATTAAACCAATCTCTATGAGAAATAGAAAAGAAGCAGACTTCTTTATAAATTACGCACAAATTTTCCACAAACAAACACACACACAACACACACACACATTTAGCTATATGTTCTTTATACAGAAGACACGCTTGGAAAATTTTCATATGTATGTTTCCCTGGTTATCATCATCATCATCATTATCATCATCAATGTGATCTGGCAAACTTTCTACAGCTGGATGCCCTTGCTAACCCCAACCACTCAAAGAGTGTAGTGGGTGCTTTTACATGCCCAAGGTGCCACACAGTGGGAGTGAACTCAGAACCATATAGTTGGTAAGCAAGCTACTTATCACACAGCCACTCTTGCACACACAGTCACACACACACACACACACACACATACATATATATAATTTTTGTCTCTTTTTATGGAAACAAAAGGGTTTGTAGGACTGCAAGAAAGAAGTGCTCAAATGTAATTGAGACAGATGTATATATGATCATATATTTGGAGGTATGTTGTTCACTCAAATTTGATGCTTGTTCTATGATCAATGTTTCTTTATATCATCATCATCATTGTCGTTTAAATGGATGTTAAACGATGATGATGATGATGATGATGATATACACACACACACACATATGTATATGTATGTGTATATGTTTGTGTGTCTGTGTTTGCCCCACTGTCACTTGACAACCAATGTTGGCGTGTTTATGTCCCCGTAACTTATCGATTCTGCAAAAGTGACCGATAGAATAAGTACTAGGCTTACAAAGTATAAGTCGTGGGGTTGATTTGTTTGGCTAAAATGGTGGTGCTCCAGCATGGCCGCAGTCAAAATGACTGAAACCACTAAAAGATTAAAAGAACCTCTCTATTTAAGACCTGTTGCTGGAAAATTGTGCAGTTCCTTTTGGATTAATATCCCTGGTCCTTAGTAACGAAATACTTTCTGAGAAGTTTCTTTCTAACTCATGATGTCATCAGCCTCACATGTTTTTTATCTTTTATCTTTTTCTTTATCTTTTACTTGTTTCAGTCATGAGACTGCGGTCACTTTTGCCAAATCTCTAAGTTACTGGTTGTCAAGTGGTGGTGATAGAGAACAAACAAAGACATGAATACACACACACACACATTCAGGTTTTGTCAAGTAAATTCACTTACAAGGTTTTTGTTGGCCCAAGACTATAGTAGAAGACACTGACCCAAGTTGCCATGCAGTGGGACTGAACCATGTGGTTTGGAAGTAAACTTCTTAACCATACAACCATGCTTGCCCCTCGGAAGATTTAGTCTATGGATGGACTTCAACATTTGGGGGTTAGGAGATGTTGTCGAAAGGATATGCTGCAACTTTCAACACACCGTTTCAATTGCAACTGTGTTTTTATCTTACATAGAGACAACTAATATCATTATTGATGAAGAAATTTCTGGAATGGTTTAACAACTTTAGCATCAACAGGTCAGATCTCTCATCTATCACCCAATCAATCAGACCAAATTGCAGTATAAGTGTTTATTGATACAATAAACACATTGTGGGTTATTGATATGTATGCATGTCATTGTTCAATTTTATTTCAAGATTTCTTGCCAATAGAGAAAGAGCTGGTTTCTAATCTAGATCCAATTTCAACATCAAAAACAGGGTATTTTTGTATGTATGTATCTATTTTTCAATTATGATAAATCTTCCACTGAGGAGGGAGCCGGTTTCCAACAAAGATACAAGGCTCCATTTTTGGGATGTAGTTAAGACAGACAAATTCACATTTGGAACTTGAGAAAAGTTTTGCATATTTTTACTGTTCCACTCACAAATTGGACTTGTAGTGTACGAATCAGCCGGTCAATTTCTCTTTCTGAAAATCCCAATTTATCTAGATTCTCCTTTAAGCATTTACTAACAAAATCTAGTGCTCTAATTATTATTGGTATGAATATAAATTCATAGTCTGGATATAGTAGTTGGAGGTTTCAAAGCAGTTGTCCATAGATATCCTCTTTTTCTTTCTTTTTCTTTGATTTTCAAGGAGATATTTATATCTACAGGGCAGCTGACCTCTATGATAGTACATACCTCTGCCCCTCTGTCCCAAACAACAATATCTGACCTGTTATGCTTACGTTTGACAGAGGTTTTGATGGGAATATTCCACCAGTATTCCTTGAGTTGGTGTTTATGAATGTATACTACAACAGAAGAATTTTCTGTCTGTCTGTCTGTCTGTCTGTCTGTCTGTCTGTCTGTATGTATGTATGTATGTATGTATGTATGTATGTATGTATGTATGTATATATATGTATGGCACGTAAGAAGCACCAGCCGATTGTGGCCATTTCCAGTCTCCCCTGGCACCTGTGCCGGTGGCACGTAAAAAGCACCCACTACACTCATGGAGTGGTTGGTGTTAGGAGGGGCATCCAGCTGTAGAAACACTGCCAGATCAGACTGGAGCCTGGTGCAGCCTCCTGGCTTCCCAGACCCCAGTTGAACCATCCAACCCATTCTGGCATGGAAAACGGACGTTAACGATGAAGATGATGATGATGATATATATATAGATATATATATATATATATTATATATAATATCATATATTATATAATATATATATATATATACACGAGAATCAGTTAATTATGATTTTTGTTCAATATATTCCCCACTCAGATTCACACACTTATTGCAGCAGTCACATCGTTTTTTCTAAGCCTTCTAAAAGAACTCTGAAGTTTAGGCCTCCACCAGGCCCCTCGCGCGACACCCTTAAAGCCAGGAACTTTTCAGCAACCCTTCGTATATATATATATATATATATATATATATAATATATATATATATTATATATATATAATATATATATACGAAGGGTTGCTGAAAAGTATATATATATAATAATATATATATATATATTATTATATATATATATATATATATTATATATATAATATATAGATATATATATATACATATATATATATAGATAGATAGATATATGTATGTATGTATGTATGTATGTTGTATGTATGTATGTATGTATGTATGTATGTATGTATGCATGTGTGTTGTGTGTAGGTATGTATGCATGTATGTATGCATGTATGTGTGTGTGTATGTATGTATGTATGTTTGGATGGATGGATTGCCAGATAGATGGATGGATATGCTTGTATATTGATGCGAAAGCTAGAGTGTGTGTGTGTGTTGAAGGCACGAATCGACTCCAGTGCTTATTTTTATTCCTGTTTCTAATTTTAACGACTCCTTTTTGTTGAACCGCTAAGTCTCAGGAACGTAAACAAATCAACACTGGTTGTCAAGCGGTGTTAGGAAGCAAACACACACACACACACACACACACACACGCACACACACATATTATACATACACATTATACACACACATGTATTATACTATATATACACTCACGCATGCACGCACACACATATAGACATGCATAAATGTAAGGTATACACGTTGCATTATTTAGGCATAACGAACACAACCGAGTAAAGAGATAAATCTCTCTCTATATAAAGCTGAAGTTGTCTGTGTATGACAGGTTTGGTAGCCTTCAACTAACACTATCTCCTCCGAGACCCTGCGGCGCAAGCTGACCAAACTTGAGAGTATGATAGAAGAAGGCTTGCTCTTCTTTCCGGATAAGAAAAAAAGAAAAAATTCAAATCGGACCAGGTTAACACCAAAAATTATTTACATCAAAAAGGTGCTTTTTTTCTATGAAAATCCCTGCCATTTTTCAGTGTATTTCAACCAGAAAAAATTCATTTAAAGAGAATAATAAGCTACATAATGCAAAACTTTTACTTTTCAAAAATTCCAATTCCAAAGGGTCGAAACAAACCCGAGCAATGCCGGGCGATACTGCTAGTTAGCTTTAAAGTGTTTGTTTTCTTTTTCTTGTGAAGAAATACTTGGTAAAATAACTGAAAATAATGACTCTCTTATAACAGAGAAAATATGAATGAAAAGTTAAGTATTTCATTAGAAATACTTAAATTTTCATTCAAATTTTCCCAGACAAATAGTACCTAATATCAATAATAGTGAATTTCCGACATCAGAAGTCCGATGTACGTAGCTCATAATGTTAACTTACAACATGCATTATAGTCTTTCATATCGGGACAAATAATCAGAAATAAGATAAATATTTGCTATGAGATAAAGATACGTGACCTTGGGATACTCTAAACAAAATCTGTGGACGGAGAAAATGTTTGAAGTTAGAAGAAATCTGAGCGATTCAATCAATGTGTTAATGGCAGGCAGGACTGTTGGTTAAAATGGTTGAATAGCAGACGACAGTTGTGTGGGATAGATAGAGAGGGAGAAAGAATAGAAAGAGAGAAAAAAGAGAAAGGGGATAGAGAGATAGAAGGAGGGGGAGATATATACATATAAAAGGAGAGATAGATAGATAGATAGATACAGAGCGAGAGAGAGAGTGAGAGAGAATAGAGTAAAGGTTAGAAGGATAAACAGGGAGAGTTAACATCGAGTAGGACAAATAGATATAAATATAGATATAGATGCAAACGCACACATAGATACGAATATACATACACAACATATGCATACACATACGCACGTCCTCTCTCTCTCTCTCTCTCTCTCTCTCTCTCTCTCTCTTTCTTTCTCTCTCTCTTTTCTCTCACACACGAACACATTTGTATGTCTGGCTATCTCTATATTTCTAAGTATGTACGTATCTAAGTGTGTGTACATACGTATATACACATATATTGTATAATATGACATTATATACATACATGCATGCATACACACACACACACACACACACAACGACTAATATGAAATATCATTAATATCTTTTCCAGGTGGTGCTATTTATTTAGACATGGACTAGGTAAATTCTAGCCGAAACTTAAGTGTATGTATGTATGTATGTATGTATGTGTGTGTGT
>NC_043006.1:23988614-24001114 GCF_006345805.1 Octopus sinensis | reverse complement strand
ATAAACACAAGTTCGAATGGATACATACACATACAGTCGTGTATATGTGTGCTTAAGCACAAACATACTCTCACTTACACATACACAGATACGCATGCTTACAAATACATATCCCCGGCTATACACATACTTACATCAACATTCTAATTTTGACAACATTGCTTTTTTTAAAAAAAACATTGCTTTTTTTAAAAGAATGGGTGCATTAATAAAAATATATACGAAAGACATATAAAATAAAATATAACACCCTATTTTGGATCATTTATAAATAATCAAGGTAATATAAATAATCAAGGTAATCCTATACAATACAATAACATGAAAACAAAGTTGAAGGTTTTTCCTGATGTATATGTAGAAACATAAGACTTTGCTATACGGATTAAGATCCGCATAGCTTGGAAACAAAATCCATCGTAGCGCTCATCGTTCAAGAGTCAAAATCAAAATTTCAAAAATCAAAAATGCAAAATATATACTCTATCCATATGGTATATTTATATTCGACATTTTAAATTTAGCCGCGTGCCTACATAAGTTCATTAGCTCACTTCTTTGTATTTTTGATTTTTGAAATTTTGATTTTGACTATTTTTTTACCTTTTTGTTTATCGCTCGAAGATTGACCGTTTTTTTCTAAAGGGCCAATCAAACAAGTCCATTTCTTTTTAAAGGTGTAGCGTTTGTAAGAGTCTAGATTGAATTGATATATCGGTTCCATTCTAGCAAAAACTGTCTGATGAACGGCAACGAGAAACTCAGAGTAACAGATTTTGTTGAATTTTCTGCTGCTTAAAATAAAGCATATTACTCTACCACTGGTATTTGAGTACTCTTTATTCCACCTTGTTTCACATTTATGTGTTTACTCCGGTATATATATATATATATATATATATATATAATATATATATATATATATATATAATATATATATATATATATATATATATATATAGATAAACGCATATGTACACAACTGTGCCTCTAGATTTTGTTTCCTCACAACTTTCAGAAAATTTTTTAAATGAAATTTTCTACAAATATCTTTCGGATGGTGTAGAGTTCGATTATATTGGAATTTAATGTGAATTTTTTTTTCCGAGGACGGGGAGAAGTGTTTCAAAAAATTCACACGGATTGGCTTTGTTTCCTCATAATTTTCATAAAAATAAATATTTTCTAATAAAATTTTCTACAAATATCTTTTAGGTTATAATTATAGCGAAATTTTGCATTGGAAAAAAAAATTGGGCTTGCACACAAACGTACTGGTACATCACACACACACACACACACACACACACACACACACACACACACACACACATTTCTATAAAATGATACATGGGATTTTGAAAGAAAATGTTATGTGTCTCAGTATGTATATGTGCATGCTAGATGTGGAGGTCTTCAAAGAACGTTTGGACAAATCTTTATCTAATAATAATAATATAATTGTAGTGGATTTTGCAAGCATGAAGTGGATTCGATCCACCACAGCCAAATGCAAGCATGAAGTGGATTCGATCCATCACAGCCAAATTTAAATTAACACTGCAACAGAACGTTTCCCACGATGGAACAATGGTTTTTCTCTGACAGCAGTTTTACATTTTACAGATGCCTTTAGCTAGGTCGAAATAATGTCTTCACCACTTGACTCTTTCTAACCTCTTCTACTTCACCAAAAGCTAGAATATAGATAACAAGACCACCAACTAAATCTATTGTTCTCAATGATATATCTATCCTCCTGGATAGTTATATAAACCAGCACATCCCAAGCAAAAATGAGTTCGTCACAGTCGTGACGACTTAACGGAGTTAGTCACCTTGGTGACAAACTCGTGAGTTGAGAGAGAGTTAACATCAGTTTGTGAACCGACAACTATAATAATGGAAGCAGGCAGACAAAACAGCCAGAGAGAAAAAAGGAAGACAACGTCCCACACTCTCTCACTCTCTCTAGCTCTAATTCTGTTCTCTTACAACATCATCCTATCTCTCTCTCTGTAATTACTACTAAACAATGAAGAGGACACAAACACAAACTTTACTTCGCATGCTTTTGGATTTATTACAACCTGCCCGTCGAGGTATGGTGTTTTTCAACGTAACGGTAAATAAATATTTCTTTAAAACTTCATGCATTGTTCATCTTTCTCATCCTACAGTAAACAACAACAAAACTTTTATCATTACAACTGCAATTCTCTGGATATGACCAGAAAGATATGGTTCGAGTATATAGCAAAACAAATACAAATAACAAAAAGCAACAAAAGTACAAGGAACGTTTATACTTAATGCAATTAGGATGAAGAAATAACAGTTATAAAGTTATAGGTATAACGTTTCGGACATAGTCCTTTTTCGAAACGAAAAAGATAACACCCAAAACATGTAGTTGGAGTGACATACTGTTGTGTTTGTGTGTGTGTGTGAACTTTTAGAAGGTTCGGCTTGATCACCTTCATGAGATGGTCACTGTCATTGAAACCTTTTTCTTGTGAAAATGACTAAACACGTACTGAGTAATCCTTTATACTAATGCTTTCGTAATACGCATGAGAAACCACTTCAGTGTAGAAGCTTTCAAAAAAACAAACAGAAAAAAGATCGGATCTGGTGTGCGAAACCGAAAAGAACCGCAATAAAGACAATAAAAGGAAAAGAAGAGAAAAAAAATGAAGCCAACAATGCTTGAAAGAACAAGTTCGTCGAACAACCTGTTCCAGTCATAAAGTAATAGAAAAAAATTGACAGAAAAGACAAATAAAACAGCAACAGCAAAAAGATTTTCAGTTCCTGATGGTAAATACACTTTTGGTATTAGCAGGCATGGTAAATCAAAGGCAGTTTTGAGCCCTTTTTAAACCTATGTCTCTTGGGGATCTTCCTCTTTCGCCTCCTTACTCTGTCACTGACACCCCACTCACACACATAAATATTTTAAATAGAACGTTGTGGTATTTAAGTGTTGCCATTACAGAAATTGTATCAACGTCACGAATTGTCAAATATTTGTTTTATTATGTGAATTATTATTATTTATGGTATTTAAACAACGTGGGACATTGTTTACTGAGCCAAAATGATGACTTTTCCTGCGACAGATTTCCGGTCACGCACATGCGCGTAAGAGAGAGAGAGAGAGAGAGATTACGTGTGTGAGTGTGTGTTTGGTCGGTCATGCGTGCTGTTGGTAACATGTAATCTGTTATATGGTCAGGTGATCGGCGACTAAACTGGCCATCCTGATTAGTGTAAGATGAGTTCTAGACATCCTGGTGGATAAAAAAAGGAGGTCCGTCAAAGGACAGGTGAATTAAAGAGAGTCAGCGACCATCCAATTGCCTGTTACATACATACATACATACATACATACATACATACATACATACATACATACATACATACATACATACACACACACATATATACATACATACGTACGTCTGAGTTTCCCAGCAGCGGAGTGGTTACGCTGGTTTTTTAAAATCTTTTCCAAGTTATTTCGCATCAAAATCACGTGTAAACGGCTCCTTTCCCCAGAAAAGAAAGTATTTGGCTGCTATTTCTTGCATGCCCTGCTACCACGTAACAGGTATTTCGGGTCCTTTATCACAAGTAGCTGTTACGTACGTACGCACGTACGTATACAGACAGTAAAAGCGACTAATGTACTTTCTCCAAATCCAATCTGTTAGCTTTTGCTAAGCTGGGTACGATCAGATGGACGGGAGGACAGGTGGACAAGTACGCGGCAGAAGTTCGAAGGTTAGCGACGCTGGCTGGGTTTACAGAAGGAGGGATGGAGAGAGCAGCGCGACTGGCGTTTGTAAATGGGTTCCCCGACGATGTAGGGATTCACCTACAACGATTGCCCGGGATTAAAAAGATGGCGCTGAGCGAACTTGTGACTCAAGCCCGCGTGTTGACGCGACACTCTGGGCGGAAGGCGATAGCGATGGCGGTAATGGAGGTGCGTAAAGACGGACGACGACCGGAGAAAGACGTACAGAAGCCTACCATGCAACGACAGCGGCCGTTCTCAGGTCGGTGTTTTAGATGTCAGGGGTCGCATATGGCGCGGGACTACGCAACCGGGGCCCGTTTGCTATCGATGCAGGCAGACAGGGCACATCGCCCGTGATTGCGACCAGGGAAACGACCGCGGGGAAGTTGCTGCTCTCGAACTTTCCCCGCAAACGAGTAGAGGCGCTTTTGGAGACGCTGCCATTAATTGACGTGGAGGCCGAGGGGAAGACGTTCAAGGCCCTCGTGGATACGGGCTGTACGACCACCCTTGTGACTTCAAGGGTGACGAAGAAATGGAACGGGGCAAGTAGCGTCCGGGCGGTCGATGGCAGTGAAATCCGTTGCAGAGGCAGCAGCAAGGTAGAGATAGTGGTGCGCGGCGCGACGCTAAGGCTACAGGTAATTGTGGATGAACGCGTGATAGATGGGGTTGATGTAGTGATGGGGATGGACTCCATCAACTGCCTCGGTGGCGTCAGTATTGTGGGAGATGAGGTCAAGTTCGGAAGCGTGGGGGAATTGTGCACTGCGAGTCAGGATCGCCAGAGAGAGAGAGAGCAGAGCTCCGCGAGGGACTGCGCCGCCTACACCATCGAGGACAAAGACTTTGTGGCGGCGTTCAATGGTCAGCGGTGGACGATAGAGTGGCGATGGAAGGACGAGCCTCCGATGCTGAAAAACAGAGTGAGCTGTTACCAGCATACCCTGAAAGGCCACGCCAGGGTTGAGTTTGAAGACGAGGTGGAGAGGTGGATCGAGGAAGGGGTCCTTGTCCCTTGGGAGGAGGAGGTAGCGGGCGGAGTGCTACCCCTGATGGCGGTGGTGCAACCTACGAAGGGAAAAGTCAGACCGGTGCTGGACTTCAGGGAGCTAAACCAGCATATATCGTGTCACACGGGAGGTGAGGTGACAGACGTTTGTGGTGAGACGTTACGTGCGTGGAGACAGTCGACCAAAGCAGCGACGATTGTCGACTTGAAATCGGCATACTTGCAGCTCCATGTGAGCGACAAACTGTGGCGATATCAGCTGGTGCGGTACAAAGGCCGGACGTACTGTTTAACCAGGCTGGGTTTCGGGCTGAATTCCGCTCCGAAGATCATGGCGGCAGTGCTTAAGTCAGTCCTAGGGAAAGACGGCAAGATTAGAAAGGCTACCAGCTCCTACATTGACGACATTTTGGTGGACGAAACTGTAGTGCCAGCCAACGAGGTAGTTAGTCATCTGGAGAAGTTCGGACTGATTGCGAAGCCACCGGAGTCGATGGAAGGGGGAGCCGCGCTGGGGATGAAGCTGCGAAGAGATGGATCAGGTGAATTGGTGTTCCGGAGAGGGAATGAAATCCCAGAGCTGAGTTCCAGCGTCAGCAGGAGAGAGCTGTTCTCGGTGTGTGGGAAGTTGGTCGGTCACTACCCGATCGCTGGATGGCTGCGCACGGCGTGCAGTTACACCAAGAGACGAGCGGAGAGGGAGAGTTGGGGCGACAAGGTGGGAGAAGGTACGGTGGCGATGATGCAGGAAATCCTAGAGAGGACGAGAGCGGAAGACACGGTCAGGGGGAACTGGTACGTGCCCAAGACGGAATGCGGGACCGTCTGGTGTGATGCTAGTAGTATAGCGATAGGGGTTGTGTTGGCAATCGAAGACGCTGCGGTGGAGGACGCAGCCTGGCTTCGGAAAGCAGATGACTTCAACCACATCAATGTCGCCGAATAAGATGCGGTGCTGAAAGGGGTGAACTTGGCCCTGAAATGGGGGCTGCGCACAATTGAAATCCGGACGGATTCGGCCACTGTGCTTGGCTGGGTAGGATCGGTGATCACCGGTGAAAGGAGAGTGCGGACGAAAGGTGCCGCGGATATGTTAGTGAAGCGCCGTCTAGGAGTTCTAGGTGAATTGATCGCCGAGTTCGGACTGAAGCTGAACGTGGTTTTCGTGCCTTCGGAGAAAAACGGACGCACTGACCAGGGTGAAAAGAGCGTGGTTGGAAGAACCGGAGGAGGCCCGGAAAGGGATAGCTGCGGCGTGTCAGTTGGATGACTCTGAACTGAAGAGACTGCATGCTATGCATCACCTGGGTGTGGACAGGACCCTGTATCTGGCGAAGAAATTTGATGCTGACGTCAGTCACTAGGAGAAGCATCCGGAAATTGGTCGGGAGCTGTGACAGGTGTCAGTCCATCGACCCTGCTCCGTGTGGGCATGAGCAGGGAAACCTTTCGGTGGAGCACAACTGGAAAAGGCTAGCTGTGGATGTGACGCACTACCGTCAGGGAATGTATCTCTCCATGGTCGACTGCGGGCCGGGCCGGCTGGCCATTTGGAGGGAGTTGAGAACGGGCATTGCTGACGAGATCGCGCAGATCTTGAACGGGATATTTTTAGAGAGAGGTCCCGTGGAAGAACTGCTGATGGACAACGGGGCGGCGTTTCGTTCGGAAGCATTGAGGGTTTATGCTTGATCGGTGGAAGGTGCGTCGCTTGTTCAGAGCAACGTATAGGCCGAGCGGTAACGTGATCGTAGAGAGGCACCATCGGACAGTCAAGGCCATAGCGGAAAGAGGGCACATTTCGCCGCTTGAAGCAGTTTTTTGGTACAACTTGTCTCCCCGATCCGGACAAGCTGAGGAATCTGTGCCGCAGAGAGCTGTATTTAAATATGAATGGAGGTACCCGAGCAAAGCGCCGGAGGGCCACGAGGAAGAGAAAATAGGGGAGGAAGTCTGGGTTAAGCCACCAAAAGCGCGCTGTACGTCTCAATGGAGCAGAGGAACAGTGACTGTGGTCAATTCCAGAAACAACGTCTCTGTGGATGGAATGCCGCGACACGTCTTGGACCTTCGCAGGATTGTCGCTTCGACGGACAACCATTGTGGAGAGGGGGAGAATGAGGTGCCCAGCTTGAGAAGATCTCGACGCGCAAGGCGCCCTCCCTGCTGGATGGTGGACTACGACATGATCTTTAAGATCAGGGTGGCGTGTGGGATGACGTCAGCAGCTGGGGAGCTGACCGGAAGGGGCAGCGGTGACGCGCGCGCAGCGAGCGGGGGATTCTACCTTTTCGAGTCAGGTCGCCGAGGGGGCTAAGACGGGTCATCACGTTGTTAAGGTTGGGTGAAGCAGCTGCTATCTCTAGCGTTCGGGTCGGGCTGTGTTGAAGGATCCGTTACCGTTGAAGGGTCTCCATCTGAGCGAAGAGAAGGTAGGTGCCTTTATTTCGAATCTCTCGCATACAACACAGGAACAATAACCCCCATCAATTCGAAGAAAAACGTCTCTGTCGATGGTATGCCACGCCACGTTTTGGATGAACAGAAGATTGTCCATGCCTCAGAGGATGGAACCAGCAGCAGTGGGCAAGAAGATGAAGACAACAACAGTAGGCAAGAAGATGAAGATAACATCAGTAGACAAGATGATGAAGCCAGCAGCAACATGTCAGGAACTCAGGCCAGTCCTAGGGTCGCACTGCGACCACAGAGGGAGCGGCACCTTCCTCCCTGGTTGGCTGATTATGAAACCAGTTAAGGTGTGAGTTCGGGAGCGAGGAGTGAGTGGGAAAGCCGGTTGAGTGATCTGTAGATCAAGGGGGGGGGGGCGTGTGGTGTTAGCGGTGTTATGGGCTGTGATGAGCTATGTGGTGTTGGTGGAGAGGATGACAGATGAGGTGGGCGGAAGTAAGGCTTGCAGGGGACGGCGGAAGAGTGAAAGGCTCATGCGTGGGCAGGAAGCATGTGTGGTCAGCAAGCTCGTGTGGTCAGTTTCAGCAAAGAGCGCAGGTAAGGCCTTTTGTATTTCTTTCTCCCGTTGCTTCTTTTTCTGCTGTCCTTTTCCTCCATCACACTACACCGTCTAAGCAAATTTTGTTGCTGGGTCACTGCGTGCACTTGTACAAAAGTGTGCCCCTCGCCACGTAACTTTGTTTCCTCATAACTCTCCTAAAATGGATATTTTCTAATGAAATTTTCTACAAATACTTTTGATATATTGTAGATAGCGATTATATTGGCATTTGTTATGAATTAAAAAAACCGATAAGTGAGCACCACACATATCTTCTAAAATGAAACTTGGAATTTTGAAAAAAAAAACTGTGGTCCGTGTCAGCATGTGTGCGACCACAGATTCTATTTTGCCACATATTTTCCCGATATAATTATAATATATATCATACGAAATGTATTTGTATAAAATTTCATTATAAAATGCCCATTTTCTTAACGTAATGAAGAAACAAAATCATTTGTGTGTGGGGCCCATTTGTGTATGTATGCCATGCTTAGCCGCGTATCACGCTTTGTCATATATATTTCAAACGCTTTTAATAACTAGAGAATACAAGCTGCGGAAATATAAACAGACATAATGGATTTTCACATTTGTAATCTTCAGTAAAAACAAATTCTGGTCTTAATTACGTCTACACGACACATTGTAAGACAAATATTTACATTACACCGGTGTTTAATAATTGTTCCCAATGTAAATATAGTCCTCTGTTGAAGTTACACATCTAAATTTAGAAAAATGATACATTATTAGTTTACCTACTCATCAAAAGTAATTTTCATTTTTTTCTTTAAAAGGAAAATGACAAATGAAAGAATAGATTAAAATATGTTGTCAATCCACTCGTATTGATACATATAAAATTCCCTTTCCACACTTTTTAAACATTATTTATTTAAAATTTAAATAATTAATCCAACAAGGATTGCCAAATACACAACACTAGAAGTTAGTGATTATTTAAATTATGTTTCAAACAAGGAAAGCTGTTGAAATAAAATTTTCCTTCCTCGGTTTAATTGAAATTTCAGATGTTTTAGTTTTCCATTGTTATTCCATTCATTTTTAAAATATGTTAAAGAAAATTTATTCTGCTGGAAATCAATGCAGAAAATGTTAATGGTTAAAATGTTAATGGTTAAATGTTAATGGTTAAAATGTTAATGGTTAAATGTTAAATGTTAATGGTTAAAATGTTAATGGTTAAATCAAATTCAAATCGTAATTGAAAATGAATTTCTTAAAAATCGCTAAAAGTGTTTATTTTCTTTAAATTGAATTTAGATTCCAGTTCGAGTTTAAATTTGATTTTCTTCCACGATTTTTGGTTGATGAAAACATATCACTTTTAATGAAATGAAAAGGGCATTCTTCGTTGAAATGTCTAATGGGAATACAACCGAAGGAACACAGATGAAAGGAAAAGTTATCATCGAAATTTTCATCACAAGTTTCAAAAATATTTCATTAAGATTTTCCAGTTTTCCTAGAATGATGATTGACTTAATAATTATTGCGTTTTCTTCAATATTTCTGAGAACTTTCTCTAAAAATAAATCATTAAAGTAGATGTGGTTTAAATTTAGAATATGGAATTTAGTGTCATCGAGAAATATAAACAAAAATCTGTAATACACAACATACGAAAGTAAAGGTGGAAATAATTCTTTCGTTCGGACACGACGAAAGTAATGATGTGGAAGTTTCTTTTCAGCAGCAGACATGAGCAGTGGTGGGAGGGTGATTGATATACAACACATACATACACACACACATGCATACACATACACGCACACACATACGCTGAAACAGAAACACACACTGATACACGTACCCACGATACACACATACACACAAGCAAATGCAGACAGATACATACATACACACTCTTATAGACAACACAAACACACACACATACCCACATACACACACACACACACACACACAGAAAGACAGACATACAAACCTACGTACCTAGACCTGCGATACATATACATAAAAACGCGCGCGCGCACATACACATACGCACACGTACAAACATGCTGATACAGGTGCACATCATATACACATGATACACACAGACACAGTGACAAACGCATGCATACTAACACACACGGCAAAACAACACTAACACACATACATTCACACCCCATAGACATACACACACGCGCGCGCGCGCACACACACACACACACACACACACACACACACACAGAGTCACCATTCACACATACATTCACAAACTGGACCAATGCTAATACACATATACATATGCATTCCCATATAAAATATCTCAGTCCTTGTTTGTTCCCGCGTCTTAACCTTCTCAAATCACCCGCGGTTACGCCGCGAATATTTTGGGTTGTCTCAACATTTTTAGACGGGAACACCCGTGTCCCCTGCTGTGATGAATTATTGAGGAAGCGTGCCTGTCTACTGATTTCTTTTATTTTCTTTACCATTTTCGTACTGCTTACTCTTGTAAATCCTGTTCATTTATGAATAATGAATAAGCTATTTTTTCCCCGTTCAGTGCAATAGAAGTAGCATTAGATTAAAACAGCAATCTGTGTATCATACTCAATGCAAATACATCACAAAAAGTCAAATTAGCTGCGCTATTCGTCTGGAGGTAATATCTCTGTAAACTGCTGAAAATAGCACATCAGTTTGAGTATGTATGTTCACACTGAAATGACAGTAGTACCTAACGAAGAACTTATTTAAACAATCACCTGAAGAGGTTCATTTAACACCTTGGATATATGATGTTTACACAACGTCTTACCAATGTACTGAAGATGTAAACATGTGTCGAAACAGTTGTAGGGATTTTAAACAAAGAATGTCGTTCTTTCCATTTTCTATTATTTACCTATAATCTTTTATCTTTTATTTGTTTTAGCCATTTGACTGCGAACGTGCTGGGGAACCGCCTAAGAGAATTTTTAGTTGAATAAATCGACCCCCAGTATTTATTTTTTTTAGCCTGGTATTTATTCCATCGGTCTCTTTTGTCGAGCCGCTAAGTTATAGGACGTAAACACACCAGCACCGGTTGTCAAGCGGTGCTGGAGGACAAACGCTGTCACAAAGACACACACACACACACACACTAACTCACTCACACACAGACACACACACGGAGGCTTCTTTCAGTTTCTGTCTACCAATTCCACTCGCAAAACTTTGCACTAATACTGTTTCCGTTGCTAAGAGCGAATTTTTTTATCCAGCCTGCCGGCCAATTCTTTTCTGCCATAGGCACAAGGCCCGAAATTTTTGGAGAGTGGTGGGGCAGTCAATTAGATCGACCTCAATACGCAACAGGTACTTAATTTATCGACTACAAAAGGATGAAAGGCAAAGTCGACCTCAGCGGAATTTGAACTCAGAACGTAAAGACAGATGAAATACTTATTTCTTTACTACCCACAAGGGGCTAAACACAGAGGGGACAAACAAGGACAGAAAAACGGATTAAATTGATAATATCGACCCCAGTGCGTAACTGATACTTAATTTATCGATCCCGAAAGGATGAAAGGTAAATTCGACCTCGACGGAATTAGAACTCCGAACGTAATAGCAAACGAAATACGGCTAAACATTTCGCCCGACGTGCTAACGATTCTGCAAGCTTGCCGTCGGGTAATTGCAATACTCTTTTACTCTCTTTTTTACTCTTTTACTTGTTTCAGGTATTTAACTGCGGCCATGCTGGAGCACCGCCTTTAGTCGAGCAAATCGACCCCAGGACTTATTCTTTGTAAGCCTAGTACTTATTCTATCGGTCTTTTGCCGAACCGCTAAGTTACGGGGACGTAAACACACCAGCATCGGTTGTCAAGCGATGTTGGGGGGGACAAACACACACACACGCATACATATATACGACGGGCTTCTTTCAGTTTCCGTCTACCAAAACCACTCCCAAGGCTTTTTGTCGGTCCGCGGCTATAGCAGAAGACACTTGCCGCAGGTGTCATGCAGTGGGACTGAACCCGGAACTATGTGGTTGGTAAGCAAGCTACTTAACACACAGCCACTCCTGCGCCTAGAATTTGCAATACCTGTAATTTGTTAATCACTTTTTTTTCTTTATCAATAGTGACTAAATTTATCTTGGCATTCAGTTAATAATGGATGTTTACTACTGACGATGCTCAAAAAAGCAGAAATACGTATTTAGCCATTTACAAGAGTAAGGATTTACAAGAGTAAGCAGTACGAAATTACTGATATATTTTTGCGTCGTGACGGTTATCGTATTTTCCAGACTTTCAACATATATACGTGAAGTATTCTATGTATGTATGTATGTATGTATGTATGTATGTATGTATGTATGTATGTATGTATGTATGTATGTATGTATGTATCTATCTATATACACGACGGGCTTCTTTCAGTTTCCATTTTCCAAATCCACTTAAAAGGCTTTGTTTGGTCTAGCGCTATAGAAAAGGACACTTGCCCAAGATGCTACGCAGATGGGAAATCTCACCGTTTACATACATATACATACACATATCTCATTCAGTGGCTTCTCAGAGCTGTTCATAATGTCAAGAACATAAGAGGCCACGAGGAACAGAGATTCATGTGATACAAAAGTAGCAGGAGTTGGCATTGAAGTTCGTACAGGTAGGAAGCGGAATGCT
>NC_043006.1:23933614-23983614 GCF_006345805.1 Octopus sinensis | reverse complement strand
AGGTCTCGTTACGATCAACGTTCAAGTCTTGAGCAAGTCGATATTGTCCTTGAAGGTCTATAAAATACATACCAGTAATATATTGATCAATTCAATATCCTGTGCCAGTCATGGGAAAAACTGCGGCCCGCTGGACTTTCAGACTGGCACGCCTAACAAAATTACCTTGAGAATTTTTAAATAGTGCGGCCCGTCTGATGATGAGCCATGTCTGATGCGGCCCGCTTCTCAAGAAAGGTTGCCCGTGCTGGGCCTTATACCCTTTCACTATAACTTTGAAGCTTTACCGTTGTTTAGCTCTACATCAGGCAAATATTTGATTAAAGGCATTCCAGATATGACCAACGGTTCTTTCCTTTTTTTTAAAGTCAAAGTATAATCTAGCAGAGATTCGTTTACTATTTCTGGCAAGTCGGGCGACCACGTAGAGTCCTTCCCTGTTGCTTGTTGACGATTTGCTGTCGTCTATTAATTAGACATTCTCTTACTCGACGAAGGAGCAGCCTCTACCTGCTAGAACCAGCAGCCAAGTTCCCCTCAAATCACACCGTACCGTCTTAGAAAAAGTCACATCGGATTTAACAATGTTGTCTTAGATTCTTTGCATGAGGTGGTCACTGTTAGAGTGCCTTTGATCATGTCTGCTGAATCATGGCTAAGTAACAATAGTGACCTATTGTAATTCTTATTTATAATGTATGTTATCTCTTTCGTCACCTTTATGGCAAGAGAAATATTCATAATCGTTTCCATATTAATGTTATTCTGTTCACCTTTCACCCATGTGGTGCTGGTGCTAGAGTTCAGCAGAACAAATATCATTGAAAAACTGTTATCGATTAATTTTATTTATCTCTTCGTGCTCCCTAAATGTTATTTAATTTCAATTCGACTCTGATTAAAGAGAAGTCCAAAATGATCTAACATGTCGTTCACATTTACGAAAAAAAAGGAAAAAAAGATAGTGTAATTTGAGGGAGATTTGGTTGCTATTTCTATCTGTGAGCCACAAAGTAAGCTCATCTCCTTATGGTGCTGTTTGATAAAAGTAAACATCAGAACGTCACACTTGAATGCCAAATAATTTGGCTTCATTTCCTGGTTGTTTGTTGCTGTTTCTGTTTATTCAGGGGAAGATAGTAATTCTAATAACCCTTGCTTAAGGGCGGGGGGTGGAGGAATATGCCCCCGTTAAAAAAAAAAAAGATCACCCCCACCTACTAAAACAAAACTTGTTTAATCATATTATTACCCTTAATCATGTTATTGTAATTAGCAAAGCCATTCTTTATTAAAAAAATAAATCGTGTGAGAAATATTCTGTACATTATTAGGCATGATTGTTTTTGTTCCGTGAGAAAAAAATACTATGCCTTTCACGATTGTTTGTTTTATCTTTCTTCCCCGTAAAAAAAAAAAAAAGTTAATTTTACAAACAGCAAACAATACCTTATTGTTGACTGTATTTAATTTAAGACGCTATTGTTAATGGTTACCCTTACGCTATTTTGATTGTTGCCAACGTGTCCGTTCACATTGGCTGCCCGTCTTTCTTGGTTGTCACCTTTTCGTTTTAACAAGGAAATAGTGTTTTCGCTATTGGTGTTTACCTTAAAGCAAGCCCCGCTTGTAGAAGAAAAAAAAAACTGACCCTAAATAAACCTTAGGGGTTCCAGCCATGGCCATACCATTTTTTTTTCCAAGAAGGTTGTACCTGGCCTCTCGACCTCCTAGAAATAACAGCCAGGTTTCTTGATTACACCCTCCCGTGTTTTTTTTAGTCTTTATTTCTTGGAAGGCCAGGCAATGTTTATGTGTCTGGTAGCTACTACGAAAGTATGGTGGACCAGTTTAAAAGGTTTTGGGTTTAGATCTTAATTTCTAAGTCCTTTACTTTCCAAACAAAAGTGTGGGTGGCAGAGAGAGAGAGAGGGAGGTTCTGACCAAGTAGATTCGAGTTTAAACTTGGCTCGATGTTTCATTTAGTTGAGTCATTGGGTTTTTCGTGACCAGCTTTGTAGCTATTCCATTTTTTAAGAAATATTTTAATTAGAAGTCATCCTTATTGCCACTTCAACAACTAATTTTTATTATAGCTTTTTCTAAAAAAATTTTTCTTTAAATTTCGTATCCGTCATTAGACTACGGCCATGCTGAGGCATCGTTCTTGAAGGGTTTTAGTCGAACAGATCGACACCATTACTCATTTTTAAAGTGTGGTACTTATTCTATCGGTATCTTTTGCCGAACGGCTAAGCTACGGGTACGTAACGAACTCATAAAGCATCGGTCAGCGCGAGGCTGTTGTAGAAGATACTTGCCTAAGGTGCTGCGCTGTGGGGCCGAGGCAAGACTTCCGCCCCCCCCCCCAACCACCCTTTATAAAAATTCCTTTTTTTTTTTGACACAAACCCCGCTTTTCGGCTACGGGGAATACGAATCTGCAAAAAAATTGGCAAAAATCGACATTTCTAAATTACCACAAATTTTTTTACAATTTTTCTTTTTTTAAATATGCGGAAAAATACGGAGATTCTGAAAAAAATTTCCAAAAATCTTTGTAAAATTTTTTTAAAGAATTTTTTTCTCTAAATATGCGGAAAAATACAGACATCATGAATTGGACAAAAATTTCAAAACATTTCTGTACTTACGGTTACGATTAGGGTTTTAGGGTTAGCGTTGTGGAAAAAAGTCAAAATTGAAGAAGTTGTGGGGCGGGGGGAAATTTCACAATACCGATTTTTGGCAATTTTCTAGAACCTCCGTATCCGAGAACGGGGATTTTTGGCAAACAAAAAAAATTACAAAAATAAACAAATTGGGGGAGAAAATAGGGAGTGGGGGACGGGCGGAAGTCTTACCGGGACCAAACCCGAAATCATGTATTTGATTGCCAAGCGAGCTTCTTAACTACACAATCATACATACCTATCTAATTTTAATATATTTTGTTTTGTATGATAATGGAATTGTTCTAATATTTTGCATTCGTGCTAATATTTGTACACCTTCAAATTCCGCTGAGGTCGACTTTGCCTTTCAGCCTTTCGGGTCAGTAAATTAAGTACCAGGTCCATATCGGTGTCGATCTAATCGACTGGCCGCCTCCCGCAAAATTTCGGGCCTTGTGCCTAGAGTAGAAAATAATATTTGTACACTAATTTTCTGGTGTTCGCTCTTGTCGTGAGCCTTGGGCGTTGATGAAATAAAGTGCCAGTGAAGTACTTGGTTCGATACAATCGACTGTTCTCCGTCCTTTAAATTCTTGGCCTTGTATCTCTGTAAGAAATTACTAACCAAACCTCGTCGTGGATATTACCATTACAGACATGGTCGCTCGACCTGCTAGAAATAGCAACCACACTTCAATAAATCATACGTTAGTGTCTTGGAAAAAAAAATGGGCAAAATGTTTAGCGGCTTTTCGTCCGTCTTTAAGTTCTGCGTTGAAATTCCGACGAGATCGACTTAGCCTTTTAAGCCTTTCGGCACTGAAGTCGATGTAGTCGGCTTAACCCTTGTCTCGAAGTTGCTGGCCTTGTGCCAAAATTTGAAACCAGTATAGTTCTGTAGACGACAGGAATACTTCTGACCAAAGGTGTGCTCCATCTGGGTAGACCTAAGAATTTAAACAACCATCTCCAGAGACTTGCTTCCGATAAAGACGTTCAGTTCAAAGAGATGTTTTTTTTTTGTAATTTTTTGCGATTGGGGTGGGACTATGGTAAATTTTTTGAGTAACACCTGCACGATTTTCACTAAGAAAAAACAAAAAAATCCGAGTTTTTTTCCCCTAGTGAAAAGATCAATGGGGGTTGGGATGGGGGTGAAATTTTCGCGGCTTCCACCTCACCCCACCCCGTTTTTCGGACCCCCAAAGGGTCTTACAGCATATTAAGAGGTCACAGGAATTCATTCAACGAAAAAAAAAAAAATTCCAATGATTCCGGGTGGGGTGGGGTGGGGTGGGGCTTTTTTTCGGAACTAAAATAAGGGTTTTGTAGCATATTAGGAGGTCACAGGAATTCATTCAACGAAAAAAAAAAAATCCAATGATTCCGGGTGGGGTGGGGTGGGGCTTTTTTTCGGAACTAAAATAAGGGTTTTGTAGCATATTAGGAGGTCACAGGAATTCATTAAAAAAAAAAAAAAAAATTCCAATGATTCCGGGACTTGGTGGGGTGGGGCTTTTTTTCGGAACCAAAATAAGGGATTTGCAGCATATTAGGTCAGGGTACTTGATTCTACACAAAAAATCCGAGTTTTTTTTTTCTTTTTCTTAGTGCGGGTGTTACTCAAAAAATTTACCGGAACTATTAAAGATGAGAGAAATGAAGCCGACGAGAGGGAAAAGTTTATCTGGAACCGTGGGCGGTAGTTTGTTGCGGGTGAGGGTGGTGTGGTGCTACGCTGGTATCTCCCGCCATCAAATGTATGTGGTGTGCTTTTCGGGAATAAATAGGAAGGCGCTCACTACACGCCTATAGAGGATAAGCTGATGTGTGGAGGCTGGTCTTTCTCTTTTGGGGGGCTCTTAATTCGAAGAATTCTAGTAATATTCTGTAGTGTATTGCTAGTATTAGGCAATTGCGTTGGAACAATATGGATTTAACCACTCACTCACACACACACGCACTCGCGCGCGTGTGTGTATATGTGTGTATCTTTCTCTCTTCTTGTTTCAGTCATTGGACTGCGGCCATGCTAGAGTACTACCTTGAAGCGTTTTTAGTCGAACAAATCTTCCCCAGTACTTATTTTTTAAAGTCTGGAATTTATTCTATCGTATATCTTAGCCGAACTGCTAAGTTACATAGTATAAACAAACCAACACCTTTTGACGAGCGATGTCTGATTGGGGTCGGTGGGTGGATAAATGTAATCCTTTCTACTCTAGGCACAAGGCCTGCAATTTTGGGGGAAGGGACAGGTCGACTTGATTGACCTCAGTACGCAACTGGTACTTAATTCATCGACCCCGAAAGGATAAAAGTCAAAGTCGACCTCGGCAGTTTTTGAACTTTACTACCCACAAGGGGCTAAACACAGAGAGGACAAACAAGGACAGACAAACGGAATAAGTCGATTATATCGACCCCAGTGCGTAACTGGTACTTATTTAATCGACCCCGAAAGGATGAAAGGCACAGTCGACCTCGGCGGTTTTTGAACTCAGAACGTAACGGCAGACGAAATACCGCTAAAGCGCTTCGTCCCGCGCGCTAACGTTTCTGCCAGCTCGACATATCCATCCATCGTGAATGTGTAAATTTCTTTTTGACTCTTTGCACGTACACGTTCTTACACTGCTCCTTGTCTTTGAATACAACCATGCCAGAGATCCTTCATCTCTATTTTTTTATCTTTTGAGGCCGATCATATCAATCCAGTTTCTTACTTTAGTCTACTATTTATTTTATCTATTTCTATTTTTCCTAAATGGGTTAAATCATCCAATGGTTGTCAAACACCTAATACGGGAGAGAGGTAGGCCGAACTAGGAGGCGCGTGGTTTTGATGCGATGGTCTTAACTACAAAGTAATGCTTGCTGATATCTATGTGTGTATATGACACACCCGTATTGTTTGTATCACATCCTGTGTGTGTGTAATATACATCCTTTTCTCTATGTCTATCTCGTCAATGTATCATATATCTGAAAAAGAACACTCTAAGGCAGGGGTCGCCAAACTTTTTCGACCATCTACTCCCTTTAGCAATTTTTCCTTCCGCATCGACCACCCTCCTCATTTAAAATATCTTAATACTCTACCCTACCGTACCATATCTTAAATGCGTACCAGGAACTGATGCTGGCAATTAAAATGTTAGCTAAAATATACATGTACAAAAAGGCGGCGAGCTGACAGAAACGTTAGCACACCGGGCGAAATGCTAAGCGGTATTTCGTCTGCCGCTACGTTCTGAGTTCAAATTCCGCCGAGGTCGACTTTGCCTTTCATCCTTTCGGGGTCGATTAAATAAGTACCAGTTACGCACTGAGGTCGATGTAATCGACTTAATCCGTTTGTCTGTCCTTGTTTGTCCCCTCTATGTTTAGCCCCTTGTGGGTAGTAAAAGAAATATATACATGTATGACAAATTAAGAAATTCTATTGAAGATGACACACGTTTTACATATAAAACTACGTGTATGAGTATACAGTATTAAACTTTTAATTTTTATGAAACTGTTTTCACGGTTAGAAAATGTGAAGAAACGCATCATATTGCTGGAATATCTTTTATTAAAATTGATAACATCAATGAGAGGGATGAGCATGGCGCTGACTAGGAATTTCAGGCAGTTCATCTGGGTGAGCTGGTCTTTCGCCTGCCGACCAACATTCGACCCCTTGGCTGCCATCGACCCCCTGTAATTCCTCGCCGACTCATAGAGCAGTAATTAATTTTAATCTCCAGTCATAGTGACCAGTGGTTTCGCATCCACGGAGGTCTTAGCCACGCGGACGTTTATAAGCTTAAAGCGATCACCGTGCAAATGGCTAAGGGAAATGGCCCTTTTCCTTAGGCATTTGCACGGTGATCGCTATAAGTTTTATGCTTATAAAAATACCATTATTATTATTTACAGAATTGTAAAACTCGGCACCGCTTAGCAAAGCCATTCGCACCGAAATATATATATATTCAGCAAAATTTAGATTCAGATGAATATGGTACTTAAGTTAGAGGCACTAGAATTTGGTATGGTGTTATCCATATAAATCAAATGGGGTGATTATAATCAAAATAAGCAACAAGGATAGCCAAGGTAGTGTAGTACAATCGTTTCATGCTACTTCATTTTATTAAACAATGTATTACATCAGTTTTAAAATGTAAAGCAATCTTCAGCCACATATAGAATTTTAAAAATTAAATGGACAATGTATATTTTTATACTTATTTCATTTGCCAACATTACAAAGAGGGTAGATATATAGACAGAGAGGTTAATTTTATCATTAAGAACGTGGTAGTAGAAGGTCCTTCTCCATCTGTAGATTTTTTGATAAAAAAAATCTACTTTAATAAAATCAAGTAGCATGAAACGATTGTACTACACTACATTGGATATCCTTGTTGCTTATTTTGTGTATATAATATATATATATATATATATATATATATATATATATATATATATATATGCATGCACACACACACGAGTTAACAAATGATTTATATACGCAAACAACGAGAGAGAGAAAAAAAGGACAAATAAAACAACGACCCTTCCTCAGTTGTCGGTTCGAATCAAATATCAAGCTTGGGACTGGAAGTGGCTCGAATTTCTGGATTTTTCGGTTTCTTGGAGACATCCTAAATATACACTTTAAAATATAAAATAAATTATTAAGAGCAAAAGAATTTATAGAAATGTCTAAAGCAAGGTCTGTTCGATATTTATCCGTCCACTTGAGATTCTGTTGTACTGTACCATGTATCCAGTATGTTGTGACATTTTAAAGGTTGTTAGGGCGAAAGCTATGGGCACAGGCGTGTCTATGTGCTTAAAAAGCTTTGCTGTTTACTGTTTGGTGACATTCTGTACCCATATATACATGTGTGTATATATATATATATATATATATATATATATATATATATATATATATATAATATATATATATATATATATATAATTATCGACACCTAGGGCAAGTGTCTTCTACTATAGCCTCGGGCTAACCATAAAACTTTGTAAGTGAATTTTATAGACGGAAACTGTGTGTGTGTGTCTGTCTCTCTCACTGCTGAACAAGCGGCGTTGGTTTATTTACGTTCGGTAAAAGAGCCCGGTAGAATAAGTACCAGACTTTAAAAATCTTAGGCAATCCTTCAGTATTGGTACATGACGTCATTCGCCCATGCAATCTTCCCTCCTGACGTAGATAAAGGGGTTTCAGATTGAAATAAAGGGCGAATGCCCTCGTCTCCTCTCACCCAAACTCTGTAGACCAATACCGAAGGAACGCCAAAAATTAAAGTACTGGAGTCGATTTGTTCGACTAAAACTCTTCAAGGCAGTGCACCAGCATGGCCGCAGTCTAATGGCAAGAACAAGTAAAAAGAACCAGTTATATACCAGGATGAACATAACCACTCTTCTGTCTTGAAAATGTGCAGCATTTTTCTCTATACGTTCGCCTGTTGTGTTTGTGTGTGTTTATGTCAACGTGTCCGTAAAAATATATTTATGAATGAATATCTACTCACTTAATGTCTTATATAGGATGTCTATTTATAGTTTGTATTTGAACCTGTCTGTTTATTTGTCGGCTTTTAATCTACACGCACATATGTAGTGTGTGCGTGTCGATATATATATATATATCTATGTATATATATATATTCTTTTCAGTTCTAGGCACAAGGCCCGAAATTTTGTGGGAGGGAGCCTGTCGATTAGATCGACCTCAGTATGCAACTGGTACTTAATTTATCGACCCCGAAAGGATGAAAGGCAAAGTCGATCTCGGTGGCATTTAAACTCAGAACGTAGCGGCAGACGAAATACCTATTTCTTTACTACCCACAAGGGGCTAAACACAGAGAGGACAAACAAGGACAGACAAACGGATTAAGTCGATTATATCGACCCCAGTGCGTAACTGGTATTTATTTAATCGACCCCGAAAGGATGAAAGGCAAAGTCGACCTCGGTGGAATTTGAACTCAGAACGTAGCGGCAGACGAAATATCTATTTCTTTACTACCCACAAGGGGCTAAACAAGGACAGACAAACGGATTAAGTCGATTATATCGACCCCAGTGCGTAACTGGTACTTATTTAATCGACCCCGAAAGGATGACAGGCAAAGTCGACCTCGGCGGAATTTGAACCCAGAACGTAACGGCAGACGAAATACGGATACGCATTTCGCCCGGCGTGCTAACGACTCTGCCAGCTCGCCGCCTTGTTTGTGTGTGTGTGTGTATGAGTCAGTAATGGTCGCGGCTGGAAGGCCTTGTTCTGTTGACTCCAGGTTGACCTCAGCGACTCAGCCTCCGTCACATGATAACATTTAAAACATTGACGAGACGGACAGACATGCTTTCTAGCATTTCGGGCGCTGTGAACGAGAGCTGACATTTTTAGCTGACCTCTCAGTATCCGGTCATTTGATCTTTTCACTTCGAGAAGTCGAGGCTTAACCTTTGATGAATAATTAATTGGACAGACTGCCGTCAGTTGTTAGGCATGGCCCAGCTTATGCTGCTAGTGCGTGCGTGCGTTGATATCGATATGTATTTTGTATACTTGTCGGTATATATCGTTTGTCACAGACACGCACAAAATGGCATACGTCACACTAGTTTATGACTGTTTCTGTTTCTCTCTCTCTCCACACGTACACCTTTGTTTAAATTTTCAAACGCAAATCAATACTGTGTATGTTTTGTATTCTTTAATGGCTGCAGCCCATAAGACTACGTCCTTGCTGGGGCAACACCTTCAAGACTTTTAGTCGATAATATTGACCTCAGCACTTAGTTCAGTCTTATACATACATTATCGATCTTTGAAGAATGACTAAGATGGCTTTTTTTTTTACCTTTTGACAAAAAGGGATGCAACTCGCCATACCGGTTTATACTGGCACACACACACACACACACACACACATACAGAGACGACGGTGTTTCGAAGTGTAGAGACGTTTATCCAATTCCACATACAGCATATTGGTCAGTCCGAGACTAGTTGAAGACACTTGGTTAAGATGTCATGCCGTGGACTTGACACATGGATCCATAAAGTCGCGAACTCATGTTCTTAAGCATCTCAGCTATGCTGCCTCATACGTGGCTGTTTACTTTCTACTTGTTTCAGGCATTGGACTGCGGCCATGCTGGGGCACCGCATCGAAGGGTTTAGTCGAACGAATTGAACCCCCAGTATTTATTTTATTTCTTAAAATTTGGCACTTATAGCAGTGGTCACTTTTGCTGAATTAAGTTTCAAGGACATAAACAAACCAGCACCGGTTGTCAAGCGAGAGTGGGGATACAGACACTCGCAAACATATAAGTACATATCCGCACGCACACACACACACACACACATGACGGGCTTCTACATAGTTTCTGTCTATCAAATTTACTTGTAAGGCATTAGTCGGTCCAGAGGTATAGTAGTAGACGCTTGCCCAAGGTGCCATGTACTGGGTTTGAGGTTTGATCATTCATTCAATCTTACGTCTGTTTTTTTTTTTCATGTCAGCATGGGTTAGATGATTATATTATTGAGGAATTGAGATTCTTGTTGCAAAGCCAGTGAACAAACAATTACTTCACAGGAAAAATCACAACAATGTCACCTTGTAACTGAGTAATTTTCAGACATACCATTAGTGGTTAGCCATATTGAGATGGCTAGTATACTTTACGTTGTCGAGCAGTTACTGTTTACATCTCGTTCAGAGATTTATTATTGCTTGCAGACAGTTTTTCGAAATCAGTGACGGAAGTCACTAGAAAAACCTATAAGTATTTGCAAACAGGTCTCCCTTTCATCATAAACTGGTGACTGCCGTACGCCGAAGACAGGCAAATACCTAGAAACTGCAGTCCGTGCATGTCACTTAGGTTTACGAAAGAGGGATGACCTCCCTTTGCAAATACCATATAAGATGCATATATATATATCAATGGAGAAGTTCTTAAGCAGATAAGGCCAAAAATGTCACCAGAAGCTGGGATCACCAAGTGTAGATTGGCATATTTCGGTCATATTATGCGGAGAGAATCCCTGGAGAAGGACATCATGCTCGGAATGGTCAGTGGCAAGAGAGGAAGAGGCCGACCAAGAACCCGCTGGCTTGACACCATCAGGAGTGATACCGGAATGGACATGGCCAATCTGAAGGAAGCGGCCCAGGATAGAACTGACTGGAGGACACTGATCCAACGAGTGACTGAGAGTCGACTTTGACTGAGCGGATATATATATATGTATGTATCCATCCAGTTAAATGAAGAAAATAAAATGGAGATAAGGAAGTTAGCAATTATTTAGTATTAACAAATTGGCCATCTTCACTTCTTACAGCTGTTTCAATTAATACTCAATAATTTAATTACAAATTTGTACATTAAATTTGCATTTATGTGACATGAGCATAATTTCATCAGAAGGAAAAAAAAAAGCCAGATGCACCTTGAAATATATGTGGCCCTGTCAGCAGACACTGATGAAATTATACCCAGGCTGACCAAAGGCTTGTGAGTGGATATGGTTGGTGGAAACTGAAAGAAGACTGTCATATATGCGTGTGAACACTAATGATTCTTCTAAGTCACTGCTTTAATAAAAATAATAATAATAATCTACTATAATAATACTCATGTGTCTTCCTTCGTCTCAACATATGTATGAGAAAGGAAAGGGTGATAGATGAATAAGGGTGAGGAGGGGCTAGTTGATTACACTGACATCAGTGCTCCACTGATAATAATTCTATTGACCCTGAAATGATGAATGGGTAAAGTTAACCTTGGAGGAGTTTGAACTCAAAACTGAAAGAGCCTGAGGAAATGCCATGAAGCATAATGTCTGGTAAAGATTCTGCCAACTCACATAATAATAATGGTTTCAATTTTTGCTGCAAGGGCATCAATTTTGGGGGAGAGGATGAGTCGATTACACTGACCCCAGTATCCAACTGGTACTAATTTTATCGACCCTGAAAGAACAAAAGGTAAAGTCAACCATGGCAGAATTTGAACTCAGAACATAGAGACAAGTGAAATACCGCTAAGCATTTCATCCAGTATGCAAACGATTCTGCCAGCTCATTGCCTTAACAACAACAACAACAATAATAATTATTAACCTCTAAGGGTTGATTAAAAACATTTAGGACAGTGTAGGATTATACAGTGTAGGATTATGTAAAATCATGCAAAAAAAAAACGTAAAATAATTGAAACAGAAAAACAAAACTACAACATCAAAATTCAAATAAGGAATAATTCCCTGAAAATGGGAAGACTGCTGAGAGCTTTTTTCAAATAACCACCTGGCCAGAAATTTTGGGATAGTGATGACCAAGAGGAAAGGAAAACTTGGCTGTAAGAGGACTTTGAATCAGAGCCCTGGGGGATAGCTGTCACTTGTCTTTCATTTGTGAGTTACATGGTTACATGGAACATGGGTATTAAATGATGATGATGTTGGTTTTCAGTCATTGGCCATACTGGGTACCATCCTGAAAGGTTTAGTTGCTTAGATTGACCCCGGACCTTTTTTTTTTTAAATCTGCACTTATTCTATTGGTCCCTTTTGCTAAACCACCAACTTACGTGGACATGAACAAACCATCACTGGTTGTCAGGCAGTGGGGGCAGGGACAAACAACATTACACAATGCAATGCAGCACAACACAACACACATACACATGCATACACGTGACAGGCTTCCACCCAGTTTCCATCTACTGAATTCACTCGTAAGACAGTGGTTGATTCAGGTCTGCAATGAAAGACACTTGCCTGAGATGGTGCACAGTGGGACTAAACCAAGTTCCTTAACCACAAAGCCATGCCTGCACCAAAACCCCACACATTCTGAAACTAAAGCGGGGAAAAAAGAAAGCACTGAGGCTGGATTTGAACTCAGAACATGTAGCTTTGGAACTTAAATCTGTAAAGGCATTTAACTTGAGTTTTTCCTTCTCAGCTTTGCATCATACTGGTGGTGGTGGTAATAATAATAATAATAATTTTTGCCACAAAGACAGCTTGGGAGAGGTGGGGATGAGTCAGTTACGTTGACCCCAGTGTTCAACTGGTACTTCATTGACCCCGAAAGGATGAAAGATGAAGTTGACCTTGGCGGAATTTGAACTCAGAATGTAGCTAAGCATTTTGTCCAGTGTGCTAATGATTCTGCCTTAATAATAATAATAATAATAGTAATAATAATCCTTTCTACTGGAAGCACAAGGGCTCAGATTTGTGGGAAGGGATTAAGTCAATTACATCAACCCCTGTGCATAACTGGTACTTATTTAATTGATCCCAAAAGGATGAAAGGCAGAGTCGACCTTGGTGGAACTTGACCTCAGAATGTAGCAACGGGTGAAATACTGCTAAGCATTTTGTCCAGCGTGTTAATGATTCTGCCAGCTCACCGCCTATAATAATAATAATAATAATAGCTCTTACCATCATCATCTGATGGCACATCAATGATGTTTAACTGTCAGTCGTCCCTCACTGAGCTGATGACTACCTATGTGAAACAGGTAGTTGGTTGAACAACTCAGTGCAAACCAGAGGCTGACAGTGAAATTATAATCACCTCTCTTAATTGTCTTATGTAATCTGTCTTATTAACCAAACAGTTGCCGTTCAGCCTGTGTTCGTTGATGATTTTTTTGTAATCTGATTTCAGTGTGTAAAGATACACTCGGAAACTAATCAGTCAGAAATTAATCTCTTAATTGACTTACATTCGTGTGTTTGACTGAGAGAAAAACAAATTAAAAAATATACTGAGCTGAAACACTTCTACAAAGTTAAGGCTTTGAAGCTAAACGTTCTTAGTTCAAATCTGGCTTTGGTTGATTTTGCTTCACCCCTTTATTTTGAGGATGGAAAAGGTATAGCCACGGTCAACTTTGTCTTTCATCATCATCATCATTTAATGTCTGTTTTCCATGCTGGCATAGGTGGGATGGTTTGACAGGAGTTGGCAAGGTTTCTACAGCTGGATGCCCTTCCTAATGCCAACCACTTTACAGAGTGCACTGGGTATGTTTTCCATGGCACCAGCCCTAGTGCTTTTTACATGCCATCACCAGCACTGACAGGGTCGCCAAGTACCTTGCAAAACTAAAAGCCCCTTGACTGGATGTGGGAGTATTATTGAGGGAGTGTGGCTTTGAGACATTTAAATACCAGTTAAATGGTGAGGATTGATTCTATGACAAATTTCAGGCTTTTTGTGCTCTCTTCAGTACCAGATACCAAGCAAACTGACTGGGAGTCTTAGCTTCCTGATCAGAAATAAGTAAAAATTATCTACCAATTGTGCTCTTCAGTCACCAAGCTGGAACAAAATATATGAGTGGAGTGTGAAGCAGTTAAAATATATTTGGGACATTTTTGATTTTTAAAAAGGCATATATATACAAAATGGATGTTAAACGATGATGGTGAAAAAAATACTTTATTTAATATTTTCATTTTATTTTATTTTTAAAATAAAAAAAATGCTGTTTTGTTTTAGGTAATTACTTTAAATGAATAATTTTCTGCATTGGTAATGTGTTTGAAACCATCTACCCAATTCACTTACGAAAATCTGGTTGTTTTAGGGCTTTAGTCAAAGTGAGACTGAACCTGAAACCTTGTGGTTGTGAAGTGGTTGTGAAGTGAACTTCTTAACTACACAGTCATGCTTAGTTTATTAATGCTTACAGCAACTTGAATTAACTATATTTTGGATAGCTTGCTTACCAACCACATGGCTCTGGGTTCAGTGCCACTGTGTGGCACCTTGGGTAAGTGTCTTCTACTATAGCCTTGGGCCTACCAAAGCCTTCTGAGTGGATTTGGTAGATGGAAACTAAAAGAAGCCTGTCATATATATATATATATATATATATGTATGGATATACATATATGTGCTTGTGTGTATATTTGTGTGTCTGTGTTTGTCCTTCCCCCACATCGCTTGACAACCAATGTTGGTGTGTTTATGTCCCTGTAACTTAACGGTGCAGCTCTCTGGCTTGCCAGCTTCTGTCAAACTGTTCAACCCATGCCAGCATGGAAAATGGATGTTAAACAAGAATGGTGATGAAAACACTTTATTTTAATATTTTCATTTTATATTATATTTTTGAAGTAAAAAAAAAAGTTACTTACTTAAAATGAATTATTTTCTGCATTGGTAATACGATTGAAGCCAAACTTTGGAAAACCTTAGCACTGAATGGATTCACTGCTGAGTGTTGCAAGGCAGGAATGAGAGTTACTGTTGCGAAGACTGAGACATTGGTCCTCTCAAGAAACTCTACCCAGCGCAGTCTGCATGTTACACTCCTGAGACAAGCTGAGAAATCTTAACCCTTTCAATACCAACCCGACTGAAACCAGATCTGGCTTTGAGTACAAATGTCTTATTTTCATAAGTTCTGAATTAAAATCTTCCACCAAATTTATAGTTCCTAACACTAGCTGAATGATAACAAAGTTATTTTACTAAATTCTTTGTTATATTTAAAATCAGTTGAAAGAAACACCCAGCATCTCAACAGAAATATGGTAACAAAATGGTTAACAAATGATTAATTTAGCCCTTTCGATACTAACCCAGTTGAAACTACCTCTGGCTCTATAGTACAAATGTCTTGTTTTCATAAGTTGTGAATTAAAATCTTCCACCAAACCTTAATCACAATTTATGTTCCTAACACCAGCTTAATGATAACTAAGTTATTTTACTAAATTCATGATTATCATCATCATTGTTCAGCTTTCCATGCTGGCATGGGTTTGACGGTTTGACTGAGGACTGGCGAGCCAGATGGCTGCACCAGGCTCCAATCTGATCTGGCAGAGTTTCTACAGATGGATGCCCTTCCTAATGCCAAACACTCTGAGAGTGTAGTGGGTGCTTTTATGTGTCACCAGCACAGGAGCCAGTCAGGTGGTACAGGCAATGGCCACGCTCAAATGGTGTTTTTTTACATGCCATCTGCACAGGAGCTAGTCCAGTGGCACTGGCAACGACCTTGCTCGAGTGTTGTTTTTCACGTGCCACCAAGACGATGCTTGTAATGATCACACTTGAATGGTGCTTTTTACGTGCCACCTGTCAGCAACCCTGGCAACGATCATGCTCAGATGGTGCTCTTAGCACTCCACTAGCACGGATGCCAGTCATGCAGTGCTATCATTGAATTTGATTTCGATTTCACTTGCCTCAACAGGTCTTCGCAAGCAGAGTTTAATGTCCAATGAAGGAAAGGTATGCATAAGTGGGCTGGTTTCACCCCTGGCATAGGCCATGGGTTATGGTCTCACTTAGCTTGCCAGGTCTTCTCAAGCACAGCATATTTCCAAAGGTCTTGGTCACTAGTCACTGCCTTGGTGTGGCCTAATGTTTGAAGGTCGTGCTTCACTACTTCATCCCAAGTCTTCCTGGGTCTACCTCTTCCACAGGTTCCTTCTACCCCTAGGGTGTGACACTTTTTCACACAGCTATCCTCATTCATTCTCACCACATGACCATAACAGCACAGTCATCACTCTTGCACACCATATCTGATGCTTCTTATGCTGAATATGCACACTGACATTACACATCCAGCGGAGAATACTGGCTTCATTCCTTGCAAGTTTACACTTGCCCTCAGCAGTCACGGCCCATGTTTCACTGCCATGTAGCATGGCTGTTTGTACACATGCGTCATACAGTCTACCTTTTACTGTGAGCGAGTGAGAGGCCTTTTGTCACCAGCAGGAGCTCTCTGAACTTTGCCCAAACTATTCTTATTCTAACAGCTACACTTTCAGAGCACTCACCCCTGCTACTGACTTGGTCACCTAGATAAAGGAAGCTATCAATTACTTCTAGTTTTTCTCTCTGGACTGTAGCAGAAGTTGTTCTCTGCACATTTTCAGTGTTTATTGCTCCTGAGCATCTGCCACATACAAAAACTATCTTCCTAGTTAGCCTTCCTTTGATATTGCTGCACCTCTTATGTGTCCATAGCTTATACTGGGTACATCTTATAGAGTTTCTACCTATGCCTTTTCTACACATAGAGCAGGGTCATCTACCTGAAGGGATTTGTGGTTTGTCTGCTTTCCTACTTATTAGGACTTTGGTTTTAGCTAGGTTGACTCTAAGGCCCTTTGATTCTAATCCTTGCTTCCACACCTGAAACTTCTCTGAAAGAAACACAGAGCATCTCAACAGGAATATGGTAACAAAAGGGTTAACAAATGATTAATTTAACTCTTTCAATACCAACCTGACTGAAACTGCCTCTGTCTCTGTAGTACAAATGCCTTGTTTTCATAAGTTCTGAATTAAAATCTTCCACCAAACCTTAGTCACAATTTATGTTCCTAACACTAGCTTAATGATAACTAAGTCATTTTACTAAATTCTTTGTTATATTTAAAGTAAATTGAAAGAAACATGAAGTATTTCAAAATAAATACCAGTAAAGAAAGGGTTAAGTATCTAAGCTAACTTCTCAACCACACAACTCTGCATGTGTCTGTAGTCATGCATGTTTCCCCATTCATCACACACACACACACACACACTGTTTGTCTGTCTGTCTGTCTTTCTCTCTCTCACACAAACATACTCACATTTGTATAGTTACTTGCTCTAGATTTTTTCACAATGTTATTAGGAACAACTAGGATAGGCACCTGAACATCTCATTAAATACATTTCCTGAAGTAAAAAATAAATCAGTGATGGAGATGTGTTTAATTGTATGTGAGTGTGTGTGTATATATATATGTTTATTTTTATGTTGTTCTAATAAAAACAATTTTACATTAACCTGGTGGGGTTATTCCATACTTTTGTAGAATACAAGGATATTGTTGACAGTGACTTCAAAGTTTCAATCAGTTAAGCTATCATCAGACTGTAGTCCAGCAATGAGAATATATATAAATGAACAAATATATATATATCCCGCCCTTTCCCTATTCTTCTCCTCTCCCCTTCACCATTCCCTCTCTCTCTCACTCTTCCTTCTTGACTCTCATTGCTCACATGTGACCAACGGCTATCCATCTTTCTTCCACTTCCTTCCTAAAGACAAGACGTGCTTTTGCCTCTCTTCTCAAAGCTCATTTTCCCAGCGTTCACCACTTCATATTGTCTTGGCTTAACAGCCCTCACCGTTTTTACTGTTTTGTTCTCACTGTTTTTGTTACCACTTTAACCCTCTGCAAAAAATTCCAAATTTTATTTAATTTGCTTTGCGGGAAGGACTGTTTTAATGAAGTTGCGTCTTGTCCCTACCTTCGAAATGTGGAGTAGATAAACCAGAGGACAACTGATGAAGGGAATGTTCTTTATGTTGCCTGTCTTGTTTTTTTAATTCCATTGGACATTCTAAAATACTATTAAATTTCATTCAATTTTAAAGAAGGTAAAATCGGACAGAACTTATGGGATGACCTGATATATATATATTTATCTTGTTATCTTGTTTCAGTCATCGAACTGTGGTCATGCTGGGGCAGCATGTTAACATGTTTAGTTGACCAGATTTCGTCACTGCTACACCTTTGTACACACTAGAAGCAGTATTAGGTTAAACTTTGGATGAATGCTGCTGTAGTTTTCCTTTTAGTGATGTTTTCATTAAGTATGATACATAGACAGCTATTTTAGTCTAATACTGCTTCCATTGCATATAATGTATTTTTATTTAGCCAGGCAGCTGTTTGCTATACCAGTGAATGTTTTATTCAGTTTCTTATATATTTTCTAAGTATCCTTCCTGTTGCCAATCCTCACTTGTTTCCAAGCATAATATTATTTCCCTGGATGTATTTTCAAGGAAGATTAGAAACCAACAACACCACTTGTACGATGGTGATGCTCGTTTACGACCATCATGTGATGTCAAAACACAGAGAAACAAGTACACACACACATTTGGTTGGTGGAAACTGAAAGGAGCTTGTTGTGTGTGTGTATGTGTGTTATCGTCTCCTTACTTTGACATCATGTGATAGTCGTAAATGAACTGTTATACAAGAGGTGTCCTTCATTTCCAGTCTTCCATGAAAATATGTCTGCTCATGAAGAATATTGCCTTACTTAGAAACCGGTGATGGGAAGGACAAAGTTCATTTGATTGATCCCATCCAATTTATGCAAACATGGAGAAGTGGATGTTAAATAACGATGAGGATTATGTATTCAGGCATAGGTAAGGGGTTAACTAGTTTGTGTTACAATCATGAGGTCCCAAGGTTGATCCCCTCGTTAGTGAATATAGGTAGATGAAGACTGTGTAGAAGCTTGTTGGGTTGTCTGTTCCTGTAATTTTTCAAGTCCAAGCTATGTCATTCTGTGTCATGCTGATTTTATTTCAAGATTTAAAAGTACCTTAGAATTGTGCTTGAGGAGACCTATTGAGTCAAGTAAAATCAAAAATTAAGTCACAATCAAAAATGGAAATTGTAGTTGTGGCCGATGTCAGTGCTGCCTGGCTGGCTCTTGTGCTGGTGACATGCAATAAGCACCATTCATGCATTTGTTGCCAGTGTTGCCTGAGTGGGTCCCTGTACCAGTGGCATATACAAAGCACCATCTGAATTTGGTCAATGCCAGCCCCCACCTCCGTCCCGACTGGCTCCTGTGCCAGTAGCATGTAAAAAGCACCATCTGAATGTGGCTGATGTCAGTGCTGCCTGACTGGCTCCCATGCTGGTAGCATGTAAAAAGCACCCATTACACTCTTGGAGTGGTTGACATTAGGAAGGACATCCAGCTGTAGAAACCTTGTCAGATAAGATCGGAGCCTGGTGTGGCCTCCTGGATTGCCAGTCCCCAGTCAAACCGTCTAACCCATGCCAGCATTGAAAATAGACTTTTATACAATGATGATGAGGATGATTATGTTAAGGATACATGTATCTGAGATACTCAACCACTTCATGCACTAAGTTGTTGAGCTGGCTGCTCAAACAATGGATTCTCATATGCCAAATTCTAGGGTGAGAGTCACTATGTGTGTCTGTGCATGTGCATGCACATGAGACACAGTTCTAGCTGTGCAGTGAACAAGTTTGCTTCTTCATGTGGTTTTAGGTTCTATAGTAGAAGACATTTGCCTAAGGTACTTACCGTGTGGCACCCTAGGCCAGCATCTTCTACCATAGACCTGGGCCGACCAAAGTCTTGTGAGTGAATTTGAAAGGTGGAGACTTAAAGAAGCCTATTGTATATGTATGTAACATCATCATTTAATGTCCATTCTCCCTGCTGGCTTGGGTTGGACAGTTTGATGGGAGGTGACAAGACTGGAAGCTGCACCAGGCTTCATTGTTACCCTTTGTATACCCCATCCTCTGCTCACTCACCCTGTCCAATCTTCTCTTCCACTTCATTTATATTCACCCCACAACTGTACCATAAGAGTATGTCCCAACACATCTCCACCACCATCCTCCTGTCTTTCTTGTTTCCAACAGGGGTAGCCATGTAATCTCCACAGTATGACCCCTATCTCTATTTCCTTATACGTTTTAACTCTCACCAGCTGGCACAAAACCACCTCTTTCAATACTACTCCCCTTCTCATTCAAAAGGTCATTGTCTTACAAGTTTCTTGGTGACCCCCCACTGGTGCTTGTGACATGTGTAAAGCACCCAGTGCGTTCTGTAAAGTGGTTGGTATTAAGAAGGGCTGTAGAAACCATGCCAAAGCAGATAATAGAGCCTAGTGCAGTCCTCTGGCTTTCCAGCTCCTGCCAAACCATCCAACCCATGCTAGCATGAAAAAACAAGCGTTAAAGGATGATGATGATGGTGATGATGATATATACACAGAAAAGTAACAGGTAGCTCACCACTCATTCATTATGTACCTGTAAATATTTACTTTAGATCAATAGTACACATGTTGAAACAGAAACTGCCACATGTGTTAATGTGTAAGACACCCCAACCAGTCTGCCCCCACCTCCTTGCCTCATAACTTGTACGCCACTTGTTTCTCTCTCTCTTTCCTCCCTTACCTTTCCTACTCAACTTCATTGATTCTGTGAAGCACTTTGTATTTATTACTCCCCCCCACCCCTTATCAAACAAATCCCTGTGTAGGTAGGAGTCCTCTAGCTTGTCTCTACCTGTCTGTCCTGTTACCTATGCACACACGCACACGTAGAGTACATACACTTCCACTTTTATATTCATTTTTACATTGTACATTCACACACGTTTCTGTTCAAGCACTTTAGAGGTGCAGGTGTGACTGTGTAATAAGAAGCTTGCTTCCCAACACATGGTTCTGGGTTCAGTCCCACTGCATGGCACTCTCTCTCCTTCCCCCCCTCTCCCCTCCCGCTGTCCCCCTCTTTCCCTTTCTTCTCTCCCTTCCCTCCCTCATCCTCCTCCTCTCACTCTCTCCTCTCCTCTTTATCCATCTCCTCTCTTCTCTCCCCTCTTTTCTCCATATCCTCTCCTCTCCCCTCTCCATACCACTCTTTCCCCATCTCTTCCTCTCTCTCTTTTCCTCCCCCTCTTTCCCTTCCTCCATCTCTTTCATCTCTCCCTTTCTCCACCTCTCTCCCTCTCTCTTATACTTGCACATTGACTCTCACACACTGATTTTTATCTCTCACCTTTCATACCTATAAATTATTACTGTTGTTACTTAGCCCCAATTCAGTTCTGACAAATCAAACCTATACTCAAAGGCTTTCCAGCCTTGACCATTCTGTAGTTTTGCATGCATATAGAAAAAGCAAACATGTAGTTAAGTAGTTTGCTGCCCAATCACTTGGGTTTGAGTTCAGTCCCATCACATGTCACCTTGGGCAAGTGTCTTCTAGGGTTTGGCTGACCAAAACCTTGTGAGTTGATTTGGTAGATGGAAACTGAAAGAAGCCCATTGTATATACAACAAAAAACTACTACAACCAGTGAGAGATAAATGTCATTTAATATACACAATATATTTGTAGCAAAGTGGCTGAGTTCCTTTCAAGTGTTGGGCCCCAAGGAGGCAAACCGTTTGAGTTCCTTTTGAGCATTGTGCCTCATGAAGGCAATGACAGACCTTTGGCATTATGTCATGCTTGAGAAGAAGACCCATCAAGCCGAGCAGAATTGCTGTCGTGGTAGATACCAGTGTCACACAAATGGCACCAGTGGCACGTAAAAGCACCCATTACACTCTTGGAGTGGTTGGCATTAGGAAGGGCATCCAGCTCTAGAAAACCATGCCAAATCAGACTGGAGTCTGGTGCAGCCTTTCAGCTTACCAGCCCTGGTCAAACCGTCAAACCCATACCAGCATGGACAATGGACGTTAAATGATGATGATGATGATATCTGCCTCAATGAACTCTGATTTATGCAAGCATGACAAAGTGGATGTCAAAATGATGATGATGATATATTTGGTTGTGTGTGTTAGTGTCATTTTGTCTTGATATTGCATGATTGTCATAAATGTTTTCATGGCCAGGATGTTATTTATGGAAATTAATGACATTATATGAAAATATGTTTAGAAATAGGTAAGTGTTGGTGACAGGAAGAGCATCTGGGTGAAGAAAACCTAACCCTTCAACGTTTAAACTGGCCAGATCTGGCCCAAATGTTTTACCGACTTTATGCTTAATCCACTCAGATTTAGAACAGCACTTTCCAGTTTATCCTTGCTTTTTTTTTCTTTTCACTTTTTTTTTGAGGCAATGGGGTTTTATTTGAGATGTGGCTGCTATTTCTAGCAGGTGGAGCAGCCACATAGAGGCACTGGCAGGTAACGAGTATTAATTGTTCTGTTCTATAAATGCTTGATTAAGTATTAAGGATAGTTTTTCTCATTGTTTCCTGCTTTTCTCTCTCTCTCTCCTCACCCTACTGACTTCCTCCTACTCTCCCTGTCTAATTTTCTCCTCCCCTCCAATTATTGTTTTTTTTATTTCTCTCTATATCCCTGTTATTTTAATCTTACTGTATCTGTCATACTTTCTCCCCCCCATCTCCAACTCTCCTCCCTCTCTTTCCCTAGTGTTGTACTCACCCTAACACTCTCTCTATCTCTCACTCATTCTTACTCTCCCTTTCACTGTCTCTTTTGTTTTCTGCTGTTACAGTCTCTCTGTTAGTCTTTTCCTACTGCACCCTCTCTGGCATTGTACTAACTCTACCTCCCTTCTTCCCCTCTTTCACTCATTCTTACTGTCTCTATCACTCTTTTCCTCCCCACCCCGGTTCTCTCTCTCTCTCTCTCTCCTGTTGCTCACACCCTGTCTCCCTATTGTCACTAATTCACTCTAACTACACCTCTCATTCTTTCTCTGCACCTCCCTTTCTTTCTCCTATATCCCAATCACTCTGCTGACTTCCTTCTCTCTTTTACTATTGTCTCCACTAATTAATTCTCTCCCTACCTCTTCCTAAATTTCTTCATCCTTCCCCATCTCCCTCAGAACTATCAATAGTTATGTTGCCATGGTTTCTTTTCCTCTTCTTTTACATGTTTCACTTGTTAGGCTGCAGTAACTCTTGGGCAAAGCCTTTGAGGAATTTTAGTTGAGTCAAGTAACACCATAATCATGGCTGTGGCTAGTGCCCCTGACTGGCTCCTGTGCTGGTGGCATGTAAAAAGCACCATCCAAACATGGTCAATACCAAATCTGCCTGACTGGCTCCCATGCCAGTGACACGTAAAATGGCACCATCTGAACATGGCTGATGCCAGTGCCCCTTGACTGGTTCTTGTGCCCGTGGCATGTAAAAAGCACCCACTACACTCTCGGAGTGGTTGGCGTTACAAACCTTGCCAGATCAGATTGGAGCCTAGGGCAACCACTGGCTTTCCAGACCTCAGTCACACTGTCCAACCCATGCCAGCATAGAAGACAGACGTTAAATGATGATGGGGGTGATGATGATATTGACTTTTGTTCTTATTTCAGTCTGGTACTTTTATTTTATTGGTCTCTATTTGTAGAACTGTTAAGTCTCAAAATATAAAAGGACACAATATAAACAATAGTTTTCATGCCAGCATTAACACAGACACAACTACAAACACACTCACCTACAGTATATACAGTATACTGGAAGTTGTCATGTCAAAAGGATTAGGCCCAGTAGATAGTTCCACACTCCACTCTTATTCTTAGCTGATAATACTGAGGAAGAGTGTTGTTTTTATCATGCACAGCAACTCAGCCAAGTGTCTTTTATTATAGCCCTAGGCTAACCAAAGCCTTGTGAGTTGATTCAATTGATTGACACTGAAAGATGTCTGTTTATAATACATATGTGTATGTGTGCTTGTGTTTGTGTGTTCCTGTGTCTCAATATTATCACTGTAAATGTACATCACCATTATACAAGCAATGTATATATTCATTTATTTCCATTTGTTTTTATACATCCGTTTTCCTGTGCTAGCATGGGTTAGATGAATATATTATTTAGGCATTGTTTTGTAGCCAGATGTACTTTCTGTCGCTAATCCATACCTGTTCTTCAAGTAAGAGAAATCTTATTTCAATTTCACAGTTCTTCAAAGGCGCAAAGCCAGTGGATATGTTGACCAGGAAATTACCATATAACACTGCTTGCAGCTTGCAATATTTAGACAAGTGTAAATATAAACAGACATGCACACACACAAATGTACATATATACGTATCTATCTATGTCTGTCTGTCTGTCTATGATGTATCTATATCTATATCTATGTATGTATCTATCTGTGTGTTTGTGTGTGTACCTAGACAACAGTGTTTTGCACTGTTTCTGTCTACCAAATTTTACTCACAAGTAAGTTTTTGATTCAAGGTGCTGTGCAATGAGATTGAACCTGAAACCATATATTTGAAATGAACTTCTTAATCACACAGCCATGCCTGCATCTATTGTTAATTGTTTATTTCTTTTGTGTTATTAATCTGTTTATTTTTTTTTGCAACCATCTATTGACAAACTGGCTTTAGAGAACAATTTCCAATATTCTCATTCACTAAGATGTCCTCACACACTCACACACATTCAATCATACACATATGCTCACTATCACCTCTACACACTGCCACACGTCCACACTCATTCACTCACATACACTCATTCATTTTCTTTCTTTGTTAACTAGACTGCATGGCTGCTCTTTCATTTGCATACGCACTTTTTAACACACCTATGCTCATGACAATCAAATATACAATGTCAAATGTACAAATATGTACACACAGGTACGCATGCACCTGTGTGTGTGTGTGTGTGTGTGTGTGTGTGTGTGTGTATGCTTGCTCTCACACCTGTATCATTAACTCTTTAGCATTCACATTACTCTGTCAAACATAATACCTATTTAATCACATTGTTTCGAATTAATCATGCCTTGTCTTGTAGCTTTGAGATTTCGGTGATGTGAATGCTTATTTTTAGAATGACATTGTTGGGTGTAAGAGGCCTGACCTAGTTAGGTTGCACATAAAAACAGGTAGAATATTTGGGCCCGATATGGCTGGTTTAAATGCAAAAGGGTCAACTAATAAAAGAAATGTTTGGCAATGAAGGAGACTGTTGAAAAGATGATTCATTGAAATATTTAAAATAGTTAAATGACGCTTTCTACTATAGGCAAAAGGCCTGAAATTTTAATGGGAGAGGACCTGTCGATTACATTGACCTCAGTATGCAACTGGTATGTATTTCAACAACACTGAAAAGAGGATGAAAAGTGAAGTCAGCATCAGCAGAATTTGAACTCAGAATGCAAAAACAGGCTAAGCATTTTGTCTGGCATGCTAATGAGTCTGCCAGCATGTTGCCAAAAAAAAGATTAAATAAATATAATAATTAGGTGCAGGAGTGGCTGTGTGGTAAGTAGCTTGCTTACAAACCACATGGTCCCATGTTCAGACCCACTGCATGGCGCCTTGGGTGAGTGTCATCTACTATAGCTTTGGGCCGACCAAAACCTTGGGAGTGGATTTAGTAGGCAGAAAATGAAAGAAGCCTATCGTATATAAATGTGTCTGTGTTTGTCCCACCAACATAGCTTGACAACCGATGCCGGTGTGTTTACATCCTTGTAACTTAGCAGTTTAGCAAAAGAGATCAATAGAATAAGTACTAGGCATACAAAGAAGTCCTGGAGTCAGTTTGCTCGACTAAAGGCAATGCTCCAGCATGGCAGCAGTCAAATGAAAGAAACAAGTAAAAGAGTAATAGATTTAATAAATAAATACTTTCCTGTTCTGAATTGGGATGTGTTAGGTTATGTGCAGGGATGCATTGTTGCAGTGCATTGCTGTACTCATCATTTGTCGGTGTATTCCCAGGTCCTCCCAGGTGACTCATCAAGCAGAGTTCCAGTCAATCTCCATCTCTGAGAGATACCTCCTCATTTGCCATGACTAGGTTAGCTTTTATTGTGATTTGAACCTGCTTCTCCAAACTTGGCTTCTGACATCTAATACAGAGATCTCATACTTATCATCTCTTCACAACTAGATAGAGAAGGCTGGCTCAGTCAGGACCAAAACAAGGGTTAAAAAGTAACCTTTAGTAATTTTATGCAGACATTAACATTTTATTTTTAACTGATGAGTCCCAATTTAAAGCCAGTTTGCATTAATCAGCAAAGATTACATGCATGCGCGCACACACACACACACACACACACACACGTGCACATATATGTATGTATGTGCAAGTATGTTTGTGTCATCTTGACATCATGTGATAGTTGTAAATGATTGTCCCTGTCATACAAGCAGGGTCATAAATTTCCACAATTCTGTGAGAGCATGTCTGGTCATGAGGAACTGTTACCTTCCTTCAAAACAGGTATGGGTTCGTGACAGGAAGGGCTCCTGACTGTTGCAAAAAAATTTGCCTTGATAAACTCCATTTGACTCATGGGTGCTGAACTGGGTGAAATGCATAGCGGTATTTCTTTCGTCTGTCTTTACGTTCTGAGTTCAAATCCTTTCATCCTTTCAGGGTTGATAAATTAAGTACCAGTTGCGTACTGGGGTCGATCTAATTGACTGGCCTCCTCCCCCAAAATTTTGTGCCTTGTGCCTAGAGTAGAAAAGAATGGAAAAGTGGATGTTGAAAGATGCTGATGAATATATTTATCATCATCGTTGTTTATTGTCTACTTTGCCATGCTTGCATGGGTTGTACCTGGTTTAAATATTCTATTTCGAAGAAAAGTTACCCCACCCCACAAAACATTTGGCACTCCTTTTGCCTTCAAAAAATTGGGCCATTTATTAACCAGGTTAAGAACTGTTGTAGAGGTTCCCTCATTGATTCTAGCTGATTATAATTTTTAAATTTCTTTATGTTGGGGTCATGACAGTAAATATCTTGTCATGTACTGATAAGTAGGGGTCTGTGTCACCCTCTTCTAAAGCTAGTGACCTTTGCTTAATGTAAGAGATAAATACAGGCTGTTCAGAAAGTCTCTCTGTATATAAAATAATATATTAGACTTTACAAGACATTAAAAAACTTTATAAGAGGTGTCGAAAGTGTCGTCCTTCATTTTCAATACGTGAGTTGACTCTTCTACACATGTTTTGAAATACATCTTGGAGGGAAAAAAATCACTGTGGAGAGACTTTTTGAACATCCTGTATTATTACCTTTATTCAGAAGCAGTGAATTGGTCAAATCAGTTAGTATTTAGCATCTGATCCTGGCTATTTACATGTGTTCAAATTCCACTGGGATCAACTTTGCACCTTATCCCTCTGCAGGTTGATATAGTGACAGTCACTTTCTGCATCAATTTATTCAACTAACTCCTTTTCTGTCTGTGTGTCTATGTCTGTACAGAATTGTAAGTTATCCTTGTAATGAAACCTCATCTGATTGCCCTGTAGCTAACAGAAGAAGCCACCACCATCATTATTATTGTTGAGCTGAAGCATGGACTCCCTAATACAGACATATAAAGAAACTTGAAACCTTTTACATGTGTTGTTTGCACAAAGTCTTCAACTTAAAATGGCAAGATAAGATTATCCAATGCCAAAATCTTAGAAAAATGTGACATCTCCAGTATCCAAAGCATGCTGCTGAGAATTGAGAGCAGGTGGGTAGGACATGTTGTTTGGATGAAAGATGACTACATTCTGAAAATTCTTCTGTATGGCCAACAAGTGGAGGGATATCGCTGTAAAGGAAGACCTCTCCTTAGGTATAAAGGTTAAGTTGAAGCAATCACTAGAATCTCTGCAGCTTAACTTGAAATCTTGGGAACGTCATTGCCTAGATCGATCTGCACAACGTAAAATGTATCACAATGCATCCAAGCAATTTGAGTTGAAGAAAAAAAAAAGACAATAAAAGAACTATATCTTGCAACCAACAAACACACTTGGCCCAATCCCTGGCAAAACCAAAATCATCAATGTCTCTCCATTGCGACTTTATGGCAAAAGCCATCCCTGGACTCCAATTACATTCATGCGTCCATTGCAAATAGATGTAGTTTCTTCTGTTCTTCTATCTTTAAAAGCTGTTTTCTCTCTCTCTCTTTCCTTCTTTTTAACTTCTCCCCTTCGTTGAAATCGACGGAAGTGACCGTCATTGTTATTAAGATAATGAGATGACAGAATCAGTAGAAAAGCAGAGAAAATTTATAGTGGTTGGCGTTAGGAAGGGCATCCAGCTGTAGAAACCTTGCCAGATCAGATTGGAGCCTGGTACAGCCTTCTGGTTTATCAGTCCTCAGTCAAATCGTCCAACCCATGCCAGCATTGAAAAACGGACGTTAAAACGATGACGACGACGATGAAGACTTATTCAAAAGCAGTGAATTGGTAGAATCTTTAAAAGCTGTTTTTTTTTCTCTCTCTCTCTCTCTCCCCCACCCTTGTTTTTAACTCCTCCCCTTCAAACGCATTGAAATTGATGGAAGCGACAGTCATTGTTATTAAGATAATGAGATGACAGAACGAGTAGAAAAGCAGAGAAAATGCTTGGTGACATTTCTCCCAACTTTTATATGTTCTGAATACAAATTCTGCCGGGAGTCTGCTTTGCCTTTCATCCTTTCGGTGATGATAGATTAAGGACCAGTTGAGCATTTAGGTCAATGTCACCGACTATCCACCTCCCTTAAAATTTCAGGTCTTGCGCCTCTAGTAGAAGGGATTATTATTATTATTATTATTATTATTATTATTATTATTAGGTGGTTGATCAGAAGAATCACTAAGCATTCAACAAAATGCTTAGCAGCATTTCTACCACTTTTCACGTTCTGAGTGAATGCTGCCGAGGTTAACTTGCCCTTTCAGGCTGAATAAAATGAAATACCAGCCAAATGCTGGGGTTGATGTAATAAATTTGCTTCATCCTCTTAGATTTGCTGGCATTGTGCCAAAGTTAGAAAGAATTACTATTATTATTTAGTTTATCTGTTTGGTTTGCAAAATTCATGATGTGAATTTGTATAATAATAATAATGTTGATGATGATGATAATAATAATAATAATAATAGAATTTCTCTTGAGCATCATTCCGCTCTAATGCTGATGATATAGATTCTTTTCATGTTCCGATTGATACTGGAAATATTTTTACTAAGCGGACGTATAATGAGTTTAATATAGAAACACAATTTGTATGTATGAACTGACGGATAGAGATTGGGATGGTTTTGATGGTTAAATAGATTGTGGGTCATTGTGTTTAGTTTCTCATTGGATGGACCAAACCAAAAGCTTGTTTTAGAAATTTTGCAAGGCCCTCTAGTTCAGTGTATCTTGCATCAAACTGATACAGTTTGTGCTCACATTACGAGGAGGAAGGAAGAAGAGAAAAACCAAACCAAATGGCCATTAAATGTATGGTGAGATACATATGTGTATATACATGAATGTATGTGAGTACATGTGTGTGTATTGGAAAAAATTTTTGGTATTGTATTATATATACATACATACACATATATGTGTGTGTGAACACAACACATGTATGTATATACATGTCTATGTGTGAGTGCTTATATATATATATATATATATATATATATATATATATATACACACACACATACACACACATGTCTGTGTGTGCCTGTTGGTATATGTACACACGTATGTATGTAGGAACATATACTGATACACAGATATATGTACATATTTGAATGTATGTGTATGAGTGTCTGCATACACACACACGCACACAATGTGCACACATACATTTTCCATATGGGGAGATTCCTTTTTCTAGATTTTTATTGGAGAAATTTATTTCATGGTTGGATTCTCTCTTCTATCAATGATCATTGAACTATGAAGTAGAAATGGATTCTGTTTTTTGATTTTTCATTCTCAGTTGGGAAAACTGGAGTGCAGAGAGAGAGAGAGAGAACGCTGTGAACTGTCTGCCTTGCCCAGAGGTATATGACACTGAATATGGTAGATTTGAACTTGTGGTCACTGCTTAACAGAAAGGCTAGCCATTCTTTGACCAGTTTTGGTCGTGTTTCATGATAGGAGCAGCTGGTGATATTATTTCTGTTAACCTTGAAAGAAGAATGGTAAATGAAAAAAGAAAAAAAGAAAATGAAGATCCCCATCTCTCTTCTCCTTTTCGTTCCCACGTAAAAGAGAAATTCTGAAATGACTGGTTGATGATCTCTGAAAAGCAATTCATTATGATATAATATAGAGATGTGGGCATGGCTGTGCTTCCCAACCACCTGATTCTGGGTTCAGTACCACTGTGTGGCGCCTTTGGCAAATGTTTCCTACTATAGCCTCAGACCGCCGTAGCCTTGTAAGTAGATGTGATAGGCGGAAACTGAAAGAAGCCCTTTGTATTGTGCTGGTAAGAAGAGAAGACTGCTCTAGTATGGTCATTCATAATGCATATAAAAGAAGACAGTTGTATCAAGAAGTGGAAGGGGTAGACCCAGGAAGAAGTGGTGAGAAAGGATTTTCAGATGTTGGGCCTTACAGAGGGAATGACAGGAGACCAAGACTCCTGGCAGTTTGCTGTGCTTGAGAAGGCACATCAAGCTAAGTAAATACGAGGGTGAGTCAAAAAGTAATGCCATTTTGTTTAGGATAGGTATAGTTACCAACATAGGAACATGTACCATCCATCAAAATAAAGCTGGTCTCCTGTGGATCACATCCCTACTTCTCCACATAGTCACCATTTCTCTCAATAGCATTGTTCCTCCTTTGAATGAGAGCATGTATTCCTGCCCTGTAAAATTCTGCTAAGTTACAGAGACATAAATACACCAGCATCGGTTGTCAAGCGATGGTGAGGAGAGAGAGAGACACACACACACACACACACCAACCAACCAACCAAAAAATAGGATATCTGACTCACTAGAAAGAGCAGTTAAACTCCAAGCCACTAATTGTTGTAATTCTGAAAGTGAATGTAAAATAAAAACTTTTACCTTAATCCTAGATCCTGCAAGGTTACTGCAGACTTAAATACAGATTGAAATAAAATAATTTCAGTCTATATCTGGCGCTTCTTCTTCAGTAGGATGCCAAGGATCGAACACATAGATATGGGGCAATAAATAACCCGCCACGTGTTTATATGTTATAATTTTCGAATCCACCGCGCAAATGCAGAACTAACCGGCAGTAAATAAATTGCCAATTTTCTTCCAAAATTAGCCAAAAACATTTTATCATTAATTAAAAAAATCTTAGGGTAGCAGGAATATTTATCGAAAAATTCTTTGTTCCCATTGGTCTAGCGAGAAGGAAAAAATTTAGCCAATAGACTATACATTATTCAGAGAAGAATACAGTGTACATTCAAACATATAAGTGATAACCAAAAAATAGGATATCTGACTCACTAGAAAGAGCAGTTAAACCCCAAGCCACTAATTGTTGTAATTCTGAAAGTGAATGAAAAATAAAAACTTTTACCTTATTGTCCTAGACTATGCATAGCTTCTGCAGACTTAAATATAGATTGAACTATATATATATATATATATATATATATTTTCACTCTCGATAAATTCATCCCCTTTTTGTGTTCCCAGCACTCGGCATCTTAATTTAGGAGCCCTTAATTGTATATATATATATATATATATGCATCGGCGTGCATGGGAGAAAAAGTACTTATATGTGCAGGCTTGGCTGTGGTAAGAAATTTACTTCCCAACCACATGGTCCCAGGTTCAGTCCCACTGCATGACACCTTGGACAAATGTCTTCCACTACAGCCTTGGGCCAACTAAAGCCGTGTTAGTGGGTTTGATAAACAGAAACTAAAATTCTTTTAATTCTTCTATGGCCGTGCTGGAGCACTGCCTCTAAGAATTTTAGTTGAATGGATTGACTCCAGTTTTTTGTAAGCCTGGTACCTATTCTATCAGTCATTTTTGCTGAACTGTTAAGTTTCGGGGACATAAACACACCACTGCTTGCAGCTTCTTTCGAAACCTACTTACAAGGCTTCGGTTGGTTTGAAGCTATAGTAGAAAACACTTACTCAAGGTGCCATGTAGTGGGACTGAACCCAGAACCCTATGGTTGGGAAACAAACTTCTTGCCACATGACCATGCTTGTGCCTTTATGTTTATATATACCTATGTATACACAGGAAGCAGCTTGTTTAGGGGCCAGGGGCTTAATTCCGTAGTATTGACATAGACAGATGTACACTAATATACAAACATTGGAATAAATGTAAAAAAATAATAATTCTCTTACTTTATCTCTCTCTCTCCTCACACACACACATAAACACACTCATAAAACTATCTACATGTTCATGTCTAAACAAACATATGTGCTCCGCTCATATGCAGATATGCATAGACGTGTGTGTATTTGTATTCTCACACACATTCATTCCTCATGTGCAATTAAAATTTATCTCCTGACACAATAAGCCATTATTGAAATATGTTTCAAGTTATGTTTTCTTCCACATGTGGTTACCATTATTTCTTAATCAGGAAGGGATAAGATCATCATCATCATCATCATCATCATTATTATTATTATTATTATGAAGGCGGCGAGCTGGCAGAAATGTTAGCAGGCCGGAGGAAATGCTTAGCTGTAGTTCGTCTGTCTCTACGTTCTGAGTTCAAATTCCACCGAGGTTGACTTTGCCCTTCGGGGTCGATTAAATAAGCACCAGTTACGTACTGGGGTCGATATAATCGACTTAATCTGTTTGTCCTCTCTGTGTTTAGACCCTTGTGGGTAGTAAAGAAATAGGTATTTCGTCTGTCTTTACATTCTGAGTTCAAATTCCACCGAGGTCGACTTTGCCTTTCATCCTTTCAGGGTCAATAAATTAAGTACCAGTTATGCACTGGGGTCGATGTAATCAACTTTATCCGTTTGTCTGTCCTTGTTTGTCCTCTCTGTGTTTAGCCCCTTGTGGGTAGTAAAGAAATTGGTATTTTGTCTGTCTTTATGTTCTGATTTCTAATTCTGCCGTGGTCGACTTTGCCTTCCATCCTTTTGGAAGCAATAAATTAAGTACCAGTTGAACATTGTGGTTGATGTAATCAACTTGTCTCCTTCCCAAAATTTCAGGGCTTGTGCCTATAGTAGAAAGGATTATTATTATTATTATCTCTGACTTAACGAAGGCGGTGTTATTGTTCTCAGTCATGTTTGTTTGTTGTTTGTCCGTGGACAAAATATCTCAAGAACCGCTGAATGGATTCAGATGAAACTTTCAGGGATGTTTGGCCTCATGACTGGCACGAATTGATTAGATTTTGGGATTGATCCAGTACCAGACAAGGATTCTAGATTATTGTTCCTGTTTTATTTTTACTTAATTGCTGAGAGTGGTTGGGTTAATTTCCAGTATTCTCATTTGTGAGAGCAGTTGAGTTTATTTCAGATATTCTCATTTTAAAAATCATCTCTGGCTAATCGTTGAGAGGACATTGGTTTTGCCTTGGTGAAGTTTGCGCTCTCTCAGTGCTCCGATAATGATGATGATGATAACGACGATGACTATTATTATTATTATTATTATTATTATTATTAAGAGTGATGATGTGACAGAATTGGCAGAGTGGAGGACAAAATTCTGTGGTATTCAGTTCCTTCTTTTTACAAGGTTTGACTTTGCCTTTCAACCTTTTGAGGTTTATAAATTAAGTGCCAGTCAAGTACTGGGGTCAATGTAATTGACTGTCCTCTCCCCACAAAATCTCAGGCCTTGTGCTTTTAGTAGAAAGGATTATTATTATTATCATTATTATTATTATTATGTGATGGTGGGGCTGGTGATGAATAGGGTAGTGGAGGTGAGTTGTAGGAATGGTGGTGGAAGAAGAGTGAGTTTGATACTACTACTACTACTACTACTACTAGTAGTAGTAGTAGTATTATAACACTTTAAAGTTGTGGTAGTGTATGGAGGGGTGGTGATGAGGGTGGATGGAGCAGGAGGGGATCGGATGGGGTGCAGGTTTGGGCATGTGATAACAGTGGAGATGATGGTTGATGTGAATAAAGCTTGATGTTTATGTCTGTTTGTCTGTTGTTATGAAGCAGTAGTTGGTACCCCCCGCCCCCCATACTGGGTGGCAGGGTTTTATTTGGTTCCCCTTATACTTGGTCCTCCTTGCTCCTCTCCATCCTCACACACTCAGGCTTGCTGGGTGGGTTGAGGGTTGTTGTGGTTGAGCAGGTGGGAGGGTGGGGGAAGGGGGTAGGTGTTTATGTGGAATATTGGTTAGTGTTGAAGGTATGGGGTGGCGGATGGCGGTGTGGGTTGTGTTGGCCTGATGATGGTGATGGTGGTGGTGAGAAAATAATTAAAAGCAATCAGAGATGAAGATGAGGTGTGTGAGGTGGGCATTGTTATAGCTGGTTGGTCAGAAGGTGAGGATGGTGGTGATGGTTGTTGGGGAGGGGCAGGAGTGGGGATGGGGTTGTTTGAAGAATTCCTAGGGTGGGGGTGAAGAGAATGCTGGGTTGTGGGAGATGAATACTTCCCAACAATGTGTGTGTGTATGGTGTGCCACCAACCAGAATATATATATATATAATAAGCAGTGTCTATTGTCTGTTATTCTTTATGCTTCTGATAGTGGAGGGCACTGGTGGTGGAGAGGTGATTCAAGTTTATTATTGCTCTCTTTTGTATGTCTCTAATCCCCACCCCACCCGGGGGGGAGGGCACCTCTCCCTCTATTATTTTCACTATTTTCTCCTCCATCCCCCTGAGTAATTCCTTTTCCAATTAAAACCTGCCATACTTATTCTTCCCCTACTCATAAGCAAGATCTTGTTTAATCCCTGATGCAGCATAATACTGCCCCCCCGCCCCCCCATCACCGTTTCTCTTCCTTCCTGCTCTCCTCTCTCTGTGTATGTGTTATCAACTCATCAGATTGAGTACGTGTATCTCACCCCTTTCCTCATGCACCCTCTGCACCTGCTGCCACGCGACCAGCTGCCTGTGTGGGTGGGTGCATGTTTGTGTGTGTGTGTCCCTCATGAACACGTGTGCATGCAAGTTCACACATGTCATTCATACTCCTCTCCTTAACCCAATTTCCTTCCCTGTCTCCCCCTCCTTTCAAGCTCCTGTTGATGTAGCCCTCTTCCTTGCTCTTTCCATGTTTCTCAAAATGGCATCAGTGATAGTCATGAAAACTCTAATGGTAAGAAGTGAGATAAGAAATGATAACAATGACCACCACAATGATGATCATTGTCATCACCATTTTAAATAGAGTCTAGGACATTACCCCACCCTGTGGACAATATCATCCCCCCCAAGACAATTACCCCCCCCCCCCGGACAACTGATGATGATTTAAAACTTCTTAATATATTGGAGAGGGGGTGATTAATGAACGGGGGGGGGGGGGTAATTGTCCTAGGGGATGTAATTGTCCTGATATGTTTTCAACGTCTCTTTTTGCATGGGGTCAGATGGAATTTGTTGAGGCAGATTTTCTGTGTCTGGCTGCCCTACTTGTCACCAACCCTCACATGTTTCCAGGCAAGGTAATCATTCCCCATGACCAGGTCTTTTTTTTTTTTACAGAAGACTGGAAACCGATATGCTCGTTTACAACCATCATGGGTACACATGCATACATACATACATACCCATACATACACACACATATACACACATGCATACATAATTCACACACATACATACACACATACATATACGAACACATACATACATGCACACAGACATATACACACATACACACACACATACATATCCATACATACACACATGCATACATACACAACACACATACATACACACACACATGCATACATACATACATTCACACAGATGTATACACAAGCATACATACACATATAAACACATACATATATGCATACACACATGCACACACACATACACACACGCACACATACATGCATACACATTCACACACATGCATATACACATGCATACATACATACACATACACAAATACATGCACACACACACACATGCATACAGATACCAGATACATATAGTGTTGAAAGCAGAGTTAGTACAAAAACAATTGTAAATAATCATTAAAGGTGTAAAAATCTTTCTTTGTCTTCTTAATTAGATTATATATTAGATTGTGTGTGTGTGTGTGCATATAAGTTTCTTTCAGTTTCTGTTTGTGAAATCCACTCACAAGGCTTTGGTTGGCCCAGGGCTATTATAGAAGACACTTGCTCAAGTTGCTGTGCAGTGGCACTAAACCCATGACCACATGTTTGGAGGAAGACCCCCCCCCACTCCACTTTTATCTCAATACAGTCTATGCAAGTTTATACATTTAAGTTTAATTTGTCAAAATATTTTTGTCGCTAAAATCAGTGACCTGTTCACTGACAAAAATTCGTGCTGCATCTCACGGATGCTGCACGGATTTTTGTCAGTGAACAGGTTGTGGATTTTAGCGACGAAAATATTTTGACAAATTAAACTTAAATGTTGAAGTGAATCTAACGGTTTTTGTATGTTTCTTAAATGGCTTACAAACACCTTCCATGCTGCAATTGTTTTCGTTTCAGCACACGATCTCAGATCAAATCACTTGCTATGCGAGCACATCTCCAAGTTTATACAGCTGACCCAATAGTGCCACTGCCATAAAAGCGTCACCTGGGGCAGACCATACCCCTCTCCCCACTCATAGCTATGTCACTGGACAATTATGATATTTAAGATAATAGTAATTAAGACGATGGTGATGATAAACAGTAATGAAGTTGTTGATTACTGTAGTGTACAGCCATATCACATTGAAAGCACTGATTCTTGTCCGATCACCGAAGTTAAGCAATGTCGAGCCTAGTTAGTACTTAGATGGGTGATCACTTGGGAAACCTAGGTGCTATAAGCGTCACACATTTTAGGCGCAGGAGTGGCTGTGTGGTAAGTAGCTTGTTTACCAACCACATGGTTCCGGGTTCAGTCCCACTGTGTGGCATTTTGGGCAAGTATCTTCTACTGTAGCCTCGGACTGACCAAAGCCTTGTGAGTGGATTTGGTAGACGGAAACTGGAAGAAGCCCATCATATATGTATATATATATATATGTGTGTGTGTGTGTGTCTTTGTTTGTCCCCCTAGCATTGCTTGACAACCGATGTTGGTGTGTTTATGTCCCCATAGGATGGGCAAAACAGGTTCAAGACTGATCAATGGGCCTGTTGTTCTTGTTCTTGTTTAAAACTGACGTTTATAATATGTAATACTGTAGTGTGATGTAAAGGTGGCAAGCTGGCAGAATCATTAACATGCCAGACAAAATGCTTAGCAGTATTTTGTCAGTATTTTGCGGTTCAACAAAAGAAACCGATAGAATAAGCACTAGGCTTACAAAGAATAAATCCCAGGGTTGATTTGCTCGGCTAAAGGCAGTGTTCCAGCATGGCCGCAGTCAAATGACTGAAATGAGTAAAAGAGTATGATGATGATGATAGCCATGACTAATGATTATGGTGATGACGACACAACTGTGGCAATGATGATGACTAACAGTGACAACAATGATGCAACAAAGATGAAATGATACAATTGAAATTAGAATGGACATGAATAAGATCGGTGATGAAGTAAAACGCAGGAGCTGGGACTGGATTGGCCATGTCTTTAGTGAAGAGTGAGAGAACGACAGTATGGTGGCACTGAACTGGTAGCCTAGGAGGAAAAGAACAATAGGGTACTCTAAAACCCATAACGTGAAGGACTATTGACAAGAAAAGATGGGAAGGGTAGAGAAGCTGGAATAAGACTGGAAGAGTAGCAGAAAACAGAACTGGCTGGAGAGATTGCTTTGCAGCCTTATGTGCCCCGTGGCACAGAGAGAACTATCTAATAATGGCATTGATAATCCTTTCTGCTATAGGCACAAGGCCTGGAATTTGTGGAGAGAGTGATAGTCGATTACATCGATCCCGGTGTTTCACTGGTTCTTAGTTTACTGACCCCAAAAGGATGAAAGGCAAAGTTGACCTCGGTGGAGTTTGAACTCAGATGGTACAATGGCAATGATGATGACAACAATTTTTCCTAGTTTAAGCTCACAGTCAGCAGTTTTGAAGTGGGTGTCTGTGTGTGTGTGTGTGTGTGGGGGGGGGTTAGTCCCTACCAGTGACCCTCAGTACTTGCAGAAGTAGTTCTGTTTTGAGCCTACGGACTCAAAGCTGGAGCTTAATCCAGTTACGATGACCTTTTGCCTTTTATGTTTCAGCCGTTAGACTGTGGCCATGCTGGGGCAGTGCCTTGAAGAATTTCTAGTTGAATCAACCTCAGTACTTAATTTTTTAAACCTGGTACTCACTCTGTTGGTCTCTTTTGCTGAACTGCTAAGTTACGGGGACGTAAACACAACAACAACAGTTGTCAAGGCCACACACACACGATTGGCTTTTTACAGTTTTCATCTACCAAATCTACTCACAATGCTTTGATTGACCTAGTTTAGGCTATAGTAGAAGACACTTGTCCAAAGTGCCATGCAGTGAGACGGAACCTAGGACTCTGTGGTTGGAAAGCAAGTGTCTTACCACACAACCGCACCTATGCCCATATGGCATATAAATTCTGAGATTAGTGGCTTGGTGGTAAGGGTGCCACACTCACAATCGTAAGATCATTGTTTCAACTCCTGGACTGAGTGTTGTGTTGTGTTCTTGAGAAAAACACTTCATTTCATATTGCCCCAGTCCACTCAGCCGTAAATGAGTTCTAGCAATAACTGGCAAAATGAACCCTCCAACAGACCAGCATTCCATTCTGTGGGGAGAGTGTAATCTCAGTGACTTATACACCCCAGTATTTGGCTGGTATTTTGATTGATTGATCCTGAAAGGATGAATGACACATTTGACCTTGATGAGATTCGAACTCAGAATGTAGAGTACCAGAAGAAGTACAACACAGTCTTTTGCGCTGTACTCTAAAGATTCTGCTAATTGAAATGATGATAAGAACAATAATTATTGATTTCAAATTTTGGCAGTTAGTTTTGGGGAGGAGATAATTCAATTACATAAACCCTAGTGTTCAATTGGTACTTATTTTATTGACCCTGAAAGGATGAAAAGCAAAGTCGGCTTCAACAGAATTTGAGCTCAGAACACGAAGACGGATGAAATATCCCTAAGCATTTTTGCCCGGTGTGCTAACGATTCTGTCAGCTCGCCACCTTCACACCACACTACAGTATTATACATTATAAACATCAATTTTAGACAACAGGCCCATTAAGGAGACTTGAACTCATGTCTATTGCTTGCCGCATGAATTCAACAGTTGGTTGTTGAGCCTTCGCGATTTCCTCGCCCCTGTTGGATTGGGTCTATCTTAAAAATATAAATCTCATTTAGAATTCATGTCTTTTATGTAACAGTGGGAAAATGAGAGTCAAGTATACAGCTACGCATTGGTTTGATCTTTGATCAACTCAACTGCTGTATTTCTTAAACTAATTATAATGTCATCGGATGTCTTATGCCTGACCTTTTGTTTAGAAAATATTGGTTTCAAATTTTTGCACAAGGCCAGCAATTTCAGGGGTTGGGGTGAGTTGATTACATCGACCCCAGTGCTCAATTGGTACTTGTTTTATCAACCCCGAAAGGATGAAAGGCAAAGTCAACCTTGGTGATGAGAATAATGATAATGATGATAAAAATTACAAATGCTCTACATTCCACACCTAACAGAACAACCTTCAATATTTCTTTCCTGCTGGTTAACCCACATCATGACCAAACATCAATATCTCTGCAGGATGATGTAACAACTTCCACCATTCATAATTCAATGGGTGTCCTACAAATGGGAGCAGTCCATTGTTTGTGTACAACGGGAGTAATTGTTGTCTGGTTTGGTCTTTGTTGCACCTGAAGTCTGTTGTTGGGAGTGGCTAGCATTGTTGGAGATCTGGTGTGTGTGTGTGTGGAGGGGGGTGAGGTAAACGAGGGGAGGTATGGGTGTTCATCAATATCAATTGTAGATGTATGAATAGCTGTGTGATTAAGGAGATTGCTTTGTAACCGTGTGGTTTCAGGTTCGTTCCTACTGTGCTCCAGTTTGGGCAAATGGCTTCTACTATAGCCTCAGGCTGAGAAAAAAGCCTTGATTAATTTAGTATATAAAAACAGAAGAAAGAATATTGTGTATGCATACATACATATGTATGCATACATACATATGCATACATGCACATGCGTTTGTGCATGTGTGTGTATATGTATGTGTGCACATGTATATGTGTGTGTGTGTATATATATATATATATATATATATTATATATATCTGTAAATATAATATGTGACAATTATTCGGTAGCCAAGATAAAACTCTGAGTTTCGGATGCCAAGGTGGAAATCCACACCACCATCTCTTCAGTTATCCAACCATCGGAAAGATGCATTTCTTTCTTTTGTTATCTTACCGTTTTTACCAATATATATATTATCATCATCATCATTTAATGTCTGTTTGACAGGAGCCAGCCAAATAGAAAACTACCCCAGGCCACTGTGTCCGTTCTGCCCATCCTAATACTAACCACTCTGCAGATTGAGTTGAATGACCTTCTTTAAGATATAGTGTACGAGGTCTTCCACAAGATCAAATCCTTGTTGTTGGATGCTGGCTTGAGTACCTCAATGACACAGAACTATGCCAGTGGGGCACAAGCCCTTAAAGAGCCTGCCATGTTAGGAAAATGTAAACTCATTTTGCATAGAGCCAGAAAACCTGCCGAGAAGGAAGCAAAGTTACAGAAGCAATGAAGACGATATATCTCCATTATGAAAACTGTCAACATCATCAGTGGAATGGCTGAACCCAGGGCACAGTGTTGTAGGGGAGAAGGAAATGGAACACTACCTTTTCATATCTAAATGGGCAGAGACACATACACACCTGTACACATTCATAACCATTCCCAACATATAGAACAGAGAGGAGAGACAGAGAGAATTGAAGAGACAACCACAAAGTAGACGAAGCAGGTTCTGTATCAACTGCCTTGCCGACAGCACTCCAAGATGCCAACCCAGTGACCAAGACATAAATAGCAACAACAATAACAATATCGATAGCAAGAATAACAGCAGGGATTTCTGAGTTGAAAATCGTTTAAGGTCAACTCTGCATTTCATCCTTCTTTGGCTGATAAAGTACCAGGCAAATACTAGGGTCAATTTTTCTCTCTCTCTCTTAATTGGTTACATTGTTCTATGAAAAGGATCTCTTTTATTTGTTTCGGTTATTTGGCTGGAGCACCGCCTTTAGTTGAACAAATCAACCCCAGGACTTATTCTTTGTAAGCCTAGTACTTATTCTATCATTCTCTTTTGCCGAATCACTAAGTTACAGGGATGTAAACATACCAGCATTGGTTGCCAAGCGATGGTGGGGGGACAAACACAGAAAGACATACGATGATGATGATGATGATAGGATGAGCTTCTTTCAGTTTCTGCCTACCAAATCCACTCACAAGGCTTTGGTCGACCCGAGGCTATAGTAGAAGACACTTGCCCAAGGTGTCATGCAGTGGGACTGAGCCCAGAGCCATGTGGTTGATAAGCAAGCAGTAGAGGGGTCACAATTTCCTGTTTTCTAGAAATGGAGAAGGGCTGAGTGAGGGGCTATCGATCTCTTCTCATTATATGGACCAATGTGCAGTATATTGTGGAATGGAAATAAAAGCAGAAGGAATATTATGCTCATCATTCAAGGCCAGAATTAGGAAACAAAATATGCTGAAACTTGTATTGATTCCAGTTGTAACAACAAGCACCCATTGTTCCTGTTATCTGATGCTGTGTAACTTTTCATTACCAATATATGTATAATTCATATTATATCTGTCTGCCACTAGAAACATTTACATAAATCACAAACACCTACCTTTTCTTCTCTCTCCTCCTCATGAAACAAAACTGGAGTATTTCTCTCATTTATGGGACAGTATTATTGTATACACAAAACATGCGGTTCTTACTTTAACTCTTTCCTTCCTGTGGAGCCTAGACCATTGATGACTTTTCTCTCCTGTTCTTGGCTCTGGGCCAAGGTGGTCCTTATTATTTCAGCCTCTATCCTTTCATTTCCCCAGCATGGGAAGCCCTTTAAGAGCTTGTGCCCCACTGGCATAGCTCTTAGGATCATTGAGGCCCTCAAGCCAGCACTCCACAATTAAGATTTGACATCCTAAAAAAGCTATTTAACTCGATCAGCAAACATGCTCAACTCTCAACTATTTCCACTGTCCACATCATTGTTACAACCTTAACTTCTGTTCTTCTGATCTAATTTGCTGTGTAATATACTCCTTATCATCTGGGTTGATCAAACCTCCTTGTCTGTTCTCAATAATACCATTATTCCTCTCTCACCCAATCACCTGCCTACCCAAATGATTCACAGAGTCCTTTCCTTCCAGATGCACAACCCTGTAGGGTTCCTGACTGTTGCATTTCCTCCCTTGACTAAGTTGTAAAATCATTAAAAATATGTTTGGACAATCATTTTGGAGAGGAATTGCAGAATCTCATCACCATCACATGTCAGATTTCCATGCTGGCATGAGTTGAAAAAAATCACCACAATCCACATTAGTTCTTATTAGAAGTTGCTGTCTTTGAAGACAGGGTGGAGGACCACATCTTGATCATATGTTTCCCATTTAACATGGTTTCTATGGCCGGATGCCCTAACATAGCACTAATTACAGTTCTATATTTAAGATATGAGGAATTATGTACATTATTTACATTTGACGGATATTTGTCCTCATCTTGTTTGTTGTTAACACAACGTTTCGGCTGATATACCCTCCAGCCTTCATCAGGTGTCTTGGGGAAATTTCAAACCTGAATAATAATAATAATAATAATAATAATAATAATAAAAAAACAACAACAACATTGAAAGATACCTTAGGAATGAGAACCCAGGTTTGAAATTTCCCCAAGACACCTGATGAAGGCTGGAGGGTATATCAGCTGAAATGTTGTGTTAACAACAAACAAGATGAGGACAAAATATCCGTCAAATGTAAATAATATAGCACTAATTACTTTACAGAACATACAGGGTGCTTTTTGTCATGGTACCAATGCTAGAAAAGTTATCAAGTCCTTAGCAAGATTAAGGTGTTCTTTTGATTATATGACCTCCACTTGTTTGCCAACCACTTTACTGACTGTGTTGGGTTTGCTTTTATATAGCACTGTCATCATCATCTTCATCATCATCATCGTTGTCGTTATTGTTTAATGTCCTTTTTCCAAGCTGGCAGGAATTGGACAGTTTGATGAGAAGCAATGGACCCGAGGACTGTGCCAAACAACAATGCCTGCTTTGGCAGGGTTTCCATAGCTTGATGCTCTTCCTAATGTTAACCACTTCTCAGGGTGTAGTGAGTGTTTTGCTTTTATGGTACTTATGAGACCATCAAGTAGCTTGTAAGAACAACCATTCAACTGAGGAGTCTTGTGTGTGTGTGGTGTGTGTGTGTGTTTATTTGTGTAAAATGGTGGGTCAAGTTACATCTCTCTGCATTAAAGGCTAACTTTGCCATTTAATAAAGATCGATAGAATGAACACCAGACTGCAGTATGACTAGGGTTGATATGCTTGACTAAAAACTCTCAGAGCGGTGTCATATCATGACCTCAGTCCTGTGACTGAAACCAGGAGAAGAATAAAACAATCTACATGTTCTTCAGGTTATGTCCAGTGGCCACAGCTTAATCTGAAGAGTTCGACTACATTGGAAACCATACAGAAATAATAACACATACACAGCAACAGTTTTGGCTGGTTTCTCACTGTTGCTGCATTTATTGAGAAGTGAAAGTAGCATGGTGTATGGTGAGGAGCTGAGGCCTGTTCAGCTGATGTCAGCATCGAGGAACTGATGGAAAAGGATGATGTGATAGGCCTAACATGATTGATTGTCCTTTCTCCTCATTGGTTGACAATATTTCAGAGACAGTAACTTAACCAGTTTTGCTGTGCCTGGCCTGTTTTCAGAAGCTCTAAGTACACCTACCATTCTCTTCATTCATGGATATGTCATGAAAGAAAGACAAGTCAATATGTTGGCAACATTCATGGAGCCCCAACGGATGCTAGATTTCTTTAAGATTTCTCCCTCCAGATTTTCTGTTAAGGTTTAATCCCTTAGCTTTTTCTAAACATTCAAAAATTTGATAGCATGTTGTCAACTTCATGTGACAGTTCCATAAAAAGAAGAATGCTACTGTTATTTAGCCTTAGGAAACTCCATTTCCTGTTGGACTTGACACATTTCTTGTGTCCTTATGTGTCAAGTCCAACAGGAAACAGTGTTTCCTAGGGCTAAATAACAGTAGCATTCTTCCCTTTTATGGAACTGTCACATTAAGTTGACAACATACCTTCACTTTATTGTGCTGCTACTGCATAAATCTCTGTGAGAGATTTAGAAATATATTATTTCTATATTCAAAAATTTATCCCACAAGGTGGCAAGGATATTATTATAGTGGGTATGGTTTGTGCAGAACCAATCTCATTCTTTCATCCCTCAAACATATTTTGGTCTGGTGCAAGAAGTGCTTGAAGGCAGGGCCGACTCAAGGTTCTGGCAACTCGGGCAGTCACCCAGGGCACCATGTGTGCTAGGGGTTGCCAAGGAAGGCATGACAAAGGCAAAGAAAATTTCCATGACCGTCAACTTGTAGACACCAAAGTTCAGCATGTCTGGGGTGCCAGCAACATTAGGGCCGGCCCTGCCTGAAGTTCAGTAGTTATCTGGATACAGGATTTGTATGGAGTTAGTTTCTCTTAGATGAACAGCTTAAGAACTGAAGGGCCTCATCTTTCCTGGTTTTATTAGGGTTACTGTGAGTGCATAGGCAATTCCATGACATGCTGATTAACCCACAGCTGTGGTCTAACATACAGCCTGGTTTAATACTACCACCAGGTCCTTAGAGTTCATTCACTCTTGTAGGCATTTCGGCTAGAATCAAGCCACAAGTGACCCACATTGACTTAGACATATATATGGGTGGAACATCAACCAAACCTATTTGACCAATTTGTAAGGTTTATGAATGCCGAGTGGATTTGAGGGAAGCCCACATGTGATGGTAATTATGAGCAACAGGCCACTCCATCTTAAACCATTCACATGCAGACACTGAGTAGATATTTCACTTGGATTAGGAAGGTGGTGCTCCAGCATGGTCTTGGCTGTAATAGTGAAAACAAAGTAAAAGACAAGATGTATTGATTATAATGCTGACCTTGTTTTGTCCTAACAATAGAGTTTTTAGGTATGGATGTGTGTGGGTGTGTGCACACACACATGTATATACAGGCGTATACATGTACACTCACACATACACAACGTACATATAGATGTATGCATATACATGTATGTGCATGCACACATATACATGTATGTATATACACACAATCTTCATGTACATACATGGAGACACAAAATCTGTACATACACATACATGCTCATATCTACAAATACACATCTACTCAGTAACAATGGCACACACACACACACACACACTCTCTCTCTCTCTCTCTCTCTCTCTCTCTTTTTCTCTTTCTCTCTCTATTTCTCTCACTCCCACATACACCCTTCATGCTTCAACACACAAATTTTGAACATACAAATATTTGCTATTTTTATAGCTTCCCAGTGGTGCGTGTCTGTTATTGCATGCATTTGTGTGTGTGTGTAGGGGTGATAGTGAAGAAACCTCATAGTGGGAACCTGTTAATATTTTTTTTATAGCTGTCAGTGTTTACATGATTGTATGCATGTATATATCTGTGTATGTGTGTGTGTGTGTGTGTATGTTGTAGTTGTGGTGTAAACTAATTGGCTATTTTTTTTAATAGTTGCCAGTATATGCACACACTAGTGTGTGTGTGTGTGTTAATATATGTGTATATTGTTGTATATAGTATGTTTATGTGTAAAAATAGTGATAGTAGTCATGGTGTGAACTGATAACTTGTTTTATTTATAGCTACTAGTCTCTAACTTAGTATTTGAGTGTGTGTGTGTGTGGGTATATATATACATATATATATATATATATATATATATTGGTAAAAACGGTAAGATAACAAAAGAAAGAATGAGACCTCAATATTATGTAAATAGAGGAAATTTATCTGTAAAATAATATGTGACAATTATTCGGTAGCCAAGATAAAACTCTGAGTTTCGGATGCCGAGGTGGAAATCCACAACACCATCTCTTCGGTTATCAGTGGACGGTGGCCATGCTGGGGCACCACCTTCAGGAGTGGTTGTGTGGTAAGTAGCTTGCTTACCAACCACATGGTTCTGGGTTCAGTCCCGCTGCATGGCACCTTGGACAAGTGTCTTCTACTATAGCCTCGGGCCGACCAAGGCCTTGTGAGTGAATTTGGTAGACGGAAACTCAAAGAAGCCCGTCGTATATATGTATGTATATATATGTGCATGTGTGTTTGTGTCTGTGTTTGTCCCCCTAGCATTGCTTGACAACCGATGCTGGTGTGTTTATGTTCCTGTCACTTAGCGGTTTGGCAAAAGAGACCGATAGAATAAGTTCTGGGCTTACAAAGAATAAGTCTCGGGGTCGAGTTGCTCGATTAAAGGTGGTGCTCCAGCATGGCCGCAGTCAAATGACTGAAACAAGTAAAAGAGTGTATATATATATATATATATTATAGTCGGGTAGGCCAGTTTATGGGCTTATCCTGGCTTTCTCACTCATAAGGGGTTTAGCCTTATGGCATATCTTCAGACCACAACCATTAAAAAATAGAGGGGTAAAGCTTTGTTTTTAGGGGTAAACTCTAGGTGATTATCTCCCTTTGCCATTGTCCATCAGTCTTTGGCCGTGCCACGCTGCCATCATGCGATAACCAAAGCACCATGAAGGTAAACGATTTCCTCCTTTCAGCCATGGTTATTGGTTTCCGGCTGTGGTGCTGCCATGAGGATTCCAAAAGGCCAGCAGGAATTTTCTAAATTGCAGGCATGGTCTGAAAATCTCTATGTATGTATGTATGTATGTATGTACGTATGTACGTATGCATGCACGCACGTATTTGTTGCCCCACCATTGCTTGACAACCGATGTTGGTGTGTTTACGTCCCTGTAACTTAGTGATTCGGCAGAAGAGACCGATAGAATAAGTACTAGGTTTACAAAGAATAAGTCCTGGGGTTGATTTGTTTGACTAAATGTGGTGCTCCAGCATGGCCACAGTCAAATGACTGAAACAAATAAAAGAATAAAAGAACACATGCACACACACACACATACATCTTTTACCTGTTTCAGTCATTGGACTGTGGTCATGCTGGAGTACTGCCACAAAGGCTTTTGTTGAATGAACCTACCCCAGTATTTCGGTTTGTTTGGATGGATGGAGTGAGGAAAGCTTTGGTGGTTAGAGGTGTTGGAGCAAGAGAGTTTATAAATAATAGGAAAGCTTGGAGAGTGTGTGTGGATGGATGAGTGAATCTTGATGTTGCTCAAAGGAGTATGGAACCAGCATGATGTGACGTGGAGGTGGAGGCAAACCAGCATATATATGCTGTTGGGGGCTCCCCAGCTGCTGCTGTTGGGGGTTGCATTCTATGCCTTGACCCGAGCATAGAACGGGGGTTCACCCCTTTGAGCTGGTAAATGAATGGAATGCCTTGTGTGTGTCTTGTTGTGACTACCCCCTCCTAAAAAAATGGGGAATACGCCTGGTTATGTAAAAAAACATGTGTGTGTTGATGTTAACTAGGATATTGTATGTTAAATTGTAGTATAGACAGTATATATTTATGCTTTTGTAATTGGCCAGTAGGGTGTATATATGTATATTATATATATATATATATATATATATATATATATATATATATATTATATATATATATATATATTGATGTGTTCAGTAGGTAAGTTTGGTTGTGTGTATAATGTATATATTGATGTGTATTAATGTGTTTAAGCAGTAAGTTGTAGATGCATGTTTTTCTATATGTAATCAGTGATGTCTATATATATATATATATATATATATATAGATTCAGATGAATATGGTACCTAAGTTGAGGCACCAGAATTTAGTACAGTATTATCCATACAATTTCAAAATAAGGTGATTAAAATATTGCTTATTTTGAGATATATATATCTTTCAGTGTGTGGTTATATACACACTATTATGTGTGTGTGTAGTTGATGGTAACAGTAATTTGTGTGTATGTGTGTGTGTGTATGTATATATATATATATATATATATATATGTACTGGCTAGTCTATTTTTGTCTGTAGATGTGATAACATGTAATATGAGACTACAAGCCCATAATGAAATTAAGGAACACAACCAGCACAAACTTCTGCTTACGTTTTGAAAATATATTTTATCTCTGTGTCTATGTACACAAATACACATACACATGTGTGCTTGTGTGTACGTGTATACACCCGTATGTTATACCCACAGAGCAGCCAAAGCCTTGTGAGTGGATTTAATAGAGGGGAACTGAAAGAATCCCATTGTATGAAGTAGGCCTGGTGTAAAGGGGGCATGTCATTGAGGTCATGAATGGTGATGAAAGGACTTTGACAAATGTAGCTGATTGATTGGTCCAACAATTAAAATCAAGCATTTTATTAGTTAATTGGTGAAATATTAACCAATTGATCGATAATCCTTTCTCCTATAGGCACAAGGCCTGACATTTTGGGGGAAGGGGCTAGTTGATTACATTGACCTCAGTGCATAACTGGTACTTAATTTATCGACTTCAAAAGGATGGAAGACAGAGTTGACCCTGGTGGCATTTGAACTCAGAATGTGAAGACAGACGAAATACCACTAAGCATTTCACTTGGCGTGCTAATGACTCTGCCAGCTCACCACCTCAGCAATTGATTAACAACAACAAAAATAATAATAATAATAATAATAATAATAATAATAATCCTTTCTGCTATAGGCACATGGCCTGACTAGCACCTTCCCACCACGGGGCTCACTAAGCCCAAAAAGATCAAAGGCAAAATTGACCTTGGTGGAATTTGAACTCAGAATGTAAAGATAAAAATGAACCTCCTAGGTATACAATGTGTGTGACTGTATGTATGTCATCATTATTATTATTATTATTATTTAAAGTCTGTTGTCCATGCTGGTTTGGGTTGGATGGTTTGACCAGGGCTGGTAAGCTGGAAGGTTGCACAAGACTCCAGTCTGGTCTGGCATGGTTTTCTATGGCTGGACGCCCTTCCTAATGCCAACCATTCTCAGAGTGTAATAGGTGCTTTTACGTGTCATCTGCACAGGTGCCATTTGTGTGACACTGGTATCTGCTGCGACTGCAATTTTGCTTGGCTTGATGGGTCTTCTCAAGCACAACATAATGCCAAAGGTCTCAGTCATTGCCTCTGTGAGGTCCAATGCTTGAAAGGAATTCAGCCACTTTTGCTTCCATGAGGCCCAGCACTTGAAAGGAACTCAGTCACTTTGTATCCCTGAGGCCCAATGCTCCAATAGTGCTCTTTATGTGCCACTGACATGGGTGCCTGTAACGTGACACCATCAGCCATGACTATGATTTCACTTGGCTTGACAGGTCTTCTCAAGCATGGCATATCGCCAAAGGTCTTGGTCACTAGTCATTACCTATGTGAGGCTAGAAGTTTGAAGATCATGCTTCACCACTTTGTCCCATGTCTTCCTGTACTGCAGGTTTCCTCCACAGTTAGAGATC
>NC_043006.1:23753614-23928614 GCF_006345805.1 Octopus sinensis | reverse complement strand
TGTTTACCATCTTCCACGAAAAGCTTGTCGAGCTATGAGAAAATATTGTATTGAGTCAAAACTTTGCAATATTTGGTAACTCATTTGCTTTATGCGCCAAGTTACAACAGAAACAGCCCAGCATTGAAAGTAGAGGCCATTGTGTTGCACCATTTGAAGCTGCCTCTCTACTAGTTCTTTGATCTTACATTGCCACCAGTTCTTGTCTTTCAAGACGAAGAACTCCTTCACTGAAGCATTCACTTCCTCTTGGTTGGTGAAGCACTGCAAGTACAGGATTTGAGCCATGGATTTGAGCCATAAATAATCCGAAGGAGATATTTTTCTGCAATTTTAATGTCCATAAGCAGTGGTTCGGGAAGGCTCAGCTTCTGGAACCCGTCACCAAACATGAGTGTTTCAAACATAAGGGGATGCTCTACTTTGGTGAATTTATGGAGGGGATAACCCACTACGAGTTTGTTAATAACCAACTTGTACTCTGAACAGCTGGAATGGATGCATGGCATTGTGCAGCAAGAATACCTGGCATTGGTTAACAGAAAACAAGGTCTTCTGCAGCAAGACATTGTAAGACCTTATACTCTTCAAACAACTCAAACAATTTGAGGGAATTGAATTGAAGAAATCAAAGAACAAAAGAAAAAAGAAAGAAAAATGCGCTTGACACCAGAGCTGAAGAAACCTTCAAAAGATGGAAGACCGCCATATCGAAAATGGTAGAGGAGTAGGGGCTTAAACCAGATGTGGTTCTTCCTGATGATGTCCTTAGCTACTGGATCTTATAAAAGAGCTGTTGAGGTAGCGAACCACAAAACATGGTTGGAATTCCTTGTTCTGATCCATGCAATGCTTCATCAACCAAGAAGAGGTGGAAGCTTCGGAGTTCTTCATCTTGAAGGACAAGAACTAGTCTCAGCATGGGATCAAAGAATGGGCAGAAAGTTGGCTTTAGATGGTGGAACAGAGAGGCTTCTATTTTGACTGCTTGGCTGCTTTTGTCATAACTTGACGAATAAAGTAAATAAGTTAGCAAAATATGGTAAAACTTTTGGCTCAACATGAAATCACCTAGTTTGGAAATTGAGAACAGGTGAAGATTGGCAACAGGAAGGGCATCTGGCTAGTGAAAATCTGTCTCAGCAAATTCCATCTAACCCATGCCAGCATGTGAAAGCAGACGTTAAATGATGACGGTGAATGTTAATGAGAGAACTACATGATATCTTGTTACACATTTGCTTCCCCTTTTTCTTAAAAAAAAATTCCTTTATGTTTATCAAATACAACTTTACCAATGTAATTTTTAAAATGTTTAATTGCAGAGTGATATTGCCGGTGCGAGTGGAGACCATGAATCTTCGTTAGAGGTGAGTGTTTGTAGGTGATCAAATCACTTAATAATACATATTCATTTTAATGGAAACAAGGAGTATTTTCCTCACAAGGAACATATTTTTCTGTAAAGGAATATTTCTAACTAGGAGTATGTTCTCTGTAAAGTGGTTGGCATTACGAATGTCATCCAGTCGTAAAAACCATGCTGAAGCCGACAGTAGAGCTTGGTACAGTCCTCTGGCTTGCCAGCTCTTGTTAAACTGTCCAACCCATGCCAGCATGGAAAACGGACATTAAATGATGATGTTGATAGATAAGCTGATTCACATGTCGTTCAGGTGTCTATTTTTAGATGGATAAGGCGTTTCCTTGTATAAAACCGGCTTTGTATGTGTGTGTGTTGTATTTATTATTAACTCTGTGTATTTTTCTTAGAATACCTGTGTTTTTGTTTGTGTGTTTCTTTGTGTACGATACGTCATGTGGGTGTTTGTGTGTCAATCATAGTTTAGAATGGATGTTTGTGTACATTTATTTGTATGCTTTTGTTTGTGTATAGATGTGTGTGTGTGTGTGTGTGTGTTTGTTTTTATATCCCTGTTCCCGATAGGGTTTTTTTGGGCTGTTTGTGTGTATTTACTTGCATGTATGTATGTGGTGTGTGTGTGTGTATGTGTGTTTATAGTTTTGCATCAAGTTGGTGGTTATTGCTTTAAGTTTTATAACCAGAAACCACCAACACTGCCACCACTTTGTTTCACATATGCGTTACTACTACTACTACTACTACTGCTACTGCTGCTGCTGCTAATACCACCACCACTACCTTCTAATAATACTACTGCTGCTACTACTACTGCTGCTGCTACTACTACTACTATCACCATCACTACTACTACTACTATCACCACCATCACTACTTTTACAATTTCTACTACTGCTCTGCTACTACTACTATCATCATCATCATTTAACATCCGTTTTCCATGCTGGCATGGGTTTACTAATATTACCACCACCACCACTATCACTACTACTACCACCACCACCACCACCACTATCACCACCGCTACTACTACCACCACTACCACCACCACTATCACCATCACTACTACTACAACCATTACCACTACCACTATCACCATCACTACTACTACTACTACTACCACCACCAGCACTACTATTACAACTTCTACTTTACTACTGCCACAACCATCATCACAACTACTAACTATTACTACTACTACTACTACTGCTGCTGCTGCCACCACCACCACTGCCACCACCACCACCACCACTACTACTACCACCACACCACCATCACTACTACTACTATATTTGCTTTACATGTTACAGTTACTACTACTATTACGTTTGCTTTACATGTTAGTTACTACTACTACTACAATGTTTGCTTTACATGTTACAGTTACTACTACTACTACTACTAATCTGAGCCCTTTTGTTTTTTAGGAGCCTGAACGCCAGCAGCTGTTTGAAACTGCTCAGCTGGAGTTGCGGGAGGCGAGCAGCAAAATCTGCAAACTGGAAGAATCTGTCATTGGCAAACAGAAGGCTGTCGAGAGACTGGTGGCTGAGATAAACTCTTTAAGGGCAGAAAATGAGATGCTGAAACAATCTTTAGGAAATGGTCCTTCACAAGATCTGGTAAAAGAATTTGTTAAATCTATATGTGTTATGTGGCTGTGGGGTAAAAAGTTTGCTTTGCAATTGCATGGTTCTGGGTTCGGTCCCACTGCGTGGCATCTTGGGCAAGTGTTTTCTACTATAGCCTCGGGCCTATTGATCAATGCCTTGTGAGTGGATTGGGTAGATGGAAACTGAAAGAAGCCCGTCGTATATGTGTCTGTGTTTGTCCTCCACCATCGCTTGATAACTGTTGTTGGTTTGTTTACATCCCTGTAATTTAGTGGTTTGGTGAAAGAGACCGATAAAATAAGTGCAAGACTTAAAAGTAAAATAATTACTGGGATTGATTCATTTGACCGAAAATTCTTCAACCCGGTGCTCCAGCATGGCCGCAGTCAAATGACTGGGACAAATAAACGATATCATATAAAGACAGACTTATGATGACAGTGAGGTTAAGCTGACAGTGATGATGACATGCCCATTCCCTGACACAAACCAGTTATTGCTCCGGTAGACATTTCTTCTCGTGTCTTTGATCTTTTAGAATTGCTCAGATTAATGCAATGAAATAATTATTTTCTTTCATTGATTTGAATGAAAGCAGACAGCAGAGCTTGTTGCTGTCTTCTCATTTGCCAGTTCCTGTTGAACTGTCCAACCCATGCCAGCATGGAAAACAGACGTTAAATGATGATGACGGTGGTGGTGATGGTGGTGCATTGGCTTCTAGCTTTGAGATTCCAGCGATGTGATTACTCTTTCATACGTTTCGGTCATTTGACTGCGGCCATGCTGGAGCACTGCCTTTAGCCGAAGAAATCGACCCCAGGACTTACTTATTCTATCGTTCTCTTTTGCCGAACTGCTAGGTTTTGGGGACATAAACACACAAACATCGGTTGTCAAGCGATGGTTGTGGGAGGAAGGGAAGGACAAACACAGACACAATGACACACACACACACACACATACACACACACACATGCATATATATATACACACGATGGGCTTCTTTCAGTTTCCATCTACAAAATTCACCCACAAGGCTTTGGTAGGGCCTGAGGCTATAGTAGAAGACACTTGTTCAAGGTGTCACACAGTGGGACTGAACTCGGAGCCATGTGGCTAGGAAGGAAGCTTCTTACCACACAGCCATGCCTGGTTGTTTATTTTTAGAGTGACATTGTAGGGCAGGTACATGACTCCAGATCTGGTTGATTGGAATATAAACAGCTAGAATATTTGGGCCAGATATTCTTTTTTGCTCTAGGTACAATGCCCGAAATTTTGGGAGAGGGGCCCAGTCAAATAGATTGACCCCCAGGACGTAACTGGTACTTAATTTATTGACCCCGAAAGGATGAAAGGCAAAGTCGACCTTGGCGGAGTTTGAACTCGGAATGCAATGGTAAATGAAATACCGCTAAGCATTTCGTCTGGCGTGCTAAAGTTTCTGCTAGCTTGCCACTTTGAGAATAAAGAATATTTTTTCTATTCTTGGCACAAGTACTAGGCTTACAAAGAATGTCCTGGGGTCGATTTGTGCAAAGGTCTGAAATTTTGAAGGAGGGGGCCAGTCAATTAGATCGAGCCCAGTACGCAACTGCTACTTAATTTATTGACCCTTAGCGGAGTTTGAACTCGGAATGCAGTGGCAGACGAAATACTGCTAAGCATTTCGCTCAGCATGCTAACGTTTCTACTAGCTTGCCACCTTAGGCCAGTTATTGTCGGGTTACAGGGTTTAACAAGACACAACTAGTATAAATAAAGATATCTAGTTTGTTTCTATTTAGTAGTTTCTACCCATTGGTTGTGTAGTTAGAATGTTGTACAGCCATAGTAGTTAGATTGTACAAGGGTTGAGAACAATTCATATTGTTTCATTAAAAAAATAGTAGTCTACCCTGTCATTGCTAGCATTGCGAAAGAGTAAACTAGTAAGATATTGTTACTATTATAGAATTACATAGGTGGAAAAAGTACTTTTTAAAGCATATAAGTTAATATTTATATATACATATAGCTTACCAACCACGCGACTCTGGGTTCAGTCTCACTATGTGGCACCTTGGGCAAGTGTCTTCTACTACAGCCATGGGCCGACCAAAGCCTTGTGAGTTGATTTGGTAGATGGAAACTGAAAGAAGCCCATCTTATGTATATCTATTTATATATGCATATGTGTGTGTTTTTGTTTGTCCTCCCACCATCACTTGACAACCAATTTTGGTGTGTTTACGTCCCCATAACTTAGCGGCTCAGCAACAGAAACTGATAGAATACATAGCCGTCACTCTGTGTTTGTCCCCCTAGCATTGCTTGACAACCGATGCTGGTGTGTTTACGTCCCCGTCACTTAGCGGTTCGGCAAAAGAGAGCGATAGAATGAGTACTGGGCTTACAAAGAATGTCCTGGGGTCGATTTGTGCAACTAAAGGCGGTGCTCCTGCATGGCTGCAGTCAAATGACAAACAAATAAAAGTATAATATATATATACACTTTTTGTTTTGTCTTGTAAGTATTTGGTAACCTTGTCAGTGCAGGTGTCACTTAAAAGCACCCAGTCCACACTGTAAACTGGTTGGTATTTGAGTATTTGAAAGGGTATCCAGCTGTTAAAACCTTGCCAAAACTGACTCCACTTGTGCTTGTGCCATGTGAAAAGTATTAAGTCCACTCTGCTGAGTAGTTGGTGTTAGGAAGGGCATCCAGCTGTAAAAATCCTGGCGCAGGCTTCTGCCTTGCCAACTCATGGCAAACCGTCCCACCCATGCCAGCATGTAAGCTGGATATTAAACGATGATAATGAACTCATGCGCACATACACACACATTAAATACCAAATCCATTTACAAGGTTTTTGTTGGCCTGGGGCAACTTGCCTGAAGTAGCATGCTGTAGGCCTGAACTTGGAATCCTATAATTGGGAAACAAATTTCTTACACATAGCCAAGACTCTGCCTATTATCTTTCTGTCTGTCTCTATAAATTGCTCTGGAATAATTTTGGTTTATATTCTATAACTCTTGTAGAAACATATGGTCTTATATTTTCCAACTGAAGTATAGCAATTTAGTTGCGCAACACCTTGCTTTTGTGCTCTCAGAATCATACCGTCTTATGTTTCAGCCCCCAAATTATTTTATAGTAGAGAGGGTCTCTCTCTTCCTCCCTCCCCCATATATATATAAATAAAAAGCATGTACCCCCTGGTGTGTTGTTTAATTATTTCCCTATATAACATATTACCAAAACTATATCATTCAAAAGTCTCACCAGAGTAGTGACTGATTGTTTATATATATATATATATATATATATATATATATATACACATATCATCATCATCATCATCATCATTGTTTAACATCCGCTTTCCATGCTGGCATGGGTTGGATGGATTGACTGAAGTCTGAAGAACCAGCAACTGCACCAGGGTCCAGTCTGACCTGGCAATGTTTTTATAGCTGGATGCCCTTCCTAACACCAGCCACTCCGAGAGTGTAGTGGGTGCTTTATATGTACTACCGGTACAGGAGCCAGTCAGGCGGGCCTGGCACCGATCACGTTCAGATAGTGCTTTTTACGTGCCACCAGCACGGGAGCCAGTCAGTGGGTACTGGCATCGACCTCGTTCGGATGGTTTCACAATTGAAAGAAAAGTATGCAATACATGTAGTGGAGTATATTCATTTATTCAAGACTTATTTTTGTATGGAACAATAGTCCACAACGGTTACATTCGATGATCAGTGCAGGCCTTGGCTGGAGTTGGTAGATCTTTTGCCATAACCATCTATCTTATATATATATATATATTATATGTAGAAAAATACAAACTGGGACAAGAACGTAAAACATTTAGAAGATGATACAAAAAACACGGACGGGACATTCAAAGCCTTCAATCTTCAGTCAAGAACCAGATCATCCTTGCAATTTTGGCTGATTAATCTTGAGATCGCTCCGATCCAGCCAGCCCCAAGGAAAAACTAAGCTACGAGCATTAGATTTCTTGGAAAAAGGATCGAATGTATACGAAACGAGGACAGAAAAACGGACGATGCCACGCGAATATCAATACAAAAAATAATAATAGTAATAACAGGACAAAAACAGCGGGTGTCTTACGACTATAGACAGTACAACTTAGTTTAGCTGGCGTATTTTGGAAAAAAATGCCTTTTTCGGCAGACGAAGACAACGATGTTCTCGTGGCGCTGGTTAGAAGCCGAAAGGCTGGTTGACTAGCGGTCACGTGAGAGGAGAAGAGAGAGAAAAAAAGGGGGCAAAGGAATCAAAGAGAGAGAGAGAAAAGGAAGGACGAAGGCACCAATGGGGGGAGAAGAGAGAGAAAGAAGGAATTAAAGAGGGGAGAAGAAAGAGAGCGTGCCAAGGATTGGCTTGGCGACAGAATCAGTGAGGTGCAAAGTGAGAAAGACAGAGAAATGTGAGAGAGTGGGGGAAGAGGAGACCAAAGAATCAGAGGCAAGAAAAGAGAAAAGGAGGAGGAGAAGTAGAGAGAGAAAGAGACAGATCAAAGTAGAGTGCAAAGTGTGAAAGGCAGAGAAATGTAGGAGAGAGAGACAGTGTTATAGAGTCGTACCAAATTTAAAGGAATATGTACTTACATACAAGGCCAAAGAGGGTATGGGCACCGCTATATATTATATGTAGAAAAATACAAACTGGGACAAGAACATATATATATATATATACTAGCAGTATCGCCCGGCGTTGCTCGGGTTTGTAAGGGAAATAACTATATAAGCATTTTTAGAGAGTTATAGCCGAAAAATAGCAAAAAAAATGCATTAAAAATCGAAAAAAAATGATGGTAAATTCTTTTAAAAATCGTAGACTCATTGTAGATGCACGCTAATACCCAGAAGGGCTTGATATGAATCACGACTATAAGATACCCGGTTTTGGTTAAACTGCACCGCTAAATGTGGGAGTAGTTAGGAATCTAAATTGTAGGAGACAGACACACAACTTGACTTTTATATATAAAGATATGTGTATATAGACATACATGTACAGGACATAAAAAAAAACGTGAACAGAATGCAAAATGAGAACATAAAAAAAATGAAAACATGGAAAACGAACAATTCTTTGAAGAATGAATGAAATAGAGAAACGAAACAGGCCACATAAAGAACAATCCCTTCATCAGTTGTCCCCTGTTTTATCTATTCTGCGTTTCGAACATTGGAACTACTGATGAAGAGGTTTTCCTCATGTTGCCTGTCTCGTTTCTCTGTTTCGTTCGTTGTTGGAAAAAAAAAGTTCGTTTTCCATGTTTTCGTTTTCTTTATGTTCTCATTTTGCATTTTGTTCAAGTTTTTTTAACATCCTGTACCCATATATGCATGTATATATACTTATATATGTTGGTATGTACATATATGCATGTATATAATGTATATATGCATATATATATATATATATATATATATATATGTATGTATATATATATATATATAATATATATATATATATATACATACACTTGGGCAAGTGTCTGCACCTTGGGCAAGTGTCTTCTGCTATAGCCCCGGGCCGACCAATGCCTTGTGAGTGGATTTGGTAGATGGAAACTGAAAGAAGCCCATTGTATATATGTATATATATATATATATATAAGTTAGTGTGTATATGTTTGTGTGTCTGTGTTTGTCCCCCTAGCATTGCTTGACAACCGATGCTGGTGTGTTTACGTCCCCGTCACTTAGCGGTTCGGCAAAAGAGATCGATAGAATAAGTACTGGGCTTACAAAGAATAAGTCCCGGGGTTGATTTGCTCGACTAAAGGCGGTGCTCCAGCATGGCCGCAATCAAATGACTGAAACAAGTAAAAGATTAAAGATAGAAAGAAAGAAAGATATATATATATATATTATATATATATATAATTATATATATATATATATATATATATATATATATTATATATATATATATATATATATATTATATTATTGTATGATCGAATGCCACACATCCATTTCCATGAAGTCGTCATCATCATCGTTTAACATCCATTTTTCCATGCTGGCATGGGTTGGATGGTTGGACTGGGGTCTGGGAAGCCCAATCTGATCTGGCAATGAGTGTTTCTACAGCTAGATGCCCTTCCTAATGCCAACCACTCCGAGAGTGTAATGGGTACTTTTTACATGGGACTGAACCTGGATCCATGTTGTTAGAAAGCAAGCTTCTGACCACATGCTGTCTATAAAAATATAATAGGTGTGGCTATGTGGTAAAAAGCTTGCTTACCAACCACATGGTTCTGGGTTCGGTCCCACTGTGTGGCACATTGGGCAAGTGTCTTCTGCTACAGCCTCGGGCCAACCAAGGCCTTATGGGTGGATTTGGTAGACGGAAACTGAAAGAAGCCCATTGTGTATATGTTTGTGTGTCTGTGTTTGTCCCCCCCCCCAACATTGCTTGACAACCGATGTTGGTGCGTTTACGTCTCTGTAACTTAGCAGTTTGGCAAAAGAGACCAATAGAATAAGTACTAGGCTTACAAAGAATAAGTCCTGGGCTAGATTTGCTTGACTACAGGTGGTGCTCCAGCATGGCCGTAATTGACATGTACTCCACGAAATGTATTTAGTAATACAGCAGCTTAATGTTGAATTGTTTATATATAACTAGACATAGAAACACACATACACACACACACACACTCTCTCTCTCAGTGTGTGTGGTTCTGTTAGAACTGAAGATAAATAGTATCCAATTATATCAAAGACTTGATTCTGTGTGTGGCAGACAGGTATGTTTTCTCTGTAGCAGACAACTCCCTAATTATTCTAGAGTAAGGCTAAATTTATATATATTCTAATATAAACATGTGGTTTGGGGTTCAGTCCCTCTGTGTGACAGCTTGAGCTGTGTCTTTTACTATAGCCCCCTGCTAACCAATGCCTTGAAAGTGGATTTGGTTGATGGAAACTGTAGAAGTGTGTCATATCCCCTGCCATGTCACTTGACAACTGATGTTGGTTTGTTTACTTTCTTGTGACCTAGTGGTTTGGCCAAAGAGACTGGTAAAATAAGTACTAGAATAAGTCCCGAGGTCAATGTGATTGACCAAACCAGTGGTTCTCTCCCCCTTTTATACATGCGGACCCCTTTGATTGCTGTTTTACTCAGGTTGATCCCCAAAGCCATTTGATGTTTAATGAAAAATCTCATAATATTTTTATAACTAAATATCATAAAGAATTGTATAAAAAAATTAAAATATTTTGTGTGTGCTGCCCGACTGGCTCCTGTGCCAGTGGCATGTAAAAAGCGCCATTTGAGTGTGGTTGATGCCAGTGGCATTAGGAAGGGCATCCAGCTATAGAAACCATGCCAAATCAGACTGGAGCCTGGTACAGCCTTCTGGCTTGCCAGTCCTCCTCAGTCACACCATCCAACCCATGCCAGCATAGAAAGCAGACGTTAAACGACAATGATGATGGTAGAAGTATAAACGATTTAATGTTCAATTTTTAACAAAATCTTGTATAGACCCTGGTTGAAGACCACTTGACTAAACTCTTCAAGGTGGTGTCCCAGCATAAAATAAATATATATATCATCATCATTGTCGTTTAACGTCTGCTTTCCATGCTGGCATGGGTTGGATGGTTTGACTGAGGGCTGACAAGCCAGAAGGCTGCACCAGGGTCCAATCTGATCTGGCAAAGTTTCTACAGCTGCATGCCCTTCCCAACGCCAACCACTCCAAGAGTGTAGTGGGTGCTTTTTACATGCCACTTGCACAGGAGCCAGTCAGGTGGGCCTGGCATCGATCACATTCAGATAGTGCTTCTTACATACCACCGGCATGGGGTGCCAGTAAAGGGGTACTGGCATCGGCCATGTTCGGATGGTGCTTTTTACATGCCACTGGCATGGGATCCAGTCAGGTGGACCTGGCATCGAAGACGGTCCTGGCATCTTTAGTATATTTTCATTTTTATTTGTATTTTTATGTTTTCTTGTAGTTATATTTACATGTTTTATTTTGTTATATTTCAGAATGCTCTTGATCCTGCCAGCAAATTTGAACCTGGACATCAACGAGACTTGACCCTACGGGTAGGTTATGTATATTTTAAGACAGAGCCATTGTTACTTTTCTAATTATATCAACTGTATCTTTCCTGTTACAAACCCTCCTCTTCGTTGTTGTGTTCCCAGTCAAAAGAAATCGTCTGTTATTATTGTCGTCATCAGTGGTGTTGCTGCTTGTGGTGGGCTGGTGTAGGCGTGGCTGTGTGGTAGGAAGTTTGCCTCCCAGCCACATGGCTTTAGGCTCAGTCCCACTCTGTGGCCATAGCACCTTGGGCAAGTGTCTTTTACTAGCCCCAGGCCAACCAAAGCTTTGGGAGTGGATTTGGTAGATGTAAACTGAAAGAAGCCATTTGTATGTGTGTGTGTGTGTGTGTGTGTGTGTGTGTGTGTGTGTATGTATATATATACTATATGCTTTTATTTGTTTCAGTCATTTGACTGTGGCTATGCTGGAGTACTGCCTTTAGTTGAACAAATTGACCCCAGAGCTTACCTTTTATAAGCCCTGTACTTATTCTATAGGTCTTTTTTTGCTGAACTGCTAAGTTACAGGGATGTAAACACATCAACATCAGTTGTCACGCGATGATGGGAGAACAAACACAGACACACAAACACACACATATATATGACAGGCTTCTTTCAGTTTCCATCTACCAAATCCACTCACAAGGCTTTGGTTGGCCCAAGGCTATAGTAGAAGACACTTGCCCAAGGTGCCATGCAGTGGGACTGAATCTGGAAACATGCGGTTGGTATGCAAGCTACTTACCACACAGCCACCCCTGCACCTATTATAATATATATATATATATATATATATACTAGCTGAGGTAACCGGTAAAAATTACCCTTAATAAGATGTTTGTTGATAGCCATGAAACAATTTTCATCAAATTTTGGCATTTTTCAAAAAATTAAAATCGATGCTGATTAAAAATTGATTAAAAAAAAATTCCAAGTGCATAAGTGACCGCATGGGCATAAGTCCCACACATGTGTCAAGTTTCATCAAGGTCTGTTGGATAGTTTTGAAGGGGATAAAGTAACAAATTCACAAACACAAACGTGCCATTTATTATTATTATTATTATTATATATATGGCGTAGGCACGGGCATAGCTGTGTGGTTAGGGAGCTTGCTTCCTAACTACATGGTTTCGGGTTCAGTCCCACTGCATGGCACTTTGGGTAGGTGTCTTCCGCTATAGCCCCAAGCCGACCGGAGCTTTGTGATTGAATTCGGTAGGCAGGAGTTACTGCCGTGTGTGTATGTGTGCGTATAGCTGCTCAGTGCCTCTCCGAAAGAGAGAGAGAGAGGGATATATATATATATAGGGAGAGTTTATGAAAAAAACTAAAGACGAAGACAGGTGGTGTACAAAACAAACAGATGTATTAGTATAACGCTCAGGAATAGAAAAAGTTTTTTATGTTTCGAGCCTACGCTCTTCTACAGAAAGGGACACAGAAAAAAAACAAGGAGAGAAAAAAAAGGAAAGAAAAAGGTGGCAACGACTCAGACCTTTGGCTTGAGAAGAAGACCCATCAAACTGAGCAAAATTGCAGTCATGGCAGATACCGGTCTCATGCAAATGGCACCCATGTTTGGTGGCATATAAAAGCACCCATTATACTCTTGGAGTGGTTGGCATTAGGAAGGGCATCCGGCCATAGAAAACCATGTCAAATCAGACTGTAGTCTGGTGCAGCCTTTCAGCATGCCAACCGCAGTCAAACCGGCCAAAACATGCCAGCATGGACAATGGATGTTAAATGATGATGATGATGATATATGTGTGTGTATTACTGTCTCCTTGCCTTGAAATCAAGAGACAGTTGTAAACGAGTCTCACCATCATAGAAGCAGCATTCTTCATTTTTAGTCTTTCATGAAACACACTTCTGGCCCTGCAGAAACATTACCTTATTTGGAACACAGCAATTATTATAAGAGAGATAACTTCTAGATTAAAAATGGTGGCGGTTACAAGTTTGATTTTTAAATAGAATAACGAAGGAGATGTACAGAGTATAAATATTTAATATTTCTATTAATCATTTTTAGTATTCATTATAAAAATCTTAAATTATGTATCCATAGGTAGCTGTGTATAGCACCATTTCATCCTCATCAGCATAATATAACCCCTAGGCAAAAAACTGACTCTAATATTTAAGAAAATGTTTTCTTTTCTGATTTATACTTTTTTTTTTGCTTCCTTTTCTTTTCCTGTTCTTGTTATTCCACTGATTGTCTCCAGATTCAGGAACTCGAAAATGCTATCCTAAAGCGAGATGAACTTCTGCGCCAGCTGACGTCACGCTTGCAGATGTCATTTCAAGAGAATACCGAGAGAGGATTGCAGCAGGCCTGCTCAGTTGAAACCCAAAAATTGGCGCAGCATGTCCAGTTATTACAACTACAATTGCAACAGGTGACTTGACAACTTTCTAATTTTTTCATTTGGTACACGTGTGTGTGAGGTGGGGGTGGAATCATATTGGGAATTGTTGTTGCTTTGATTTAAGAGAAGTGTTGTTGGTTTAGACTGGCCCCAATGCAGGATATTTAATATATAGCCTAACGAACTGGCAGTCATTAGTACACCAGGCAAAATGTTTAGCAGCATTTTGTCTGTCTTCGTTTTGAGTTCAAGCCCCTCTGAGGTCACCCATCCTTTTGGGGTTGTTAAAATAAATACCAGTTGAGCATTGGGAGTCAGTGTAATTGCCTTACCTCCTCTCTCAAAAACGCTGGCCTTGTGCCAGAATCTGAAATCAATATGTAGCCTGACTACTTACGCTCCTGCTACACAGACACACACACACATGCGCATACACACACATGCATGCACACACACATCATGCGTGTGCACATGCCTGCACACACGTGCCCACGGATGCACGAATGTGCACAACCCTTCCTCCTTTGCTATCATCAGAGCAAGTTTCCTATCTCAGGAGGATATGCTGATTTCTACTACATGAACTGTAGAGCCAGTGATTGAACCTTTACATTGCCATTTGATCTACTAAAAATCGCAGTCAAATCTCCCTCTTCTCACAACCCTCTGCCTTTTAAAACGAATATACATTAGATTGTATTTTCTTAGGTACACTATGCACGGAAAAAAGATGGAGTGATCATAGCTGGCATGCCCTACTCAAGGTCAACACAGGGCTAGACAAACACGGTTCCTTTGCTTCTTTTACTTACCAAGCTTGGAGAAAGCAATATGAAATAAGTCGAGGCCCCCTTCTCTTCCTCTGTTTTAAACTTAAAAAAACAAAAAAACCAAACGTATTTATCTGTCATTCTTCTTCGTTGTTCTTCTTTGTCGTAACTCATTCCCGGTTCTCTTTCGTCTGAACAAACTAGATCTTTCGGTCAGCTGTAAATTTTATCAGGGGAGATGACTGTGCTAACACCTCAGTAACAACATTCGAAATGTGAAATTAAAAAATTTGTCTCACAAATATTTCTTTGCAATCCTTTGAATGAAATCAATGCACAAAGAGGAAGGAAGGAAAGAAATAACACAAGCACCTAACCATCTGTCATCTCCTGTTTACCGAGTCACTTCTATTTCTTACCGCTTTTCATACAAACTCATATTTACCTTTGAACGTGTCTTCATCCTTGTTCACCCTTCACTACATTCACCTCTCCCATCATCTCTAACCATCTCTCACTCCCCTCTCATCATCATCGTTTAACGTCCGTTTTCCATGCTGGCATGTATCTCCTTTACAGCAAGACGTCTGTTCCTGTGCCTCTATCATTCTTCTGGCTCTGAACACCTGGGGTAAAACCACCACGCCTTTCTCTATTATATTTCCATTCATTTGAAGAACCTTTTTACATCTTGCAACTTGACGTCCTTGCTAGTGCCGGTGGCATGGAAAATGACCCAGTACACATTTGTGAACTTACTAACTCACTCTTCCCAATCTTCTGTCTGTATTTTCTCTCTTCTACTCACCTTGTCTTTTGAGGTTTACACCCTGACATTATATCATCACCACCACCACCACCACCAACTTCAACCCTTTAGCATTTAATCCAGCCATATGTGGCCCAAATATTCTACCGGTTTTATGTTCAAAGTGGCCAGATCTGGCCTCTCCCACCTACCCTGCAATGTCATTCTAAAATTAACAGTCGGTTATCAAAATCTTGAAGCTACGAGATGATGCATGATTAATTCTAAGCAATGAATAAATTAACATTACATTTGACAAGAGTAATCTGAATGCTAAAGAGTTAACTCTTTTCAGCTGCTCCCGTCTACCCATATATATTGCAGGGTAGCCATGTATCTCCTCCACAGCAAAACAACTGTTCCCGTGCCTCTATCATTCTTCTGGCTCTGAACACCTAGCATAAAACCACCACCTCTTTCTCTACTATATTTTCATTCATTTGAAGAGACTCTTTGCATCTTGCTGTCCTTGCCAGTACCGATGCCATGGAAAATGATCTAATACACTTTGTAATGTGATTTGCATTAGAAAAGCTATCCAGCTGTTGAAACCATATTAAAGCATTGTTCATTAATATATTCTTTAGTAAATATTAACCCTTTCATTACTATATTTCTAATTAAAACACACCCCTTATGAGTTTCGATTAAATTCTAAAATAATCACGAATTTAGACTGGTTTCATTAAATATCTGTAACTTTTTTTTATTTATTGACATATTAATATGATTTTTGGGACACAATCAAAGAAAAGGTTTTAATCAATTCTCTTGCATAACTTTTGTCTCAATGTGACTCTAATTACAGGTAAATACTCGTAAACCACAAGCTGTCTTTTTTCTTGGTTTGTTTACTTTCTGTGTAACAGTTTGTTTCTGTAGCTTATAAGCTTACATTTGCTTGAATTCTCCATATCCTCCATTGAAAAGCCCTCAAATTCAGAATGACTGTTTCATAGCATGAAAACTGTTGAAGTTGAAAAAAAATCGCCGAAGGAAAAAATGTGGAAAAAAAATCTTTCAAAATTAGCAGAGCTCAGATATCATGTCAGACAATGTCAGATACTGTAACTCACCTATTTACAAAGAGAAATCGCATGTTTTCACAAATGCACTAACAAAATTTGTGCTGGAATTCACATTTAAATATCAATGGGTTCACTTGACCGGCTGTGTCTGGGCTGGTTGTTAGTGCCAAAAACTTTTTCAACCGGCTGCGGTCGGGTTGGTAACAAAAGAGTTAAGATCAAGAAGTACAAGACCATGTATTTTCCCTCCTTCTAGAGTTTGTTTTAATCCCTTTGCATTCAAATTACTCCCTCACATGTAATCCTTATATATTTACCTTGTTTTGAATTAACCATAAATTCTTTTATAGCTTCATGATTTCAATGATGTGATTGTCTACTTTTAGAAGAGTATTCTTGGGTAAGTGTGAGAGGCTGGATCTGACCAGTTTGAATATAAAACGGGTAGAATATTTTCACTGGATGTAGCCAGTTTAAAGGTTAATGCATAAAGCAATCACAATTATGGCCACACTGGAGCATCTTATTCTTCATTTCACACTTTCAAAATTCTTTTTTTTTGCATTTGTTTTCATTTTTTTTTTACTCATTTAAATTTTTCTTCATTTGTCTTAATTTTTATTTTTTTTATTTTCCTCTTCTTTTTCCATTCAGGCTGGTGAAAAGCTGAATGGACAGATGAAACAACACTCGGTGTCATCACAAGCTTTACAAGATGCCAAATGTGAAATTCTTAATCTTCACCAGCGGATCCAACAGAAAGACGAAATGATGTCACAGCTGACTCAAAAGTTGTCTCAAGTGAATAACAATTATGCTAGTCTACAGTCCACGATGGCCTTATCTGATCAACAATCTACAGACTACAACCAGCTGTTGACTGAACTCAACATCTTGCACGAACAGTCGAACACTCTGTCACTTCACCTCAACGAAGAGAAGGCAAAGAATTCCCAACTTGAAAAACGTCTAATGCAAGTTCTTCAACCAAATGTAGGCATCACCACATTCCTGATTTTGTGGCTTTTAGTGTTGTTGTTGTTTAGCTTCAGGTTGCCTCTAATAAAGGTGCAGGTGTTGATTTAATAGGCTTAACCCTATTCCCTCAAATTCCAGGTTCTGTGCCTATCTTAGAAACATTATTATTATTATTGTTTATTTCTTTATTACCCACAGGGGGCTAAACATAGAGGGGAACAACAAAGACAGACAAAGGGTGTCAGTTGATTACATCGACCCCAGTGCATGGCTGGTATTTATTTAATCAACCTCGAAAGGATGTAAAGCAAAGTTGACCTCAGCGGAATTTGAACTCAGAACGTAATGCTTGACGAAATACTGCTAGGTATTTCACCCGGCGTGCTAATGATTCTGCCAGCTCTATTGATAGCAAGCTGGCAGAAAGTTAGCACACTGGGCAAAATGCTTAGCGGTATTTTGTCTGTCTTTACATTCTAAGTTCAAATTCCTCCAAGGTTGACTTTGCCTTTCATCCTTTTGAGGTTGATAAACTAAGTACCAGTTGTGTACTGGGGTTGATCTAATCAGCTGACACCCTCCCCCAAAATTTCGGGCTTTGTGCCTAGAGTAGAAAAGAATTATTATTATTATTATTATTATTGTTATTATTATTATTATTATGGCAGCGAGCTGGCAGAATTGTTGACATGCTGGGCAAAATGCTTTGTAGCATTTTGTCCATCCTTATGTGGTTAGGAGATTGCTTCCCAACCATATGGTTCGTGGTTCAGTCCAACTGCTTGACACCTTTGGCAGGTATCTCTTGCTATAGCATTGGGTCAACCAAAGCTTTGCAAATGGATTTAATAGATGGAAACTGAAAGAAGCCTGTCGTGTGTGTGTGTGTGAATGTGTCTTTGAGTTTGTTCCCAACCACTAATTGATAACCAGTGTTGGTGTGTTAACATCTCTGTAACTTAATGGTTCAGAAGAAGAGACAAATAAAACAAGTACCAGGCTTAAAAATGAACCGAAGTGCTGGGGTTGATTCGTTTGACTAGAAATTTGTCAAGGCTGTGCTCCAGCATGGCCACAGTCTAATGACTGAAACAAGTAAAAGATAAAAGATTTGATCAAAATGCACATGAGTGGCTGTGTGGTAAGTACATTGCTTATCAACGACATGGTTCTGGGTCCAGTGCTACTGTGTGGCACCTTGGGCAAGTGTCTTCTATAGCCTCAGGCTGACCAAAGCCTTGAGTGAGGATTTGGTAGACGGAAACTGAAAGCAGCCCATCGTATATGTGTATATATATATAGGTATATATACATATATGTGTATATATATATATAGGTATATATACATGTGTATATATATATATATATAGGTATATGTACATATATATATATATATATATATATATATATATATATATATATATATATATATATAACTGAAGAATTTAAATTAATCAAAGAACATGCTAAGATTTCTGTAGTTTATTATCAGTGTATTTTGGTGATTTAAATAAGAGTTTTGACTGTTATTTCCAGCGGGTAAACATACTTAGTATGTCCTATGATTAATTTTAATCTTTCAGCTATTTAATGCTTCTTTTTTTTTTTTTTGAGCCTGTAACCGCCCATATTATTGATTTTGTTATTATCATTTTTAAATTGTTACACTAGATAATTAATAGAGTCAATGGATATCTTCACAAATATTTTCTCCTGAGTTATTTGCCCCATATTGAAATATATATTTGTGTGTGTATATATTTGTGTGTGTATATTTTTGTGTGTCTGTGTTTGTCCCCCCAACATCGCTTGACTGAAAGGCTGAAACAAATAAAAGAGTGAAAGAGGAATCCACCCATTTTTTTCTTCAGACACATTGCATTCCAGACTACATTTTATCAAAGCATTTTTTGGAGATGCAATGATGTTATTGTGAGGGTGCATGGGTGGTGCAGTCGTGAGGGTGTGGCACTCATGATTACAAGATCATGGTTTCGGTTTTTAGACCAGACCAAGTTGTGTTTTGTGTTCTTTTGGGGTTGATAAATTAAGTACCAGTGAAATACTGGGGTTGATGTAATTGACTAGTTCCCCTCCCCTATAATTTCGGGCTTTGTACCTTTAGTAGAAAGGATTATTATTGAGGGTAGTGAGCTGGCAGAATTGTTAGAACATTGGGAAGAATGTTTGGTGGTATTTGTTCCAGCTCTTTATATTCCGAGTTCAAATCTTGCTGAGGTCGACTTTGCCTTTCATTCTTTTTGGGGGTTGATAAAATAAATATTAGCTGAGCATTAGGGGTCAATGTAATTGACTTACCCCTCCCCAAAACTGCTGGCCTTGTGCCAAAATTTGAAATTATTATTATTAAGAACACCCACTACACTCTCGGAGTGGTTGGCATTAGGAAGGGCATCCAGCCATAGAAACCTTGCCAAGTCAGATCGGAACCCAGTGCAGCTCTTCCCCACACCAGCTTACTAGTTTTCAGTCAGACTGTCCAACCCATGCCAGCATGGAAAGCGGACGTTAAATGATGATTGATGATGAGTTGCCAGAATTGTTAGGACACCAGACAAAATACATAGTGATATTATATACTATCTACATGCTCTGATTTCAAATTCAACCGTGGATGACTTTGGCCTTTCCTTCTTTCGGAGTTGATGAAAGAAGTACCAAACACTGAAGGCAAGGTAATCAACTTATACCCCCCCCCCCCACTAAAATTGCTTGGTTTGTGTCAAAAATTTGAAATTCTTATTTATTTATTTATTCATTTATTTTTTTCCCCCTTTTTTTCCAGGTTAATGAAAGTGCTAGCAGTGGAAGCCACTTGGAGTCTACAGCAGAAGGAACTGTCGCAGAAATGGAATTGACCTCAGAGAATTTACCGGAATATTTTCCTAGAAAGCAACTTGAAGAATTTCACAGACTAATTGAAAAATGTATATTTTTGTATCAATCAAGTGATAACACTAGTGACAATAGTACTGCTACTACTACTACTAGTAGTAATAGTAGTAGTAGTAGTAGTTGTGAAGAATTAAACCGGTTACTCTTAAAGATCACTTGCATCACTCAGGTGTTCTTGAAGAACATTAAAACTGACTCCTTCCAGCGGTCAGATCTGGATCGCGATTTTGCTTGTCAAGTAAATTTAGGAGAACCCTTTGAGTTGGCTTCTAACAACAGTGAAATACCATCTCCAAATGCAGTTGCCATAAATGAGAACTTGGGAGCAAACTCAGTGTTGGCAGAAAATAAGGAACTTTTGTCGAATGCTGAGACTCTTCAACTGAAGATTGAAGACTTGTCTGCTGAAAACAAGCTCCTCTCGGAGGAAGTTTTCCAAACAAAGACCAAATTTGATTCTTTGTTGGCTGTGAAAGAAGAGCTTGACGAGAAATGCCAGGCGTCGGAAAGTAAAACAAGCGAGCTGATTACCAAACTGGAACACTATGAGACTGAAATAAACTCTCTTCAAGAGAAGAATTCAAATTTAACTGCTTGCCTGAAAGATCTTGAAGTTTCTTTTGGTTCGGTAAAAGAATCAGAAATGTCTTTGACACAGAATGTAGCAGTTTTGAAAAGTGAGAAAGAAGCACTAAATGCATGTCTGCAGGAGAAGGACAGAGATGTTCAAGACTTGACCGAACGGCTGGAGTCCAGTCACCAAGAGATAATGAACTTGGAGAACATGCGTCGAACACTGGAACAAGAACTGTCAGTGTCTCGACAGGAAACTGTAGACTTCAATGATAAGCTCAATAGACATGGCACTGAAGCAGAAGAACAGAAGCAGAACGAGCTCAATCTCCTTGAAAAATTGGCATCCTCCCAAGAAGAAATTACTGCATTGCAGCAGCAGATGGCATCCATGGAAGATGAGAAAAAAGAAACATTGAAACTTGCTGCCATGGAAGTGGTGGAACTTAATGAAGACATTGCTGCATTACGGAACCAAATTGGTGAGGGTTATATGGTTTTTCTCTTTTGCTTTGCTGCAGGTGTTGAGGTGTGGTTTACTTCCGAATTATGTGGTCTACTATTGTCCTGGGCCCTCCACAGCCATGTGAGTGGATTTAATAGATAGTAACTGAAATAAGCCTATTGTGTGTGTGTGTGTGTGTGTGTGTGTGTGTGTACATGCGTGTGTGTGTATTTGTCCAAGTGTGTGACTCGGAGGGGCCTGCTACTCGACTGGGAAAGGCTCTGTATTTGACTCAAAGGGACTTGGTAGCAACTTGGACAGGGGACTTGGTACTGATTTCTTAAGACTTGTACCAACTTGGGACTTGGTACTGACCTAAATGTACTGCACCATTGGGTGTTAACACTTTACTGTATTTATTTTATGTTTCTTTTAATTATTTTAAGTATAACAAAGAATTTAATAAAATAACTTAGGTATCATTAAGCTAGTGTTAGGAACATAAATTGTGACTAAGGTTTGGTGGAAGATTTTAATTCAGAACTTTTGAAAACAAGGCATTTATACTACAGAGCCAGAGGTGGTTTCAGCCAGTTTGGTAACGAAAGGGTTAAGTGATTTGATGATATTTGAGAGATGTTGCTAGTAGAAGGACATAAACCATTGACCACTTGTTTGGTTGACCAATACTCTGTCAACCATTGACATACTTGATGTATGTACCACTTTCTATTCATTTAAAAAATATGCTAATTTTTCTCTTTCCATGTTTTTCTTTTATCCAGCTGAGCTGGAAGAGAATAATTCTCAACAGATGAAGAAAATGGCTGACCAGCATACCCATTTAGAAGAAGTGAACCTTCAAGTTTCTGAGTTGAGTGCAAGATTCGAGGAAACTAAACTGACCAATCAATCATTAACAAGAGAGAAAGACACACTCAACCAATGGAATGCCTCGTTAGGAGAGCAGTTTTCGAAAATTGCTTCCCTTGTCAAATTGGTGATTGGAGAAGATACTGAGGGATTGAACTTGAGCACCATGTCAAATGATGAAGATTTGGTAAAAGTTGAGGCAGTTGTCAATGAAATGTCTTCAAAGGTGACAAAACACAAAGAGAACTTACTTCGGCTAGAGTCAGAGAATAAATCTTTGGCTGAATTTCGCATTCATGAGAAAGAGGAGGCCGATAAGATAATGAACGAAAGAGCTAACGAGATTTCTCTGTACCAGGAAACGGTCAGTGCTTTGGAGGCAGAAAAGCAATCATTGAGTCAAAATTTGGTAGCAGCTGGGAATAATTGCAAAGCTAAAGATTTGGAGGTTGAGAGGCTGAAGTGTGTAGTTGAGTCACTACAGGTGACTGAATCAACAAAGGAACGTTTTGCTGAAATGGATACACTCTTGGTTCAGCGCCAGCAAGAAGTCAGCCAACTGACTGAAGAATTGACCAGCTTAAAACAGAGCAGTTCAAAAGATCTTGCAACTTTGAGAAAGAGTATTGAGGAATTTGAAGGAAAAGTTCAGGGAAAAGATGAATGTGTTAGAAATTTGACACACCAGCTTGACGAAGAAAAGGAATTGGCGATTCGTTTGACTCAGCAGCTTGAAGAGGAGAAAGAATTGGCGATTCGTTTGACACAACAGCTTGATGAAGAAAAGGAATTGGCGATTCATTTGACTCAGCAGTCTGATTCTCAGGCTGAAGAGATTGAAAAGCTCAAATTACAAATATCTTCTCTTCTAGAGACTGGAAAACATGCAAAAGTGAATTTTGAAGAAAGTAATTCTAAAATTGAGAAGTTTGAAAATGAAATTGCAAAACTTAAATCTGTAAATGAAAGCTATCAGCAAGAACTGGAGAAAGTGACACTGGACAAGAAAACACTCGAGAGTAGCTTTGAGGAATTGAAGTCTAATTACTCAGCTTTGGAATGTGATTATACTGAGTTGAAGCAGAGTTTAGATAAAATAGAATCTGAGAAAAAACAATTGATATCTGTGAACGAGGATTTATCTAAAGTGGCAGAAGAAAAGAATAAATTATTACAAGAACTTGAAGAATTTCATACAAAAGAAAAGGAAGCCATTCAAAAAATGAATGAGAATTTGAAAACTGAAATGGAGGCATTGGAGTCTGACAAAAACCATCTTCAAAATGTCTATGACCAAACAGTTCAGAGTTTGTTGGATAACCAAGAGAAATTGCATAAACTAAATGAAGAGCATTTAGCGTTGGAAGATCATTTTAAGGTTCAGAGTGAAGAATTTGTTCAAATGAAGAAAGAATTTGAAGAAAGTAAGGAAGCATCTTTGAAAACAATAGCAGATTTAGAGAAGTCATTGCTTGAAGTAGAATCGAATGCCTCTTCTGAAAAAGCGAGCATGAATAAAGAAGTTCAAGAACTTTTGGCAATGAAGGAGTCCTTATTGGTTAAAATTGAAGAGCTTTCTCGTAGCAGTGGTTCTGGTGAAGCACAGCTTTTGGCATCGAGAGAAGCAGTATCTCAGGTGTTAGGTAAAGCCAATGATGAGCTGGAAAGTTTCAAAGAACTTTGGTCAATTGAGAAAACTGAACTTTGTAATAAAATCAGAAGTTTGTCTGCTGACCTTGAGAACTCACAGCAGGAAAAGAATGGTTTGCAACAGGAGAGAGGGCGTTTGCAACAGGAGAGAGGGCGTTTGCAACAGGAGAACGAAAGATTGCAACCAGAGAATGAAAGACTGCGACATGAAATGAATGATTTTCAAAAAACGATAGAACAATTGCATCATGAAAACTTAGGATTGCAACATCAAAAGGAGGAGCTGCAATATGAAACGGAGAATTTCAGAGACAAGAACAATAGTTTGCAACATGGAAAGGATGGCATGCCGCAGGAGAGAGGAAGTTTGCAACAAGAGATAATTGATTTGCAAGATTTGCAACTGGAAAAGAATAGCTGGCTGCAAGAGAAAGAAAGTCTACAACAAGAGTGCGAAAATTTACAACGAGAGAAAGATACCCTGTTGCAAAAGAACACGAATCTACAGCAAGAGAAAAACTTTTTGTTACAAGAAAATACAAGTTTACAACTGAAAGAAGAACAGCAGGTTTCTAAAATTGATTTGGTGGCTGAGAACCAGGGTTTGCAGTCAAAGGAAAAGAAGGGTTTTGAAAATGAGGATTTGCAGTCAGAGGAAAGGAAAGGTTTTGAAAACGAGGGTTTACGATGGGACAATGATGATCTACAACCGCATCAACAAGAACTACGACTAAGTTGTCTACAGGCTTCAGTTGTACAGACATGTGAAGCAAACCCTCGTGTTCCGGAAAGTTTTGTATCCAAGGATTTAGGGAGCCACACTGCGAAACGTCAGAGTGTTGAAGTGCCTTTAGAGAAATTCAGAGAAGAGTGTGGTACCACTGTTGGCAGTAGCAAAGGTGAAGGCAGTGGCAACACCTTTGTTAATGGAACTGAGACCAGCCTCAGTGCTGTGGATACTTTGGAAAACTACAAAGAGCAGTTAGAGATGATGGCTGAGAAATATGAAATGGAGTTGAAGTATGTTCGCCTGAACATTCTGTCTGAGTTAGCTGAGGAGAAGGAAAACTTTGAGAAGGAAGTTGAACAGAGATACTGTTTGAAGGTAAGCTGATCCATTCCATTGTTTGTTTCTAAGTTGGCCCTGTTTAAGCAAGTCATTGATCAATTGTAAAGAGTCCATCCATGACCATTCTGACTTTTATTTATTCATTTATTTTTTTCATTCATAGGCATGGCTGTGTGGTTGAGATGCTTGCTTTCTAATCATGTGGTCTTGGATTCAATCCTAGTGCACAGCACCTTGGGCAAGTGTCTTTTGTTAAAGCCCTGAGCCAACCAAAGCCATGTCAGCAGATTTAGTGGACAGAAACTAAAAAAAATTCCATCGTGTGTGTGTGTGTGTATATACGTTTAGGCTTAGCAGCCCTTCCTGTTTGTTTTCGCTGTCCTGTTTGTGTTACCTATTTTGACCCTCCGCAAAATCCCAAATTTTATTTAATTTGCTTTGCGGGAGCAACTGTTTTATCAAAAGCGTATATTGTGGTTAAATGCTCGCAATACAAGTCTAAAAAACAGCCAACAACTGATGAAAGGTCGTCTTTATGTTGTTTGTTTTGTTTTCCATTTGTGTCTTTCATTGTTCAAAAGAATAGTTCATGTTCCATGTACTCGTGCTTCGTACTTTTTGTTGTACACATTTCAAGAAGTCCTGTGCCCACAACCCGTGCTAGCGCGGAAAACGGACGTTAAACGATGATGATGATGATATATATGTAATGGTTGAAGATTTGTTTGATGAAGGTTGAAATTTATTTGCAACGGCATGTTGTAAGATGTGAAAGATGAACAGTGCATCAAGTTGGAAGGAAATATTTATTTTCTGTTACATTGAATGTAATACCTTGCCTTGACGGGCAGGTGATAAAATCCTAGTGCATGCGAAGTAAATATAGATATAGATTTTCCTTGCATAGTTTGTGTTTGTGTTCTCATCATTGTTTAGTAGTAATTACAGAGAGAGAGATAGAATGATGTTGTACGAGAACAGAATTAGAGCTAGTGAGAGTGTGTGGGACGTTGTCTTTCTTTTTCCCTCTGGCCGTTTGTCTGTCTGCTTCCATGATTCTAGTGGTCGGTTCACTAACTGATGTCAGCTCTCTCTCTCAACTCAGGAGTTGTTACCAAGTGACTAACTGGTTGAGACGTCACCAAATGACCACTGATTTTTGCTTGGGGGTTCTTGCTTTTATAACTATCCAGAAAGATAGGCATATAAAATATTTTTGTTGTTTTTGTAAAATCTCAGAAAATAATTAAAAATTCACATTTTTTATCAAATTATTTTGTTATATTTGTCTGTCTAGATTTAGTTGGTGGTCTTGTTATCTTAATTCTACCTTTTGGTGAAATAGAAGAGGTTAGAAAGGTCAAGTGGTGAAGACATTATTTCGGCCTAGCTAAGGCAATCTGGTAAATGTAAAGCTGCTGTCACAGAAAAACTATAGTTTTACCGTGTGAAAAGTTTTGTTGAGGTGTTAATTTAAATTTGGCCATGGTGGATCAAATCTACTTCATGTCTGCAAGATTCATTACACACACACACACACACACACACACACACACACACACATATATATATATATATTTTCAATCCAAGGAAAAACAGTTTCCTTTAAAGGGATGGAAAGCATTCAATTTTCCACTGGTTCTTCAGTTCAATACAACAATATTGTAGAGAAGAATTTATCACAACTGAAGAAGGTATATTTTGAATATAGAAAGATGAAAAGAAAATAGAGATATGTGATTGATGTATTATAAATTTATTAACATTATAGGCACAGGAGTGGCTGTGTGGTAAGAAGCTTGCTAACCAACCACATGGTTCCAGGTTCAGTCACATTGCGTGGCACCTTGGGCAAGTGTCTTCTACTATAGCCTTGGGACGACTAAAGTCTTGTGAGTGGATTTGGTAGACTGAAACTGAAAGAAGCCTGTCATGTGTGTGTGTGTGTGATTTTAATCTGCAACGCTAACTTCAGGAAATCAGACAGCCACTTCATAAACCATTAATCAGGCGACTCTGCTAGCCAGATTGATTTCATCCTCACCAGACAGCGGGACACAGGGTTGCTCTTAAATACAAAGACCCTCCCGGGTGAAGAATGTACCCCCAGCATAGGCTAGTCATTGGTTACTTAGGCTCAAGACCAGAAGGATACCAAGAAGCAGACCAATCCAAATTAGGATTTGGAAGCTAAAGAACCCTTCACATAGTCAGATTTGGAAGCTAAAGAACCCTTCACATAGTCAGAGATTTAGGGACATCCTCAACAAGAAATTTGATGAGAAGGAGGAGGAGCTACAGACATTAGACATAGAAGGTAGCTTGAAATTCCTATGGGACAGCTGGCTGAGTGCCACAGACAAAGTCTGCGGATGGTGCAAAGTCCCTTCCAGACTTAACCCTTTAGTGTTTAAACTGGCCAAATCTGGCCCAATATATTCTACATGTTTTATATTCAAACTGGCGATGTCTAGCCTCTCACACCTACCCTACAATGCCATTCTAAAAATAAGTAATCACATCATTGAAACCTTAAAGCTGTAAGATGATCCAGGATTAATTCAAAACAATTTGAGTGAAAAAGTATTACATTTAACAGAGTAATCTGAACACTAAAGGGTTAAAGTTATGTTGTGGTGGAATAGTACTGTAGACAAAGCCATTAGAGCAAAGGAACAAGCCTGGAAAGCCTGGAAGGGTGGGGTAGCATGGAACTGTACCAGGTCGCCAAAAGGGAGGCTGGGTGGCAGGTATACATAGCCAAAAGCGAAGCAGAAAAGAAGTTTGCCAATGTCCAGCGACGTGAGGACCAAAGAACTGAGGTATTCAGATTGCAGTGTGTGAGAGAAAATTGTGACATCACAGGAGAGAAATGTGTCCACATGGATGATGATACACTTGCTTTTAATGATTCGGAAAAGAAAGAAGCTTGGAGAAGCCATTATGAAAGGCTACTGAATTTGGAGAATGACTGGGAGAAGGAGGGCCTGCCAAATGTTGACCCAGCAGAGGGACCAGCTATCCATATAGACAGCTCCCTAGTAGATAAAGCAATTAAGGGTATGAAGCCAGGAATCACTGCTGAGATGCTTAAATCATCTGGTGGTGTGGGCTATGGCCTAGTCACCTACATTGTAAAGCAAGTAGTTCATGATGGAGTCATACCCAACGACTGGCGTAGCAGCACCATAGTCAACTGCTACAAGGGTAAAGCTGATGCTCTAGATAGAAATAACTACAGGGGTATCAAACTGCTGGATCAGGTGATGAAGGTCATGGAGAGGGTCAAAGCCCATCTCATTAGGGAGAGAGTCTGCTTAGATGAGATGCAGTTTGGTTTTGTGCTGGGTAGAAGCACTACTGATGCCATATTCCTGGTTTGACAACTACAGGAGAAATACCTAGCTAAAGATAAACCCCTCTACTTAGCTTTTGTGGACTTGGAGAAAGCCTTTGACAGGGTCCCCCGATCCCTTATCTGGTGGGTGATGCGGAAACTGGGGATTGATGCATGTTTAATAAGGGCTGTACAGTCCCTGTACAGAAAGGCTGTTAGTAAGGTTAGGATTGGCAATGAGTATAGTGAAGAATTCCGGGTAGAAGTAGGGGTCCACCAAGGTTCAGTCCTCAGTCCCTTGTTATTCATCATAGTCCTCCAGGCAATAACAGAGAAATTCAAGACAGGTTGCCCCTGGGAGCTTCTCTATGCTAATGACTTGGCCGTCATAGCAGAATCACTGCCAGAACTAGAGGAGAAATTTTGGTTGTGGAAGCAAGGTTTATAATCAAAAGGCCTTAGAGTCAATGTAGCAAAGACCAAGTAAGTTGGAAGGTGAACACATTACTCTCAAGTAGGCGACTCTGCTCAATTTGTAGAAAAGGTGTACGTAGAAACTCCATAAGATGTACCCAGTGTAAGCTATGGACACATAAGAGGTGCAACAACATCAAAGGAAGATTAACTGAGAAGATAGCATTCATGTGTGGCAGATGCACAGGTGCAATAAACACCACAGATGTTCAGAAAACAGATTCCATCACACTCCAGGGGGAGAAACTAGAAGTAGTTGATAGCTTCCACTACCTAGGTGACCAAGTGAGTTTGGGGTGGATGCTCAGAGAGTGTTACCACTAGAATAAGAATAGCCTGGGCAAAGTTCAGAAAGCTTCTACCCCTACAAGTGACAAAGGGTCTCTCGCTCAGAGTGAAAGGTAGATTGTACGATGCATGTGTGCGAACTACCATGCTTTCCTCAATGATAATAATTATTATAACAATAATAACATCGAAAAATACCTTAGGAAATAGAACCTAGGTTTGAAATTTCCCCAAGACGCCTGATGAAGGCTAGAGGGTATATCAGCCGAAACGTGTTAACAACAAGCAAGATGAGGACAAATATCCGTCAAATGTAAATAATGTAAATAATTCCTCATCTCTTAAACATAGAGATATATATTATCTCTGAATAAATTGACTTATTTCATTGTGTTTTCAGTTGGAATCCGTAAAGGCAGAAAATGACCGAATGTTTATCGAGAATCTTCAGCAGGTACGTTCTGACCTCGAGCTCAAGCACAAGCAAGAGCTGAATGAGTTACGTGTAAGTGTAATGAAGGAATGCCAGTCTATGTCTCCACAGGAGCTGGACACTAAGTTGTATGGTATAATGCATGACTTGCATGCCGAGAACCAGGTGAGTCCCTCCCTTTCCTCTTCAATTAATCAAATTCTTGTTGCAAGTAGTGAAATTCTGATCGGACTCCAGAATTAAGAAATCATCGTCGTCATCATCATCATTGCTTAACTTCCGTTTTCCATGTTAGCATGAGTTGGATATTTTGACTGGGGTCTGGAGAGCCAGTAGCTGCAACAGGCTCCAATCTGATCTGGCAAGGTTTCTACAGCTGGATGCCCTTCCTAATGCTAACCACTCTGACAGTGTAGTGGGTGCTTTTTACATACCACTGGCATGAGGGCCAGTCAGGCAACCCTGGCAGCAATCACTTTCGAATAGTGCATTTTATGTGCCACCGGCATGTAGCCAGTTAGTGGGCACTGGCATCATAAGGGTTGTTTAAGGTGAATTATCCAAACCCCAAAGAATTCCTCTCAACACATGGCAACGATGCTCCCCCACTACTTCTGCTCACAATCAGAGATGCACATATCGTCAGCCACTAAGGGACATGCTCAACTGGTTATGGTCAAACAACTGAATAGCAAATCTGTGGTGTTGAGCAGAATATTTACTGTAGCCCATCTGTTATACCAAGACAAGACAATGAACATGATAAAACTTCCAAGCAGTTAAGATAAGCAGTCATGAGAGCCACTATCTGGTACTGCATCAGGTCATTTATTATTATTATTATTATTACTATTACTTTTATTGTCATCGTTATTAGGGTGGCGAGCTGGCAGAACCAGATCATGTTGTATAGCCAGCTGGAGACGATATCTCCTGGGGCTAAATTACAGCAGCATTGGTCCTACACCAGGACTGCCATGTTATGTTGGCAAACAATCTTTACTACAATGTAAATAATGTACATAATTCCTCGTCTCTTAAATATAGAACAGGATTATTATTGTTGTTATTGTTAAGGTGGCGAGGTGGCAGAATCGTTAGCATACTGGATGAAATGCTTAGTGGTATTTCACCTGTCGCTAAGTTCTGAGTTGAAATTCCACTAAAGTTGACTTTGTCTTTCATCCTTTCGGGGTCAGTAAATTAAGTACCAGTGAAACATTGAGGGTTGATGTAACTGACCAGTCCCCTCCCCCACCATTTCTGGCCTTGTGCCTTTGAATGTGACCGATGCCAGTGCCACCTGGCTGGCACTTGTGCCGGTGGCATGTAAAAAGCACTCACTACATTCTCAGAGTGGTTGGCATTAGGAAGGACATCCAGCTGTAAAAACCTTGCCAAATCAATTTGGAGCCAGGTGCAGCTTCTCGGTTTGCCAGTCTTCAGTCAAACCAACCGACCCATGCCAGCATGGAAAGCAGATGTTAAACAACGATGATGATGATTATTATTATTATTATTATTATTATTATTATTATTATTATTATTATTGTAATCACTGATGGGGGTTGATGAGAGTTTATGGTCTGAGTTCAGAAGCCACAGTGGTTGACTCTTTCTATCTTTCCTGGTTTGATAAAAATAAACACCAGGCTCAAAGGGTTTAGTTGAACAAATCAACCCCAGTACTACTTAGTTAATTTCTTTATTAATCTGCTACTTACTCTAACAGTCACTTGACAAACTGCTAAGTTACACTGACATAAACAAACCAACACCAGTTGTCAGGCAGACACAAAGAAACACATACCTCTCTCTCTCTCTTTCTAAATACACACACACGATGGCCTTCCCCGCTGATTCTGTCTACTAAATTCACTCATTGTTCAGCCTGGGACTGTAGTAGAAAATACTTATCCAAGGTGCCATACAGTGTGGTTGAACCTGAAACCATATGGTTGCAAAGTGAGTTTCTTAACCACACAACCGTGTCTGGACAAAAAAAAAAAAAAAAAAAAAAATTAAAGAAAGAAGATCAGACAAAGGCGCAGAAGTGGGTGTGTGGTAAGAAGCTTGCTTCCCAACCACATGGTTCTGGGTTCAGTCCCACAGTGTGGTACCTTGGGCAAGCGTCTTCTATAGCCTCAGGCCGACCAAAGCTTTGTGAGTGGATGTGGTAGACGGAAACTGAAAGAAGCCTGTTGCGTGTATATATATATATATATATATATATACACAACACATACACACATGTATTTGTGATGTTTGTGTTTGTCCCCTCCCACCATTGCTTTACAACTGATGTTGGTGTGTTCATGTCCCCGTAATTTAGCAGTTCAGCAAAAAGTGACCGATGGAATAAGTACTAGGCTTACAGAGAATTAGTCCTGTGGTTGATTTGTGAGACTAAAGGTTGTGCTGAAGCATGGCCACATTCAAGTGACTGAAACAAGTGAAAGAATTAATCTTGGAATTATTTTGTCATCTTTGCATCAACTTGGACGTCTATTCTAACACCAAATGCTTGATGTTAATTTCCTGAGGTCACAGCATGTTCTGGAATGATCTACTTTACTTTCATTTTTTTTGTTTCTCATAATGGTGATAATTTGGGATTTCATGTCTAATTCAGCTATATTTTAAGATTTTTGTGTACAATTATATCTGAAAACACTCACAAGCATAGGGGCTACTATATGATTGCTTGACTTGCTGAAATTAGCAGCTACATTTTCCTCAAACCATATTCTATTGTCTTAAAAGAAGAACACATTTCATATTTTTCTCTTTCCACTTTGTGTCAGGTGGCACATAACACTTCCACACTCTCTCTCCCTGTACTGTTAATGGCTGTGTTTTGCACCTGGTCCCATGTTTCCCAGCTACTGGCTTGCTTCTCTTTTTCAACAAGTCTTCTCCAGGTGCTCCTGGATCCTCTGTGCTTCCTCTTTCTTCAGGGGCCCTTGTAGTGGTGTAATTGGTCCCTGAAATTCCTCTCCGTTTTAACTCAAGCCTGTTGTATTTCTGTCTCTTTCTACATTAGGAACCACTGCATTTCTAAACCTGTGGTTCCTCACCCTCGGAGTGTCTGTTTCGGCAACCGGCAGCTCCTCGGTCGTTCTGTCCCTGCGTCTGTGGACAATCTGCGGCAAACAGGATGTCTCTACATGCGGGATTGTTGGGGGACCGCTTGTGAAATTCATATTCCCATGAAACTCCTTCCACTGCCATGGTTCGAGATGCCTCGAGGGTGGTGGAAGAAGCCGACTCAACCCGCCCAGGGTGAATGTTGCCACAAGTACAAGTACCCTTTTTAGTATCTGGGTCAGATCTAAAACCTGGGTTTTTTTAGAGGTCTGCACCAAAATAAGTAAAATACAAGTCAAAGAAAAATTTATTATATCTATTGAGGGCCGCTGGAAGGGTGCTTGCAGTTCTGGGTACTGCAGTTCAGAACTACTGTTCTAAAGTGTTGTGCATTCTTCTGAGTGTTGGAAGTTTCTATAATGAGAAGTTCTTTGTTTTCAGGATCAGCTGATTAACCTAGTGCCAGATGTTGGTTTTCTATCAGGGTTTCTTTCTTGTAGACAATTACACTGCTGCCCATTTAAACTAGCTCCCTCTGCTCAGGATTTGAAACTGGAGTTTCCTTCTTGTAGGTTTATGGCCCTCCAGCCTAACCAGCCTAATCTGAAACTCTTCTCAAAAACTAGTGCTGATAGTGTGTTGGTTGTTTGTACACACTGCTAAGTTAGTTACATCTACGTTTGTATCCAATCTATCCTTCCCAGTGACCAGAAGGAGCATCCATATTGACATGACATGAATGTACTATAATGGGGTTCATACAGACCCATAACGCTGATTTCTCAGTTTCCATGGCTTTTGATGAAAGGCATTTCAGCCATGACTCTCTTATCTTTTCATATATCCTATACTACTAGGGCAGCGAGCTGGCAGAGTCATTAGCAGGCCGGGCAAAATGCTTAGCGGTATTTTGTCTGTCTTTACGTTCTGAGTTCAAGTTCCGCTGAAGTTTACTTGGCCTTTCATCCTTTCAGGGTCGATTAAATAAGTACCTGTTATGCACTGGGGTTGATATAATCGACTTGATCCCTTTGTCTGTCCTTGTTTGTCTTCCCTATGTTTAGCCTCTTGTGGGCAACAAAGAAATATATCCTGTACTACTTTGTCAAAAGTGTTCTTTCCTTTTCAAAATAATACAAATGTGTTTTGGTGGAGATTAAACTGCTATTTCTAGCTAGTCAAACGTCTATTTAATGAATCCCTCGATGGCCCATGTGGGAGCATAGGAAAAATAATGTGAAATAAGTTTAAATAGTCCGAATCGATCAGTTTTCACTATTTTTATAATAACTTGCATACATGTAAACTTTGCTTGGTTTTATTGTTTGACCACCGTTTTATTTTGTATTGTTATTTTTTGTGCTGTTTTATTATTTAAAAAAAATTCTTTGTCATGTGATTATTATTATTATTGTTGTTGTTATTACTAAAGTCGTTAGAGTGGTGGTGTGTTAAACTATTTAGCTTCCTTCCCTCTGTCGTAATTTAGCCTCTCGTCACTTGGCATAAAACCCCTTCCTGCGATGCTACACCCCATGGCAGTTGAGGTGAGGGTCTTGCCTTGCAAGTTACCTGGTGACCTCACTGTTGCAGGTGCCACATAAAATGCATCCAGTGCACTCTGTAAAGTGGTTGGCATTATGAAGGGCAGCCAGCCATAGAAACTAGCCAAAGCAGTCATTGGAGCTTGGTATGGTCCTCTGGCTTGTCACCTCCTGTCAAACCATCCAACCCATGCCGACAAGCAAACCAAATGTTCTTTTCTACTTCAGGCACAAGACCCACAATTTTTGGGGAGAGGGGCCAGTCGATTAGATTGACTCCTCCCAGTATGCAACAGGTATTTAATTTATTAACCCTGAAAGGATGAAAGGCAAAGTCGACCCCAGCGGAATTTGAACTGAAACAAAACAAATGTTACATGATGTTGATTATATACACACACACATACAAAAAAAGTGGCAGCCTGGTAATTTGCTTTGCAACCATCTGGCTTTGGGTTCAGTTCCTTCGTGTGACACCTTGGACAAGTGTCTTTTATTGCTCTAGTTTGACTAACACGTTGTGAGTGAATTAAGTAGGCAGAAACTGTAATAAGTCCATTGTGTGTGTACTTTACTGGTTTCCATTTCAGCAAAGCAGTGCTGATGTTGATATTACTACAGATCACTCTGTGCATTATTTACATTATTTACATTTGATGGTTATTTGTCCTCATCTTGTTTGTTGTTAACACACCGTTTCGGCTGATATACTCTCCAGCCTTCATCAGGTGTCTTGGGGAAATTTCGAATGTGGGTTCTCATTCCTCAGGTATTTTTCAATGTTGTTATTATTATTATTATTATTCAGGCCACTGCCTGGAATCGAACTCGGAATCTTGAGGTTAGTAGCCCACGTTCTTAACCACTATGCCATATTCTGTGCTTTTGAAAACTTGTGGAATCTGTAAATTCTAAAAACAAACAGGTGAAGGTTGATAACAGGAAGATTATTTGGCCATAAAATCTTGCCTCCTAATCTATTCCTATCCAAGTTATGCTTGCATACAACACCAGATGTTAAACACACACATGATTGATGCACAGTTTACACAGAGGCAGTTAAACTTATGTACATTTCTATTTAGTATTTACTTAACTAATTAATTCAACAGTGCATTAATTGCATTGTTAGTTCGTCCATTGTTATTGATGACCAAGGATAACACCTAGAACAACATAGTGCTGTGTGTCCATCTATGACCAGTCAGTCTGATGCATGTTTGGAAGACCCTACTGCATGTCAGGCACTGATGGTCTGTTGGACTGAACGCAAAGAATTGGCTCTAGCCTTGCGTAGTTCATGTTTTCTTCCCCCACCCCCTGCAATCCAGTTCTGTTTGTAAGAGGTGGCATCTCTGATGATGCAGCTATGCCAGGCAGGGCGGTCTTGTGCTTGTGTTTCCCAGGTGTTGGGGTTGACCTCAAAGCTCTTCAGGAAAGCTTTGATTGCGTTCTTGAAGCACTATTTCTGTCCATCTTGCTTGTGCAGAGAATCGTGTATCAGGCAATTGAATAAGATGGCATTATTAGATATTAGCTTCCACAAGGTTTACTTTGCCTTTCATCCTTTCAGGGTTGATAAATTAAATACCAGTTGCGTACTGGGGTCAATCTAATTGACTGGCCCCCTCCCCCCAAATTTCAGGCCTTGTGCCTATAATAGAAAGGAATATTAGATAGTGGCAGTATGGGGACTGACAAACAGAGAGAAATAGAGACACACTGCCATTTTATATTAATATATAATCTATCATCCTAGCAATGCATGCATGGGAAAACAGATGTAAAACAACACTTGCTCCACCACAGAGATTTGGCTGAGGTTGGTATTTACCTTTAGTCCACTTACTAATCTTCTATACAACCTGTATCTCCCACCTTTGGCATGCCTTCTGTTGCCACTTCTGCATTTAGCTACACATGTATATATGTGTGCTTGGCTATCTGTGTGTGTGTGTGTGTGTGTGTGTGTGTGTGTGTCTGTGTATCTCTGTGTTTGTGATGGGGGTTTCATTATCATCGTTGCTTTAATGTCCACTTTTCCATGCTTGTATTGGTCAGACAAAATTTGTTGAGTCAGATTTTCTATGCCAATCCTCACCTGGAAACAGGTGAGGCAATGTCTCTCCTTGATCAAACATTGAACCTCAGAAAAATAAAAGGATGCCGCTTATATGACAGTGACACTCATTTACAACTATCACACAATGTCAAGGCAATGAGACAGTAACACACACACACAATTATATACATATAACAACCTTATTTCAGTTTCCACCAACCAGATCCAATCACAAAACTTTGGTTGGCCGAAAGCTATAGTAGAAGACTAGCCCAGGGTGTCACAGAGTGGGATTGAACCAGAAACCACAAAATCACACCTGCACCTTAATATATATAGGGAGAGCTGTGTTTTTGTCTATGTTTGTGTGCATGTATGTAACCTTTGAAAATTTATATTTGGAATGGTTTGTTTTCTTTTGATATGACTTCACTTATTGGCACCTCTCACTTGCAATGGGATCGGTTGACACCTTTAATTTACAATGTCTTTTTCCTATTTTGGTTGCAAAAGATTTTTAATTTTATCTCTGAGAAGCCCTAACAGAAGTTTAATGAAGCTCTTGAAGAAATGTACCATTGTTATTGCTGGTAGTATGGCACAAAGGAAACCAAGACCTAGTCTTCAGTAATGTAATATTGCTAAAAAAAAAAGAGAAAAAAAAACATCCCTGAGGGTGATGATAACCATTTCTAATGTAAGCAGAAAGTCGCAAGTTTAGGGGTAAGGGTTTAGTTGACTAAATTGACCCCAGGTTTTGACTGGAACTACACACAAGACGTGCACATGCACACTTTATTTGTGGGTTACAAGGTTACTATTCCCATCCAAAATGGAAATGAGTACTAACATATGGCATGCTTGAACAATTGTGAAGATCTTTTCACATGAAACCACTGGTAGCCTTCTTGATCCACAAATAAAGAATATTTGTCCACCAGTGTGGTGTTGAGCACTCATTCTTACTGTTCGATATCAAAGTGTGTGTATGTATGTGTGTGTGTGTATATATATAGTAAACATAAACACTAGCTTATCTACAGTTTCCTGCCAACACTTGATGTATTCAATGTTGTTTATTTCATTGCAAGCTCTTTGCTATTGTACCTAGCCATTTCTGGCATCCTGTGAGTTGATGTGCCTTGATTCTCATGCATTTATGTTTATGTATATTATCTAGTCAACATTGATTGGTTTATCTGCACCTTAGCACCTAACTGTCTGTGTGCCTTGATGGAAAGAAATCCGGATTGAATACTAATAAATCTCTTTGATGTAAACATCACATTTCTCGTGTTTGAAAAATTATTTACCTGTTTCTTCTAACTTAAATAGATAACCAATATCAATATATATCTGTGTGAGTGTGTGTGTGTGTGTGTGCACGAACACTTATAATGGCTACACCTGGTGAAGTTGGTATGGTGTAAGTCTATTAACCAGAGACTCAACACTTTGTTTTCATCATCACTCACTGCTAATGTTCTGCATTTGTGATCTAGGCCAGTGCTCCGCAACCTTTCTTTCAATTGTGGTACACTTATATTCTTTTCAAAAATTCAGTGGCACACCTGAACTGAAAACATAACTAAAAGTATAGGGAAAAAAAAATTACATTCAGGTCACATTGCGGGACACCTAGCATCGTCTCATGGCACACCAGTGTGTTGCAGCATACCAGTTGCGGGGCACTGACCTTGGCCATCTACCTCTCCATCCATTTGTTTTCTCCACCCATTATTCCTGGGTGGGTTGTGGGTGTAGAGTACTCACTCATCTCTTCCAAAGGGTCCTAACAAAAACAGCTGTTATTACACTTTTCCTGTTGGATTCCCAAGCATGATGAACTGAAACCATGAATATTATCCAAACCCTTCATTCTTGGTTCAGCCCTGGGTCTCCTGCCACTTGACTTGGCTTAGAGAGTCTGACTTGCAGTTCTTCTCTGTGACATTTTAATTACATCCACAGCACCAGAGCTGTGACCTCTCAATATGGAAAAGTATCAGCTCAATCTGAGAGACAGCCCGACTCCCTGTTCTCTGCGCTATGCACCCTGTTCAATAAATGTTATTCCCGAGAATAGAATCGGTAGAATCCCATTTTGGCTGCTTGTATTTGCATTTGAGCTCTTTGTCATTACCCAGCATTCATTACCAGAGGTGAGGACACGCAAGAAAACTGAATAGGACACATGACTCTGATATGGCTCAGTTTGACTGGCTGTGTATATATACAGTGGCTGTGTATATTATATGTACTTGTACTTGTTTCAGTCATTTGACTGTGGCCATGCTGGAGCACCACCTTTAGACGAACAAATTGACCCCAGGACTTATTCTTTGTAAGCTTGGTACTTATTCTAGTCACTTTTGCTGAACCACTAAGTTATGGGGAAGTAAAAACACCAACATTGGTTGTCAAGTGATGTTGGAGGGGACAAACACAGACACAAACCTATCTGTCTGTCTGTCTGTCTACATATATGATGGGCTTCTTTCAGTTTCTGTCTACCGAATTCACTGACAAAGCTTTGGTTGGCTCGAGGCTAGAGTAGAAGACACTTGCCCAAGGTGTCACACAGTGGGACTGAACCTGGGACTATGTAGTTGGGAATCAAGCTTCTTACCACACAGCCACTACTGCGCTTTTATATATTTTATATATTCAGTAGCCGTGTATAAGCTGTGTATATTTAAATATACACCTTAACGATAGATACAACTAGTGCTGTAAGCAGCTATTCTTTGTAATGTTGTGATCAAGTTCTTCCCACAAATTTCATTTGGAGATGGATGGAAGTATTCTGCTAATCAGATTTGCCCAAGAACCACTGTGAAGATGAAGTCTTCAAGTACTGGCTTTGTTACCGCCAAAAAAGGGTCGATGGGATATGATAGTTGTGCAACTGGTGGGGTGGTGAAGGTGATTGGCTTTGGGTGACACTTCTGTGGGGATGACATTTTAAGAGGGAATAACTGTGCAATATGTTGTACCTTCTATGGGGCCCAGCGTGGGAAACAGACTTGGACTGCCCCAGGCAGCACACACTCTAGCTACACCATTGGGACATGGGACTTATTTTGGGATATGTATGCCCAAATGCTGTGTTAGGGTTTAGCATCTTTATTCTTAATAATTTATTTTCTTCTTGTCTTTTTCAGAAACTGGCTGAGTCTCGAGACTCTCTGCTGAAACAGATTGAACTCCTAAACACCCAGTATGAGCAGATACAAGAAGAACACTTCTCTTTATGGAGTAAGCGTTCGAAAAAACCGATGTCTTCATCTCCAAGAGCAAAGCGGAAATTTGACACCTTGCCTCAGGACATAGAGTCAGCGTCCCGAAGTCTGGTGGAAATCAGCCAAGCGAAGGGTTGTTTTGACAACGAAGAGAAAACCTGCACAAAGCTGGATTGCCAAGGCTACCGCAAACGTTACGAAATAGCCCTGAAAATTTTAACGGAGAAAGGACTCACTTCATTGGACAATATATCAGAAAAATCATCATTTGAAGTAGATTCTTTGGATGGTTCAGCAAGCATGGGAGACCAACCAAGAGAGGAGCTGTCCATGGAGCTCCAAGATGAATACAATGAACTCATGGAACGGACTGTTACTGAACCTGTGCTTAGTTCCACTTTCCAAAGGAAAAGCAGTCCTGAGCTGCAATGCCCCAACTGTATCAGTTTAGCAGAAGAGAGACTGTCTTTGAAAAAACGTCTAAGTACTCAACTTGAACTTTTTGGTAAAGAACGCTTCCATCTTCTGAGTCGGTGTGAGAACCTCTCCAATGAACTGGAGAATGTCCAACTGACTCGGGACCAGCTGCAGACCGAGTTGAATATCACAAAGGAAGTCCAACGGGGACAAGACAGACATCCGTCTGAGGTGGAGCTGACAGATATTAAAGTGAAACTAGCCAACACTGAAGACCAAGTAGTGTTCTATCAGAATAAACTAAGTCAGTCTGAGGTTGAGCATCAGGAGTTGAAATCAAAGATAAACGAGCTGTTTGTAAAAGTGATTGACCAGCAGCATTATATTAATAATCTTGAAGAAGAATATTCTAGATCTCGTGATGGCTGGAACCACAAAGGAACAATGACCTCTATGGACAATGGTAAAATTGAGTTGGCTCCTGTAGGGGGCCGTCGTCATTCAGAACCAAATAACAATGTCCGTGACGTAGATCATGAAATGGAACATCATCATCCAATACCACAACATTTGTCTCAGTCCAGCAATAACATTTCCTTAGAATCCAATTTCGCCAACATTCCACAGATGCCAAGTCTGAAATCCCCCAAATCTGATCGTGAGACATCCCCAGATTCTTTGAATAAGTCCTCACTGTCTGATAATTCAAGTCCGGCAGGGGATAGAGACAATTGGATTAACTATCATTCAGAGCATTCGAATAGAAATAACTCCAGTCCAGCCCTGAACCAAAGTGATAGATACAGTGACAGCCTTGCGTCTCCGCCCAAATTAACCAGATCGACACAGTCTAGTCCGTCTTTGTTGTTACTGAATAAAGAATTTCGTGAGTCTGAAAAAATCCTGTCTGAGTTTCAACTAGATCAAGGAGACTTCTTATTTGTTCAAGACAAACAAATTGAACTTATTGATGAGATAGCGGAGTTGAAACGGTCACTTTTACAAAGTAAAGAGGACCATGTCAAAGAGATAGCCACCATAAAGGAGAAAATTGACCGCTTTAAAAAAGTGAAAGGACTTTGTGATACTCAGAATTTGTTAGATATTTTGGACAGCACTGATACCATTTCTCTTTCTGTTGATGTTGTTGACCTTCGAGAAAAAGTTTCATTGCTTCGAGAAACCTGTAACAGATTGACAGAAGACAACAAGGATCTGCAGAAGAAGCTGTATAATCAAGAGTGTCTTGTGATGAAGGCGAAAATGCTACAGACGAATCCGAAACATTCTGTGACTGCTGAAGATTTAGAGACATCTTTTGGCAGCCAACTATTGCTACTTCAGAAACATCGTGATGAGCTTGCTGACAAACTCAGTGAAGAAAGACTACTTGAGAACCAATTCACAGAAGTTGTAGCAGCCAAAACCAGCCTTGATGAGCATCTCCATCGAGAGAAGGAACATGTCCAGCAACTGACTGAAAAAGTACAGATAGCTGAGGCTGAATTGTCCAGCAAGAAGGCTGAGTGTGATTATATGTTGCAGCAGCAGTTGCGGCTGGAAGAACTCATCAGAGACAAGGAGGAGGTGGAAAAACAACTGATGTCGGAGAAGTTCATCCTTGAATCCCAACTGACACAGACAAACTATGAACTGGAGACAAAAGAGAGACATCTTCGGGACATAGAACAACGCGTAAACAAATGTGCCAGCGAGATCAGTCCAGAGACAGGTGTCACTGCTGGCAATGACAATCAACTAAATGATATAGAACTGCAAGAGAAGTTTACACAAGAACTTAACGAAGCCAAATTAGTTATTGAGAAACAGAACATTGACAGGTTGGAAGCTCTGCGCAAGGACATGGACGAACATCACAAGCGTGCTGTGGAGTACCTACGCCAGCAACTGCGCAGCGACTTCAGCATGCGGGAATCCCGCCTTGAGGAACATCATTCAGCTCATGTTGCCAGTCTTCATTCCATCCACGCAGAACAGGTGCAGCATTCTTGTTCTTAATATTCTTGTTTCTATCTCTCTAACCAAATTCTTCTCTTGTCATTTCTCATCTATAATAATTCTTTTGTCTAATTTTTTACATTCTCTTTGTTATTTTATTTTATTTTTAATGTTTGAAAAAAAACGAATATATTTTCATTTACTTTATGTTATTAATTTTGTTGTTGTTTAGTATTATTAATACTTTTGTTAGGGCAATTGATTATAGAATTGGTAGAGCAGCGGACAAAATGCTTCATTTTATTTAGTCCCTCCCTTTCACATCTTGAATTCAAAATCGTTTGCCATAGCTGTCATTGACTTTCATCTTTTTAGGGTTGATAAAATAAGTACCAGTCATGTTTTGGGGTCAATTAATCTATTATGCATCTCCTTCAAAATATGTGGCTTTGTGCTTGCAACAGAAATTTGTTCTCGCTTCTGGCCTTCCATATCTGCTGATGTGCTGGCATTGAGAGGAACCAGTCTAGTTGAGCTCTTGCTTAAGGACTTCTCAAACCTGTCACAGTATTTGCTGGATGCTGAAGGAACCACTTTTTTCTAATGACAAGAGGTATGATTTGAACTTAGAATCCACAGAGCTGAAACAAATTCTACGATTCATCCATCCTTATCTCTTGACTGTCTCTTCATTTATCAACCCTAACTGATGAAGTCAAACCTGTTTGAATTTAATCTCAGAACAACAAAAGCCAAAATGAATTCCTACCATTCTTACGACTCTGCCGACTTGATAGGATATTTTATTTTTTAAACATTTACTTGCAGGTAGGTGGACTTGTACACTTTTCAGTTTGTTTTACTTTTTTTATTGGAACACTTTTCTATAATTTTTATTCTGCATTTATAGATTTTTGCTGGGTTAATGTAATAAGAATATCAATGGATATAACTCTGTGTGTGTGTGTGTGTGTGTGTGTGTGTGTGTGTGTGTGTGCATGCGTAATCCCTTGCTAGCATGGGGAAAAGCCCACTTAAACACACACACACACACATACACAATCACTTTATCAATCAGACTATCAGATGTTGTTATACATCGCTGGTCACAGTGTGCTTCCTTGTATTGTGGTAGCTTTCAAATGATGCCACTCCACTTAGTTAGGCTGGCAGGACAGCATGACCCCTGCACAGAGTGCCAGTCTGTCATAAGGTTATCTCTTAACAGCCGAGTGCACTGGAGCAATGTAAAATGAAGTGTTTTGTTCAAGAATGCAGTCTGGGAATTGGAACCATGGTGTTACATTCTTGAGTGCACAACTTGGTGACAGTCTTCTAATTTGAACTTATAAACTTGTGGTTAGTAAACTAGCATTTAAACTCACAAATATTGGGTTTTATATGTGTATGCTTGTGTGTGTCTCTGTGTGTGTGTGTGTGCGTGCGTGCGTGCGTGCATGCATGCATATATGTATGTTTGGAGAGATTTGTTGTTCTGTTTTTTATATATATTTTTAATATATAATTAGTGGTTTTTAATTTAAGAAAATTTTCCTTCAAATATTGTGATTTTCTAAAAAAATGTTTTTGTCTCACTTTTCTAGTTTCTGTTCATTTCCCACTATTTCCTTCCTTGTCTCTCCTTTTCCAACTGAGGTAACCATATATCTTCCCTACAGCAAGACACCTGTTTCTCTCTCTCTATCATACTTGTAACTTCTCATTACCTGACATAAAGATACCTCCCTGAATACTTCACCCTTCCCATTTGAGGGGTTCTTGTCTCTTGAATTACTTGGTAATCTCAGTGCTGCTGGTGCCATGTAAAATGCACCCAGTACACTCTGTAAAGTGGTTGGCATTAGGAAGGGCATTTAGCTGTAGAAACGATCCAAAGCTTGACACAATCCTCTGGTTCATCTATTCCTGTTTTACTGTCTAACACATGTCAGCATATAAAACAGGCATTAAATGATGATGGTGATGATATTTCTTTTATTAAGCTGTAAATAATACCAAGGTTGAGAGATTCCTGTGTTGCACTTGTCTAACTTGGTTTGATAAATGCAGTGCATGAAACTCTGTCCTTGTAGCTTTAGAACCAGCAGTTAAATAGTATATATTAGGATAATATAAACACAAATGCACGCACGCACACTAATCAGATGGAAACTATAGTAAATCAATTACAATCAAATGTAAACCGTAGTTATGGTCCCTGTACCAGTGGCACGTAAAAAGCCCCATCTGAACGTGGTCGATGCCAACCTTCTTGCCCTGACTGGCTTCCGTGCAGGTGGTATGTAAGAAGCACCATCCGAACGTGGCCGATGCCAGCCCTCTCTGTCCTACCCATGCTAGCATGGAAAGTGGACGTTAAACGATGATGATGATGCTTGCATATGTTATATGCATTCAATATCTGCTTGTAATAAAGTGTATTGTAAATAATTGCTACATAATTAAATCCTTACCAGTGTTTTACAGTGATAATTTGTGATCTCCAGAGTTAGAAAGAAAAATAGTGGATAGTTTGAAATGTTTGTGGTCATGTGATAAATGATGTCAGATTGGTACAGTTAACTGTCTATGACTCAGCAGAAGGTCCTGGCTGTGCATTACTCAGGGTAGATGTTATCCTGAATATGTAGCTACCCAGCTTCACTTGTTTTCCTGCAGTACTTTTACTGACCAGTCTTGCATGTCAAAACCATAGAACATCTGTGCTGACTCACAAGATTTACTGACCAGTTTGTCTAACTGACTAGATGTCAGGATAGCATCTTTCTAGACAAACTAGTTCTACTACTTCCCTGATAATCATAAGACTTCTGTTCATGTTTTTAGGATGGTTGATTTGGTAATTGTATTTCTTTCTTGATATCAGTTGTGTATTATTTTACCTTGTTTTAGTATTTTGCCATCCTGTTAAATGTTGTTTTATTGGAGCACAGAGCACAGATATTAAGAATGGATCAGAGAGTTGCAGCTTCTGCCTTAATGAGAAGCTCCACATTATTCACCACCTAAACCCCTTTTGTTACTGTATGTGTTTTGAGATGCTCTGTGTTTCTTTCAATTAATTTTAAATATAACAAAGAATTTAGTAAAATAACTTAGTTATCAATTAAGCTAGTGTTAGGAACATAAATTATGACTAAGGTTTGGTGGAAGATTTTAATTCAAAACTTAGGAAAACATGACATTTGTACTACAGAGCCAGAGACGGTTTCAGCCAGGTTGGTATTGAAAGGGTTAAACTAATTTGCTGGACGATTGTTGACTTTAGCTCTCGTGTGATCTTCTTGAAAATACAGAGATTCTGATTTACATGAAGCCATTTCTTTTGAAGTTGCTGTTGTGTTTAGTTGGCATGACATGTGATTCCTATTTATCCTTTTTTTTACTCTTTTACTTGTTTCAGTCATTTGACTGTGACCATACTGGAGCACCACCTTTAGTTGAATAAATTGACCCCAGGACTTATTCTTTGTAAGCTTAGTACTTATTCTGTCGGGCTCTTTTTGCCGAACCGCTAAGTGACGGGGATGTAAACACATCAACATCGGTTGTCAAATGATGGCGGGGGTGGCAAACACAGACACAAACAACAAACACATACATATATATACTCTTTTACTCTTTTCAGTCATTTGACTGTGGCCATGCTGGAGCACCACCTTTAGTCGAGCAAATCGACCCCAGGACTTATTCTTTGTAAGCCTAGTACTTATTCTATCAGTCTCTTTTGCCGAACCGCTAAGTTACAGGGACGTAAACACACCAGCATCAGTTGTCAAGCGATGTTGGAGGGACAAACACAGACACACAAACACATACACACACATACATATATATACATATATATGACCGGCTTCTTTCAGTTTCCGTCTACCAAATCCACTCACAAGGCTTTGGTCAGCCTGAGGCTATAGTAGAAGACACTTGCCCAAGGTGCCACGCAGTGGGACTGAATCCAGAACCATGTGGTCGGTAAGCAAGCTACTTACCACATAGCCACTCCTGCACCTTTATATATACATATATATGCGACAGACTTCTTTCAGTTTCCATCTACCAAATCCACTCACAAGGCCCGATGCTAGAGTAGAAGACACTTGCCCAAGGTACCATGCAATGGGACTGAACCCAGAACCATGTGGTTAGGAAGCAAGCTTCTTACCACATAGCCACTCCTGCACCTTATAACCACTCCTACACATAAAACAAACATATATTGGATTTTACCCCTAAGAGTGGAATAAGCACATTTTTGTTTTTGTATCACAAAATACATCTCTCCCTCTCTCCACGTCTTGTTCTTCCTCTCTATCTTTAATAGTAATAATAATGATTCCAAGTTTTGATATATGGCCAGAAAGCTAGTTAATTACATTGACCCTAATTCTTTACTTGTACTTTCAACCCTGGAAGAATAAAAAGGAAAGTTGACCTCAGCAGAATTTGAAATTAGAATGTAAAGAGGTAGAAAAACACAACTAAGGACTTAGTCCAATGTGCTAATGATTCTGCCAGCTCACTGCTTTAATATGATGATGATGATGTTGATGATAATAATAATAATAATGATAATAATAATAATAGTCGAGACGAAGAGTGCGATTTGATTGCAATAGATATTTTATTGGTTGAACGTTATTTCAACAGTAAGTTCAAAATAAGAAGTGATGAAAATTCAAAATTATAGAAATTTAAATTCAAAGTATGAATGAGAGCAATAAGCGTCCACACGTTGATGGAATGATATCATCAGTCTTTAATGTTCAATTTTATAACAGGTGAAAAGAAAAAGACAAAAAAAAGAGGAAAGAAAAAGGAAATGAAGAATATTTAATCAAACAATTTTGTATAAATTTGATGATATTCTCCTGTCATTTTATTCATTCCTCCAGGGTGTGATGTTAATAACCCACAAACATATTTCTCCTCATACATTCCGAGAAGTGAAAATGAAGCACATTCAGAATATTTTCTGAGAATATACACTTTCAAGTCTTCTTCAAATTTGCAGCCATTTGAAACAAAATGTTCAGCAAGTTCTGTCGAACTACTGTTATTGTGGCTGACGTCGAATCTGTGCCCATTAAACCTTTCGTTTAATTGTTCTGTTGTACAACCAACATAAATCAAGTTGTGTTTCGTACATTCTGCAGCGTACACCAAATGGGAATCTTTATATGTTCCACCTTCTGTATAAATCATAACATTTCTGTTATGATTTCTGATAGAATTCACTTGACTCATGTTGTTGCACAATGAACAGGGCTTACCTCTCTTGTTGCTGGTTTTCATGGTACAGCGTGCAGAAACTCCAATGTTCATTTTTTGGAGTCAAAAATAGAGTTAAAATATAATAATAATAATAATAATAATAATTAATAATAATAATAATAATCCTTTCTACTAAAGGCACAAGGCCTGAAATTTTGGTGGAGGGGACTAGTTGATTACATCAACCCAGTGTTTCACTAGTACTTAATTTATCGAACCCCAGAAGGATAAAAGGCAAAATCGACCATGCTGAAGTTTGAACTCAGAACATGAAAATGGGTGAAATGCCACTAAGTATTTTACCCTGTGTGCTAACGATTCGGCCAGTGTGCTGCCTTATATAACAATAATAATAATGATAGCAATAACCAGCATCCTTATGTGCACAAGGCCTGGAATTTTAGGGAGTGGGCTAGTTGATTAAATTGATCCAAGTGTTCATCTGATCCTTATTTCATCATTCCTGAAAGGATGAAAGGCAGTGGATCTTGGCAGAATCCAGGCCAGTATGACATGCACAAGCACCCAATGAGAAATGACTTGGATCGAAATGAACTATCCCAGCCCATTCCAGCATCGAAAATAAGCACGATGATGATGTGAATCACCTCATTGTCTCTCTTCAGAAGGATGTTTTCTGAGTCTGTGAAATAAGTTTCATTATGTGGACAGATGGAGTTATCCTCTCCTAGTTACTTCCCTTGGCAAACTATCGCCTGAGTTGTTTGTGAATTACATCTTCCTCAAACTATAACAGTTACGTATCGGTGACTCATTTTTGTGTCGGTTACACGTGGCTTTGAAATGATTTTGTCAATGCACCAATTTGAATTTCAAATTTTACCGAATTTCCAAAGCAGACATTGGTGCTCAGCACAGTTCTCTGTCTCCTTAGTTCCTGCCAATTGTCCAACCTATGGCAGCATGGAAGACTTGACATTAAACGATGATGATGTCAATAGATATTTAATAATATTGTGCTTGAAAGTAAAGATTACTGAATGCATAAAACAGATTCAATATAATTTTATTTATCAAGTTCCACACATGCACAGAGCAGGTACCATGTTGTTCCATTTGTATATACCAGTGATTCTCAACCAGCGTCTATAAATCCCTTGGGAATCTATATAAGATTATTGATGTTATAATGTGATAATTTCCTTATTATAATCTCACCATTACTATTCTGCTACTCATCACTCTCTGGCTGCACCCGGTCACTCCCATCCTTTCTTCTAAAAGGTGAGTAGTCATGGAGCTCTTTACAGTGAGAAACCTGTTCTGCTCTGGCCCTTTCTCTCAGGTTTTTGCTCCTCATCTCGACAGGATTTAAGAAGTCTCTGTGTAAAGGGAGGTAATTGGACATTGCAAAGGATTAGACCAGCAGTTTACTACTTTTGTCACCCACTGCACCCATGCTGTCCACGCCACATCCTCCAACAACCCCCAGATACTTCTAAATAAAAAGAATAAGAAAAATTTCCCAAGTGCAGAAGTATAAATTTTAGAGTCAAGACAACCCTCCAGTCATTGACAGTTAATCAGCAGAGATGGCCACCTTTTGAAGGTCCATGCAAAATTGCGATCCTTTTACTATGATGTATGCTTCTGTGTGCACATGTGCACACACACACTGTGTGGTCTACCCCAACTTGGTCTTAGTTGATACCTCAGAGTTGGATTACTCATCTATTTATGGGGTAGGTACTACTGCAAGGTGCCTCTTGTCAACAAACTCAGTACTGGTGCCCTGGGGTGGCTGGCTCTGATTGTCCAGCTGTTGGTGGGTGCCACAGGATGGTTCTGTCTAATTAGTTTCAGGAAGGTATTACTGGGCAGCTCTAATTGTCTAGCTGTGACCACAGGTGGTTCTCTTCATCTAGATGTAGGTATGTGCTACAGGCTGATCCAGTCTGTCTTGTTATGGGTAGGTACCACAAGGTAACTCTATTTATGGCTCTAGATTTGTATCACTGGGTGGATCTCTTTGCTGTCAATAGATACCAAAGGGTGGACATATCAAATTAGTTTTTGCTATGTACCACAGTCAAGCTTAGTTTAAAAAGCTCAAGGGGCGTACTCCAATTGTGACCCAGTTCATCTAATCTTAATTAGGCACAAAAAAGTTGTCAGTTCATCTGATTTTAGAGAGGTACCACAAGGTAAACTTAGTCAATGTTGTAACATTGAGTGTTTGATTCACATGTACTGAGTATAATTCTTCTCATGAGAAAAAGTTGCTGTGTGATATGTAGACTGATAGTTGGGTAAAAAAAATCCCCCAAAAACAGACACTCCCATCAGTTACGCTGACGAGGGTTCCAGTTGATCACTGGAACAGTCTGCTTGTGAACATGAAAGTGACTCTTCATTCCACAGATGTGCATACCTTTAACGTAGTTCTCAAGGGGTTTCAGTATGACACAGAATGTGACAAAGCTGGCTCTTTGAATTACTGGTAGAATTTATTTTTGCCAGCTGAAAAACAAGGTCATGCTCAAGGACACAATTCGCTGGCAGGAATTGAACTCACAACCTTATGATTGTGAGCCAAATGCTCCCAAACCACTAAGTTACTTGATTCACTGATAGTTGGGTAGAAACTTGGAGATGGCTAATTAAGACTGGAGATCAGCACCAACCAAAGAGTCTGCAAGAATATGTGAAGGGCGAGTAAGATAACTTTGAGGAACAAATTGGAGCAATGCCGTTCTAGACATTGCGATGTCATATAGAATGTCTCTGTCCTAATCTAATTGTCTTGTTTTGAATGCTTTGTATTTAAGGAGGGATTAAGGGCCCGAGGAGATTTAGCATAATCCCTTGATGTATGTGTTTTCTATGTTGCTGTTGTTGGTTAACCCATCTCTGCTCTGATTCATCTTCCCATCTTTTCATAGTTTATCATCATCATCATTGTTTAATGTCTGTTTTCCATGCTAGCATGGGTTGGACAGTTCAGCTGGAGCCTGGGAAGCCAAGAGGCTGTACCAGGCTCCAGTCTGATCTGGCAGTGTTTCTACAGCTGGATGCCTTTCCTAATGCCAACCACTCCGAGAGTGTAGTGGGTGCTTTTTTACATGCCACCGGCACAGGGGGCTGGCATCGACCACGATTGGACGGTGCTTTTTATGTGTCACTGGCACGGGAGCCAGTTAAGGCAGCGCTGGCCTCTAATATGTCCTTCTGTAATTTACACTTTGATTTGGTTGCTATTACAAGCAAGTCAAGTCACCACATAGAGGCTATGTTCTTGTTTGATCTGTTGTATGTTATTTTTGTGCTGTAGTTGGGGTTTGACTTAGCCTTACCTTGCAAACCTTTTGTTACCTGGCAGATTGCTTCAGTTATGTTCCCACTATGTTTAGTTCTTTATCTGCTTACTTGGGAAATTGTCATCCTCTCTGGGGTTGAGCTGAAGCGAAAAAAAGCTAAACAAAATAAAAATAAAATATACATGTAGCCTATACCAGTGTTGCTTAACCAACCCATTGAAAAGGTACCTTTGAATCGTTGGGTGGCACACCATGCTTGAGGAGACCTGTTGAGTCAAGTAAAATCAAAATCAAAATCACAATCAAAACTGGAAATTGTAGTTGTGGCCGATGCCAGTGCCACCTGACTGGCTCTCGTGCTGGTGGCACACAGTAAGCACTATTCATGCGTGGGTCATTTCCAGTGGCGCCTGACTGGCTCCCTGTGCAGGTAGCACATAAAAAGCACCATCCAAATGTGGCCCTTGCTGCCTGACTGGCTTCCATGCCGGGGGCATGTAAAAAGCACCCACTACACTCTCGGAGTGGTTGGTATTAGGAAGGGCATCCAGCTTTGGAAATCTTGCCAAATCAGATTGGAGCCTGGTGCAGCCTTCTGGGTTGCCAGTTCCCAGTCAAACTGTCTAACCCACGCCAGCATGGAAAATGGACGTTAAATGATGATGATGATGATGACATGGAAGATATCGAAGGTATCAAAGAATACTTACCATAACAATAATGTTAAGTGTCCAAATGTTGAGGTGAAAAATAAATAAAGAAAAATAAATGTTTGTTAAGTCCTAAGTCATGGAACTGGTGCTTAGCTGCTCTGATCTCTTGAACTTAAATGGAAGAAAGATAAGGGGCAGGTGTGGATGTGTAGTAAGAAGTCTGCTTCTCAATCACATGGATGTGGGTTCAGTCTCAAGAACTCCAAAACCATGACTGTATGATCGCAAAACAGGTCACACCTTTACAGGGGGAATAGTATGAGGGACGAAACAGAACTGATGGTGTGGTCAGTGCTGTGGCTATAATAGAAGAAGACACTTGCCTAAAGTGCCACACAGTGAGACTGAACCTGAACCCATGTGGTTGGAAATCAAGCTTCTTATCACACAGCCACATCCTGTAATCTTCTCAAAAACTATTCCAAAAATGTGGTCCATTGTTCAATATCTTCTTCAATGTTCTGTTTGCTTACACTCTGCTCTCATATTTTTCATGTCTGTGCTTGTGTTTTCTCTACCTACAAAAGATAGTGTGACAAATAAAGACACTGTTTAAAATTTCAGTTAGAAAAATATATACCTTTAATTAATTTACCTGTGTCTTGTGAAGATTTGCATCCATGTGTGTGCATATAAATTCTTGCATAGATTGGATGAACCCTCTCCAATGTGTTATCTTGTTTCTTTCCCTTGACATCTTTTTTGTGTGATCCAGCTTCCTTGGATTGGCCTTCCCTACATCTTCCCATGTCTTCCCTGGTCTTCCTCTTGCATTGGACCTTTCCACACAAATCTGCTGGTATTTCTTCACCCTCCCATCATCCTCCTTACCCATCACATGTCTCTACCAGAACAGTCATCACACTTGTACACCACAGCTGGTTTTTCCTATGCTCAAATTTTTTCTCTCAGCTCATCTCTGCCTTATTGTTGATGTAAATTCATGGGTCAAACCCAGCAGATCGTGCTCACCTTTTCCTTTCCAACTGTTACATGTCTCTCACAGAGAGAGAGAGAGAGAGAGAGAGAGAGGGACTATTTCTCTTTATGTGTACAACAAGACTGAAAGTATTTATGTCAATCATATTCAACTAATAAATTGTATTCTGTTTCTCTCTTTCTCTCTCTCTCTCTCTCTCTCTCTCTTTCTTTCTCTCTCATTGCATATGTATATTTCTGCATGTGTGTGTGCTTGTGTTTGGCCGTCACCAAAACTGGTTCTATATCCTGTCAACCATTGGCCTAAACAGATGCACTTAACTGTCTCGTCCCAAGATTGTTCAATCATGTGAATAAACTGTAATGCTGCATGGCTGTGAGGACCTGGGCACCAAAAGTGGAAGTCATGCAGCAGTTGGAAAGGAAGAAGGTGAGCATGATCTGCTGGGTTTGACACATGAATGTACATCATCAACAAAGCAGAGATGAACTGAGAGTCAAAACTGAGCATAAGAAGAACCAGCTGTGGTGTGCAAGAGTGATGACTGTTCTGGTAGAGACATGTGATGGGTAAGGAGGATGATGGGTGGGTGAAGAAATACCAGCAGATTTGTGTGGAAAGGTCCAATGCAAGAGGAAGACCAGGGAAGATGTAGGGAAGGCCAATCCAAGGAAGCTGGACCACACAAAAAAGATGACAAGGGAAAGAAACAAGTGGTGCCAAAATGGTTGTGCAAAAGCGTCTCATACTGAACAATCTATTCTTTTCTCAGAAAGAGAGAATCCCTTTGCTGCCAACAGAAGTAATAGCTCCCTAAACTTTCCCCCTCTTTATTCTGACCCCCCTCCATTCTTTCTGTATGCCCTCCCTCACTGTTGAATAGGTTGCTGAACTTCCAGAAGCTGTCACCTATTTTTATGGGTCCTTCTCATCATCAGCTGGTTTATTAGGCCTGTCCTTAACCCCAGGCCTCATATGACCAAAGCTTCAACTGGTTGCCATATCATGTAAGTGACAGAATGCCATGCTGCTCCATTGCAGGTTTGAGTTCTGATGTAATTCCTGGAAGTCACATAAAGCTGAATAGACTGGAGCAACAAGCAGCAGAAAATGAAGTGTTTTGCTCAACAACACATCATCTGGTCCAGTAATTGAAACCTTAATCTTAGGGTTGTGAGTGCAACATCCTAACTACTAAGCCATGTACCTTCTGATTGCAAAGCACTTATTTTGCTGGGTATCTGAGAGCTCCTTCTCTTATACGACTGCCATGGGTGATGTCTTTATTCATGTGTAAAGCAATCACAGGCTTTCACTTTCTGTCTTCCATATCCACTCTCAAAAGCTTTGTTTGACCTGGCGCTATATAAGAAGGCATTTGTCCAATGTATGGCAGAATTGGATTGAACTTGAAACCTTGTGGTTGCACAGCGAACTTCTTAACATCAAACTATGCTTATGCTTTACATAGTGGGCGTGTGTGTGTTATTACCGCTAGCTTGTTGTCAGTTGTGTTTTGCTGACCTGTTGCCATGCGTTACACCTCCAGCCTTATACATTCATTTGTTTAAGTCTTCCTCTGTGTGTGTGTGTTTGTGTGTGTGTGTGTGTGGCGGACTTAGCCCTCTCCACCTCCCTTTCAACTTGGATAACTGTCTTTGTCTGCCTGCCTGCCTGCCTGTCCTTTTGTCTCTATTTCTCTCGATTTCTCTCTTCTTCCCCCTCTCTCTCTATCCCACTCCCTCTTTGACTGCCTTTATGTATCTATCTATATATCTACCCACCTACCTACCTGTCCGTCTGTCTGTCTATCTATCTACCTGTCTGTCTGTCTATCTGCCTGCCTGCCTTCTGTCTATCTATCTATCTATTTATCTATTATCTATCTACCTATCTACCTATCTATCCGTCCGTCCGTCTATCTATCTACATGTCCGTCCGTCTGTCTGTTTGTCTATCTAACTGTCTGTCTGTCTATTTATCTATATCTGCTCACGTACCTCTTTATCTCTGTCTGTTTGTCTGTCTGCCTGTCTTTCATTAGCTTTTTCATGAAACAAGAGATGTACACACACACAACACACACACACACACAGGTACATGTAATAGATCAAAGGGGCAGTGGTGTGTGATAGATGTGTGCTGTAGTATTTTCTTTGTTATTGTCACTATCACTTTCCTACTTAACATCATTTGACGTGCGTATGTGTGTATATATTATGTATGTATGTGTATATATGTATGTATATTCTGCATAACTTATCCATTCATATTGTTTTCTAAACTTTACATTTATTGAGCTGGCATCAAAAATACATCATTATGATATTTGTGTGTGTGTGTGTGTGTGTGTGTGTGTGTATATATATATATGTATGTATGTGCATGTAAATATATGTGTGTGTTTGTGTGTATATATATTATAGGAAATCAACTTCACTGTAATTATGTAAGTTAACCAGCTGTGTCTCGTCTTGTCCAATCCATTCTCTGCACAGTTTCTTTATTATACACCAGTGTGTTTGTAGAAATGTACATATTCAACAGTTATATATATATATACACACACACACACACACACACACACACCCACCCCTGTTTGTGTGTATGTTTATATGTATGTATGTATGTGTATGTACTTGTGAATATATATATATATATATATATATATATATATATTTAATGTCTATAATGAAAACAAAAGCCCGAACAGACAGCCAACAAGTATTAAGTTAGTTCCGAAAGTACTTATAATTGTATAACGTTATTAAAGAGAAATGCAAACAGACATTGAAGAAATATATATCAGGAACATATAAATAGTAGGAAGTCATGTACACAAGCACAAACATACATGCATAAGCGTGTATACACCAGCATTGCATTGACATTGACACAGAAAAGTAAAAGAAAACAAAGAGCCTCTCCCACTTTGCCCATCCCTCCTCTCTCGCAACAACAGTAGTTGAGACAGTTTGCTGTTTATTGTAAAGAAGCAGCAGTGGGGTTTTTACTGTCAGGCCAGAGCGGAGCAGAGCCAGGTAAACCTTTGTATGCATATGTGTCTTGATGTATGTATGTATATGTGTTTGTGCCTGCCTATCTATCTGTCTGTCTGTCTATCTATCTATCTATCTATCTATCTATCTATCTATCTATACACACACACACACACATACACACACACATTTATATATACACACACACAAACACAAATGTGATTGTGTAATATATATGTATATGGTGCATATGTGTCATCTTTTATCCTTTGTGTTTCACTCGTTAGACTGGCCATACTGGGGCACTGCGTTGATGGATTTTTGTCAAATGAATTGATCCCAGTCTTTTTGCTGGACTGTTAAGTTGTGGGGATGTAAACAAACTAATACCAGTTATCAAGCAGCAGTGACACACACACAACACACACACACACACACAATGGGCTTCTTTCAGTTTCTGTCTGCCAAATCCATTCACAAGGCCTTGGTCGGCCAGAGACTATAGTAGAAGACACTTGCTCAAGGTGCCATGCATCGAGACTGAACCCTGAACCATGTAGTTGAGAAGCAGTGTTCTTACCACACAACTATGCCTGCACACACACACGCACATGCACATATGGTTTTTGTGTAACATTCAGGTATATATACACAGTATACGTATCATCATCCATTATTATTATGTCTGTTTTTCTATGATTGCATGGGTTGGGTGAGTCATTTCTAAGATAGCATCTTGCCATTTGTTGTACTCATTTGTCGCTTGTTTTGTGAAATTCAGCACCTCTTCTACCCATGTTTCCCCAGATATTCCGACACTTTGTTTTGCCTCTCTATGATAATGAATAATGAACTTGGTATATATAGTACTCAGGGGCATTACGACGCCTCAGAAAAAGTAACTGTAAGTGGATGAACAATACGGAGAATAATGCACAGGAAGTGAATAGAGATTGAGCCATAAAAAAAAAATCGAAAAAATGGGTAGGGTTGGGAATCAGGTGTACTGTTGTTGAATTTCAGGAAGCATGGAAGTTTTGAAAGATGGAGCACCCTGACAACTAACAACTGATATGTGTGTGTGTGTGTGTGTGTGTGTGTGTATGTGTTTGTATATATATATATGTGTGTGTGTGTGTGTATTTGTGTATACATGTGTGTATATACGTGTGTATATATACGTTTATAGATATATGAGTATATATATATATATATATATATTTGTGTGTGTATATATGTGTGTATATTTATTTGTGTATATATGTGTGTATATATTTGTATATATGTGTATATGTATATAAATGTATATATATATATATATATATATTTATATATATATATGTATATATATATATGTGTGTGTATATACACACACACACACACACACACATATATATATAATATATATATATATACACACACACACACATATATATTTATATATATATATATATATATATATATATATATATATATATATATATATAAATATTTCTAAATCTCTCTAAGGAGACTATGGCAGTGGTACTGGATATTAATAGTTATCACCAAGCCAACATGGTAGTCCAGGAAAATAGGATGAATGCTGCCGTTGATTAGCTCTAAGACACCACATATATATATTGTGCCTCCACATCTATCTCGCTCTCTCTCTCTCTCTCTCTGTCTATATATATATATATATAGATAGATAGATAGAGAGTGTGTCTGTGTATATGTATATATCATCATCAATTATATATTTACAGACAGTGCTTAAGAGCTTCATTGTCCAATGTGCCCTTCCTTTTGTATAACAGTAGGGTATGATTTGAGGGTGAATTTGCTGCTATTTCTAGCAGGTCAAGTAACTATATATGGTAGTGGCACTCTATCGGTTATGACCATGAAGGTTCCAGTTGATCTGATCAATGGAACAGCTTGTCTGTGAAATTAACGTGCAAGTGGCTGAGCACTCCACAGACACGTGTACCCTTAACGTAGTTCTCAGGGCGATTCAGTGTGACAAGGCTGGCCCTTTGAAATACAGGTACAACAGAAACAGGAAGAAAGAGTGAGAGAAAGTTGTGGTGGAAGAGTACAGCAGAGATCACCTCTCCTCCCACCAGAGCTTTAGATGTTTTCGCTCAATAAACACTCACAACACCCGGTCTGGGAATCAAAACCAAGATCCCACAACCGCAAGTCTGCTGCCCTAACCACTGAGCCATTGTGCCTCCACATCTATCTCACTCTCTCTCTCTCTCTCTCTCTCTCTCTCTCTCTCTCTCTCTCTCTATATATATATATATATATATATATATATATATATATATATATATATAGACAGATAGAGAGTGTGTCTGTGTACATGTATATATCATCAATTATATATATACACACATGCGACACGTGTGTGTGGTGTGTGTGTGTGGATATCAATTAACACAGATGTATATGTTATGTGACAGTGTGTAAGGATTTACATGTACTGTAATAGCATGGGGTGACTTATTGATGGATCAGGCTTAACCCTTTAGCATTCAGATTATTCTGTCAAATGTAAAGTTTATGTATTCACACCATGTAAAATTAATCTTGTATCATTTCATGCCTTTGAGATTTCAATGATGTGATTGTTTATTTTTAAAATGACACAATAAGGTAGCTATGAATGATCATATCTGACTAGTTTGAACATAAAATAGGTAGAATATTTTGGCCGGATATGGCCGGTTTAAACACTAAAGGGTTAAGGATCTAATTACATACGGATAATGATATAGGTGTGTGTGTGTGTGTGTGTGTGTGTGCCAAAACAGACATAAAGTCTGGGTGGCTCCTGTCAAACCGTCCAACCCATGCTAGCACGGAAAATAGTTGTGAAATGATGATGATGGTGGCGATGATGATAATATATGTGTGTGTGCATCATACATAAATATACACACACAGGCACCCACATTGCTGGCAATAGTGTGTATATATATATATATATGAATTACTAAAATGAATTACTAAAGCCCCATAATTCTATTTAAAAATTAAATAAATAAGGCTACTCCCTCGGTGATAATATGATTATCTTCATTATGATAGACAATTCCCTAACACCTTGTAAATGATCTTCTAAGATTTGACCTGTAGTCCGTCAATGTATGAATAATAACGGCAACTCCTTAAGACAGTAAAATGAATAAATTAAATAAATAAATTTTAATGACTTTTTGATAAGATTATACTTAGATTTTCCTAATGTATTTTCTTTTGATTTTAGCCTTTGACCCCTAAACCCCTGACCGTGTTATCTCCTTAGATTCTCTTTAAATTCATAGCTGCTTTCAACAGCAATAAATTAGCTGTTTTACTGGTCAAAGAATAATATTCTCCTCTAGTTCCTTGATGCCTGTAAATTAAAACCAGACTTGCCGTCTACTAATTCTTCTGTATAACTAGAACCCTCTTTTTTTCTTTTTCTTTTTTTCCCTTCTTTCCCTATTTCTTTCTCTTTTCTCTTTTTTCTTTTTCTTCTTCTTATTCTCTCTCTCTCTTTTTCTTTTTTTCTTTTTCCTTTTCTCTTCTCTTTTAGTCCCCCCCCCCTTTTGCTCCCTCCTCCTTTATTTTCTCTCTTTTCTTCTCTTTCCTTCCCTTTTCTGTTCTTTGCCTCCCTAGAAAGCCCTTCAGCCTTTAAAAGTTAAATAGCTACAGTCTCTTGAAAATAGCAGTAATGTGATTAATGTGGCAAATACCTAATCATATAGCAAGAATTGATACCTACCTCATTGTGTTCAACCATTGATAAATTTATCGCCTGTGAATATGAAATTCCTCTTCATTTCTCTGGAAATTTACACCTACACCATTGGAAATTGTGCATCTATACAAAGGATTAATTCACCCTCTCTGTAATGCTAATAAGCAGGAATTGAGACCCATCTCATTGTGATTAGCAATGGATAAATTTATCGTCTGTGAGTATGTAATCCCTCCTCATATCTCTGGAAATTCATATGTACACTATGGATTAAGTCACCTTCTCTGTGATGCTATTAAAACTTTTTTAAAATTCTGTGATAAGACTACATCATCTTTAAAGAACTTTAATGAACTTTGGAAATCTGTTTATGTTACTTAATTATCTACATTACTTCATGAGTATAGCCTCAACCACTAGGATGTCTAGAGAACTCACATGTATTTTAGCTGATGAGTACGGGACACGTTTATATGCTGCAATTTTTGCAACTTTTAATAAAGCCTGTCCTTGTATGAAACGATTGTACTAAAAACCTATCCATTCTTGTTGCTTCTTTCTCGCTTATATATATATATATATATATACATACACACACATTGCATAAATTTGATTTTTGGTTTACTTTAGAAGACCTGTCTCTCCCCTCCTTCCCTCCCCTCTATATATATATCTATGAATGTGTGTGCACATATACAGGCATGCGAATATCTACATATATATATATATATATATATATATTATATAATATATATATATATAATATATATAATACATACTACAGTATATATATATATATATATACATACATACATGTTATATATATATATACACATACATACATGTATATATATATAATATATATATATATATATACATACATACATGTAATATATATATTATATATATATACATACATACATGTATATATATATATATATATATATACATACATACATGTATATATATATATATATAATATATACATACATACATGTATATATATATAATATATATATATATACATACATACATGTATATATAATATATACATACATACATGTATATATTATATATACATACATACATGTTATATATATATATATATTATATATATATATATACACGCATACATACATACATACTTGTAAGCATGCATATACATCCCCGTGTATAAATACTTATATATCCCCCATGTATGTTTAAAATATATACACATGAGTGTACTTACACACATGCATCTATGCTCATACACATGTACATCCATGTACACACCCTAGAAATATACATACAAGCACACACACACACACGCATGCACTTTCACTTTTACACGCCACACTATTCTATCGTCAATGACACAAGCGAAAGAAAAAAGTAACAACAAAAACAATAAACAAACAAACAAACAAATAAACAAAAGCCTAGCTAATTAAGTACGGAATATAAAAAAAATCAATCAGAACCAAAATAATTACAAAACATTTTAAAACCTATCAGTGACTCATTATAATACTCTCTCATTTTTTCTGGCTAGTTACCACCGTCCGTTTATTTATAGGTACGTACATTACTTTTACTCTTGTTGGCCCCGCAGGGGTACTTTCTATAGAGGTCTCGCTGAATCTATCTTCCCTCCCTGCTTACCATCTCCCTTGTTGTGCCTTTCTACAAATGATGCTGAATCTGGTTGAAAACTTTGTTGCTTTGAACTCCATCTCCATAACATATATATATATATATTATATATATATATATATATATATATATATATGTGGTGTCCTGTACTCATATATGCATGTATATATACATATAGATGTAGGTATGTACATGTATGTATGCATATGTTTTATTTATTGAATTGTTATTATATGTATATATATACATATATTACTTCATGTATGTAACTTTTAAAGAGCATCCCCCCACGGCTCTCCATATTTGTGTGTGTGTGTATGATCATCATTTAGCGTCCGTTTTCCATGGTTGCATGGGTTGGACAGTTTGACAGGAGGTGACAAGGCCAGAGGGCTGCACCAGGCTTCAGTCATCTGCTTTGGAATAGTTTCTGCAGCTGGATGTCTTTCCTAATGCCCACCACTTTACAGAGTGTACTGGATGCTTTATACGTGGCACCAGCACAGATGCAATCACATGTACTTTTGTGTGACACTGGCATGAGCACTTCTGTGTCGTGCTGGTTATACACATACATGCATGCACTAACAAACACATATCTACATGTATCTATTTTATCTGTCTATCTAAACACACACGCATGACTGGCTCCGTCTAGTTTCTGTCTAACCGAAACCAAGACAAGCCTGTTCTCTCCTCCATGCTGTTGTCTGCTGTTGCAGTGTTACCATTAGCTTTGCTCACTCTACCTTTTGAAACCTGGCCTCTTCACTTTGTTCACCTTTGGGCATAAAGGCAAAACAGCTGATGGTCATCATCACCATTCAACATCTGTTTTTCCATGCTGGCATGGGTTGCACATTCAACAGGGGCTGGTGAGCTAGAGGTCTGCACCAAACTCCAATATCTGCTTTGGTGTAGTTTCTACAGCTGGATGCCCTTCCTAATGCCAACCACTTTACAGAGTGTGGACTACGTGGATTTTAGATGGCACCAGCACCAGAGAGGTCACCAAATAACTTGCAAGACAAGACCCTTCAACTTTTGGGTGAAGGTTATTATTAAGGGAGCTGACTTTGCGCCTGATGATGAGAGGATAGTTCAAAAAATGAATTTTATTTTCTATGATGTACCGGTGGTATATTTGGATGTGAAGCCATATCTGTCCTTGTACAGTGGTGCATTGGTTGGAAGCTGAATCAATTTATGGCACAATTATGAATCTCTTGTACCAGTGATACTCTTGTCCTAAGTTGAATTAGCTAACCATTTGACTCCGTCCCCACCCACCATTTCGCCACTTCTCAAGTTAGTTCTCTTCATGTCAGCTGACCACACGGCTATGGCTATCTTTCCTTGCCTCTTCAATTACAATATTGACCTGCCATCTGGTCAAGAGAAATCATTAACTATAGATTTGTCTCCTCATTAGTAGTTTCTTTCCTCTCCCCTCCCCTCCCCTCCCTCAGCATCTCCTTGCCTTTCTTCTTCACCCTCTCCTCGTTGTTCTCTCTTCTCCCACTTGCTCTCAATGTGAAGCCTCTGTTATAAACTTGCTTAACTACCTACCTATGTTGTAATAATCACTCCAGCTGTAATTACCAAGACGAACCAAGCTGAACAGGAAGCTTTCACGTGACATGCTAGAAATAGCAGCCACATCTCACTTGAGTAACACCTTGTTGTTTTAAAGGACACTGACTGATGTAGCCCTGAGTTTTTTTCTACATCAGTAAAAGGCAGGATGGTCGCAGCTGGAGTACCTGTGATCATTGATTAATATGATCACAGCAGACCTGGGGCTGTACAATAACTTATTGACAATATCTAATTTTATTATTATTGTTTTTGCTATTGTATTTTTTAGTTTTTACCATTTGTCTTTCATTGTGTGTGTGTGTGTATGTGTGTGTGTGTGTATGTTGTGTGTGTGTGTGTGTGTGTGTGTGTATGTGTGTGTGTGTGTATGTGTGTGTGTGTGAGAGAGAGACAGAGAGAAAAATGTGTGTGTGAGTGTATTTTTGCGTTTGTGTAAGTTTGTACTGACACCTGTTACGAACACCACTACCATCACCACCACAACCATTGCTACCATCATCACACTGTCACTTATGGCTAACAGTTATCACCACCACCACCACCACCACCATCATCATTGCTATCATCTTTGCCCATCTCTCCTGTTTAATTTTAATTTTTATTTTGGTGAATGCTTAGTAGATCATATTTGTGTGTGTATATAGAACACGTCCAGGTGTTTGTCTATGTGTCTCTGTGTGTATATATATATATATGTATACCTGTTACATAAAATGTGTTATTGTGTCAATGTATCGATGTAAGTCTGTACTGAGTATGTGTGGATGTTTGAAGATAAATGTGTGTGTGTGTGTGTTCTAATAAAAATTAAGTCTTCCATGTGTACACACACACACACACACACACACACACGTAGATATATTAATCAATGAAATGATTAGGTGGTGGTGGTGGCTGTGGGTGAGAGCGTTAAAGCCTAGTTTGTCCAGAAGAACACAAACACACACACACACACCCACACATTATATAGTTGTCATCCAGTGCTGCTGTTAGACCTCAACCTTGTTAAAGTGAAGGGGTCGGTCTATTGTGATTGTGGTTGCCGTATCCTTGACACTCTGTGCACTGCTGTTGCTCCTTGTCATATGTGAGTTTAAATGCTGTTGGCCCTTTTAACAATGCTTCATCTGTTTCTATTTTATTCTACATTTTTAAAAAAGAAAGTTTTGTTGTTGTCCCATGGCCTTAGGTTTGTTCTTGACCAAGCAGGCCGATGAAAAAAAAGAAAGAAAGGCATTAATTACAATCTTGGCTATGTTAGGTTTGTTATTTTAGAAGCATAGTGAATTTAGGACCACATTACGCTGTGTGAATTACTTGTTTTTTTTGTTTTTTGAAGATAGTTGAAGATGGTAGGATGTGTTTAAGAGAAAGAGATTTTGCTGCTATTTCTAGCTTATCAAGTGAGCAAATAGTCTCTCTTGGTTTGTAAAAGTTAAGCCCTGATGAGAAATGAAATTGTAGTCAACTTAATATTATCACTGCTGTTGCCACCACCACTACCACCACCATCTTCTCCTCCTTTGCCTTCATCCTTCCGGGATCGATTAAATAAGTACCAGTAACGCACTGGGGGTCGATGTGATCGACTTAATCCCTTTGTCTGTCCTTGTTTGTCTACTCTATGTTTAGCACCTTGTGGGCAATAAAGAAATATATCCACCCCACCTTCTTTCCCATCTCTTACTCTCCCATACACTTCTGCAGCTTCTACCCTTCCACATTCTCAGCTCCTCTGGTTCCTCTCACCTTTACTCACCTTGTTCCTTGAGGTTCCACCCTGACACCTCATCACTGCTATTTCTATCTCTTCCCAGCTCCACCCCAGCAGTCCTCACCCTGTCTTCTCAAATGTGAGTTGCCATGTAGCTCCTCTATAGCAGGGAATCTGTCCTGTTCTGGCCCCTTCCCTCATATATTAACCCAGGGATTCTCAACTTGGTTCCATATGACCCTTGAACAATAGATTGTTTTTTTACATAAAATGTTAAAATTTTTTTTATGCAATTCCTAATAATATTCGATAACAAAAATATAAAAGGACTTTTTTTTTTAAACATCAAATACTTATGAAGGTCCATCTGAGTAAAAAAAAAATCAAAGGAGTCCACTGGAAAAAAATGGTTGAGAATGACTTCTTCAACTGCTCCTCTCTTTGTATAAAGCCACTTCTCTTGGGGGTTTGTAGTTTTGCAAGCTGCATAGTGGCCTTACTATTTCTGGTGCCATGGAAAAATACACTCAGTACAAACTGTAAGTTGGTTGGCTTTAGAAAGGACATCCAGATGTAGAAACCACGCCAAAGTAGACACTGGAGTACGATGCAGTCCTTGGATCTGCTGGACCTTGGGAAAACATCAAATTCATTCTTGTATAGAACGTGAATGTTAGATGATGATGATGTGTAAGTGTGTATGTATATGTACATGTGTGTGTCTGTGTGTGTCTCTGTATGTATATATGTATATTTTCTGTGAAAAACATGTCAAACTATGGGGAAAATATTACCTTGCTTGGTAACAGGCAAAGGTTAGTGGCAGGAAGGGCATCCAACAGCAGAAAATTACTTCTACAAATTTTGTCTGACCCATGCAATTATGAAAAAGTGGACGTTAAATGACGATGTATGTGTGTGTGTGTGTGCGTGTGTGTGTATTTATCTGTGTCTTTATTTAATGGGTGTGTGTGTTTTATGTCAGACCCATGTTTTTTTTTAATGCATGTATCAGGGAGGACACATTCCTATGAAGATATAATAACAATGCTTTACAACAAACGTGTATTGAGTACATTAACACTTCCCCCTACTGCTCCACCCCTACCACACAGACACACAGATGTATCAGTGTACTTTGTGCTGGATACATGAATAATGATTAATAAATGTGGCCAACTTATGAGAAAGAAATAAGCTTCTTACAGATGTATTTATATACATTAGCATCAAGGCTAGACTGGCTTTCTCATTATTCTACAACATTTATTAATCACGTATATATGTGTACATTTGTGTACGTGACCATCATCATCGTTTAACGTTTGCTTTCTATGCTGGCATGGGTTGGATGGTTTGACTGAGGACTGGCAGGCCGGGAGTCTGCACCTGGCTCCAATCTGATCCAGTAAGGTTTCTACAGCTGGATACCCTTCTCCTACGCCAACCACTCTGAGAGTGTAGTGGGTGCTTTTATGTGCCACCGGTACAAGGGGCCAGTCAGGCAGCACTGGCATTGACCACGTTTGAATGGTGCTATTTATGTGGAACTGGCACAGGGGCCAGCTGGTGGGGGGGGAGGACTGGCATTGACCACATTCGGATGGTGCTTTTTATGTGCCTCCGGCATGGGGCACCAGTCAGGTGGAAATAGCATCGCCACATTTGCATGGTGTCTTTTACGTGCCACCGGTGGGTGCAGGAGCCAGTCAGGCAGCACTGGCATTGACCATGCGACACATGTATTGTAGAAGTTTATTGCATGTAATTTTTAACAAGAAAATTTTATACGGACTCTCAAGGGTCATGTGAACCATCACCCCTGTGATGGACCATTCTTCCGATCAGGGGAAATGTTGGTCTGCTCACCTAGACAGTGGGGTGGCATCATTCGAAAGCTAAAAAATGTTGCAAAGTGCATTGTGACCAGCGATGTATAACGACATTTGATCGTTTGGTCAATCACATGGTATATACACTCATCCACGTCTATATATGCATGTGTCTTGTTCACTGGAGAAAACAACATGGGCTAACAGCTGAAAGATTGAAATCATGTTAAGTCTTGTGCACGTGTGTGTGTCACTTTATGTCTGCTTTCAATGCCATCCATGTTTTGGATGGATCATCATGAGCTGAGTCAGTTGAGTCGTTAAGGCCTTCCTAGGTGGGAGGGAAATGTATGCTTTTAGTGTGGGGCAAAATAAACTGGACATACCTTTTAGCATCTGTCTTGTTATGCTTTACTGAAGGGTTTCACACCAACAGATGTTGTGAGCTCCAGTTGAAGGCCGAAGAAGGGAACACACACATACATGACACACACGCATGCACATGGCACACACACGCACGTACATGGCACACATGGACATACACACATGCACATAGTGTGACACATGACGCACGCATGCAATGTGACACACACACATGACGCATGCACACACACACATGACCCATGTATACACACACAATGTACACACACACATGATGCACACACACAATGTAACACATACATTACGCACACACACCATGTGACACAACTCACACACACACAAACACATAATGTGACACATACGACTCAAATACACAATGTGACACACACATACATGACACATACGCATATACACAAGGCTCTCTTTCATACACACACACACACACACACACACACACACACACACACACATGTGACACAGCTTTGTTTAATACTGTCCTTCACATAGCAGTAATCACAAGAGGATGATGATGACGACAAGCTGTCTGTCTACATTGGTAATGACTATCCATATGAAAGGCTACATGTTGTAAAAGAAGACCATCGTCATCATTTTGTCATCATCCACGATAATAAGAAATTGTTTTATTTTTAATGAGTGTGTGTGTACAGGTGTGTGTTGCAATTTTTACATTTAGGACCTAATTAATCCCTTTTGATACCATCTTACCTGAGACTGCTCATGGTTTTCTCATACACACTTCTTGTTTTAATGTCATCCAAATTTAAATTGCTTATTAAAATTTCATATTAGTTAATTTGCTAAACATCATCTTAATGATAATAGAAAAGTTCGTTAACTAAATTCTTTATTATTTTAAAAATTAATTGAAACTCAGACAGTGGATTTCAACAGAAATATGGTGTAGGTGTGTGGCTGTGTGGTAAGAAGTTTGCTCTCTGTCTGCATGGTTCCAAGTTCAGTCCCACTGCATGGCACCTTGGGCAAGTGTCTTCTACTTGGTCCAACCAGACCCTTGTGGGTCGATTAGCAAACAGAAACTGAAAGAAGTCTGTCATGTATATATATCTGTGTGTGCCTGCCTGTCTGTCCACCTGCGTGTTTGTCTTATGTCTGTCTGTCTGTCTCCCACCACAGCTTGACAGTTAGTGCTGGTGTGTTTACATCCCCATAACTTAGCAGTTCGGCAAAAGAGCCTGATAGACTAAGTACCAAGCTTAAAAATGACAAAATAAGCCCTAGGGTCGATTTGTTAGACTAAAATTCTTGAAGGCGGTGCCCCAGCATGGCCACAGTCTACAAAACTGAAACAAGTAAAAAAAATAAAAGATAAGAATAAAGGTTAGATGTATCAGAAATGCAACAAAAATGCACACTACCAAGTTGATCCTCATCTTTGCTGTTATCATCATCCTCCTCATCATCATTGCCAAGCACATACCTCACATATTTTCAACTGTGTTTCTTTTTTTATACCATCATCATCATCAGCAGCAGCTGTATTATCACAGCTATGTTTTTTTTTGTTTTAGCTTTTGTTTATTTGTTTCTTGTGCGAAAGGCAGAGTTTTGTATATAGATCCTCTCTTTTTCTTTCTCTGTTGTGTCCCTCATATATGGAGTGGTTGCTGGTGGTGGTTATGACAAGAAAGAGTTGATGCTTGTGGTGGTGGTGGTGGTGGTGGAAGTCATAGGGTGAGATGTTGAGCCTGTTGACTTCTCTATCACATACAGTCGGAACCAAAGTCCATTCTTTCGCTCTCAATCTTATCCTTACATGCCACTGCATGCTTGAAAGTCTGTGTGTCTCTCTTGTCTGCTGCTTTCACTATCTCACAATGGAATTAAGAAATGTTGTTATCATTTGGTTGGTTGGTTGGTGGTCATTCAAGTGTGGTCATTGCCAGTGCCACCTGACTGGTTCCTGTGCCAGTGACACATAAAAAACACCATTTGAGCATGTTTGTTGACAGTGTCGCCTGACTGGTTCCTGTGCTGCCTGATTGTCTCCCATGCCAGTGGCACTCAAAAAGCACCATTCAAGCATGGTTGTTGCTAGTGCCACCTGTCTGGCCCTTGTGCTGGTTGCACATAAAAAGTACCCACTACACTCTCGGAGTGGTTGGCATTAGGAAGGGCATCCAGCTGTAGAAATTTTGCCAGATCAGATTGGAGCCTTGTGCAGCCTTCTGGCTTTCCAGCCCTCAGTCAAACTGTCCAACCCATATCAGCATGGAAAGTGGACATTAACCCTTTCGTTACTAACCCGGCCAAAACCGGCTCTGGTTCTGTAGTACAAATGTCTTGTTTTCATAAGTTTTGCATCAAAATATACCACCAAACATTAGTTGCAATTTATATTCCTAACACTAGCTTAATGATAGCTAAGTTATTTTACTAAATTCTTTGTTATATCTAAAATAATTGAAAGAAACACAGAGCATCTCAAAATAAATACAGTAACGAAAGGGTTAAACAACGATGATGATGACAACAGAACCCTTTCCAACAAACATGCAGCCTTCATTCACTGAATGCCTCCAGCAGATTGTTTGACTGTCTTGGCAGTGTCCTTCTTAAAAAGGGCCATTCGTCTGGTTCTCCATTACACTGATGTTTACCACAACTGTAAACTCTTCAGCATTTAAATCACTCAGTCAAATGCAATGCCTATTTATTCACACTGTTTTGAATTAATCATGCATTATCTCAGTGGTTTGAGATTTCAATGACGTGATGTGTTTATTTTTAGGATGATACTGTAGGGTAAGTGTGAGAGGCCAGATCTAGCTAGTTCGAACATAAAACAGCTAGAATATTAGGACTGGATATCTCTAGTTTAAATGCTAAAAGGCTAACCAGTGATTCTCATCTGGGGTCTCCAATGACCCTTGGGGGTCTGTAGATTTTTTTTGGGGTAAATATATGCAAAATAAATTAGTTATACTTATACAATACACAAAATATGTTAATATTCATTTTTATATGTTAACCCAATAATGTTTAACCCTTTTGTTACCACATTCCTGTTGAAATGCTCTGTGTTTCTTTCAATTGATTGTAAATATAACGGGAATTTAGTAAAATAACTTAGTTATCATTAAGCTAGTGTTAGGAACATAAATTGTGACTAAGGTTTGGTGGAAGATTTTAATTCAGAACTTTTGAAAACAAGACATTTGTACTACAGAGCCAGAGGTGGTTTCAGCTGGGTTGGTATCAAAAGGGTTAAATTAATCATTTGTTAACCCTTTTATTACCATATTTCTGTTGAAATGCTATGTGTTTCTTTCAATTGATTTTAAATATAACAAAGAATTTAGTAAAATAAGTTATTATTAAGTTAGTGTTAGGAACATAAATTGTGACTAAGGTTTGGTGGAAAATTTTAATTCAGAACTTATGAAAACTAGACATTTGTTCTCCAGAACCAGAGGTGGTTTCAGCTGGGTTGGTATCAAAAGGGTTAATGATAACAATATAATAAGATTTTTTAAAATATGCATTGGCTATGAGGGGCCATCCTAATATAGGAATCAAAGGGTTCCATAGACAAAAAATGGTCGTAAACCACTGGGTCGAACCACAGGCCAACCAAATTTCCACGTGTCTCATGTTGATCAGTTTGTGGTTGGTTGTTGCTGGTTGATGTGATAACATGCCAACTGAGAGAGTGAGAGAGATAACGAACCTTGTTCACTGGAAGAGATAACGCACCTTGAAGATACCATGTTGAAACTGATACACACCTTATTTAAATACCTTGTTGATAATGCAAGCCATTCAGGAAACCTCTGTATGGTTGTTTGATTGATTAGAAATAGCAGCAAAAATTCCCTCAAATCACATCCCATTGTCCTAGAAAAGATGACCGCATTATATAAACGTGGTCTTGGCTGTACTGAGCCAAGGCAAAAAGTTGGCAGTTTCATGAACGTAAGATCTATCATCAAAAGTTGGCATGATCAGAACTTACCTGGGGTTAAATTACAGCAACAATAACTGGCTTGTAAATATGGTAATCCTGTGCCAGACAGTTCAAAATCCTTTAACTTATTCATTGCTAACATAATGTTGTCCTACCATTGGTATTTTCTGTGGTCCCTCTTCAGACATTCACTGGAATTGTTAGCATTATTTGTTTTAGGGTCCATATCACAATGGCAAACATTTACTATCTTCCTTTTCAAATTCTTCAGTTTGTCTGGTAATTCTTCATCGCTTTTCTCCAAAATACACCATTAGTATAATATTTCTGCACCATTCCTTCCAAAGTCGGTTGGCACCTCTGTATCTGTCTGTCTGTCTCTCTCCATCTAAGGCAGTCTGTCTGTTTGTCTCGCTCTGTTTAACTTCTAATTCTCTTATCCTTCATCTCTCCTGTTTTGGAAACATCTGCTCCCAGTTCTGTATTCCTTCTTCCTCTGAAAGCATCAAGCCAACAGTTATCTCTTTCTCTTTTCTTTCCTTTTTTTTTTTTTGTTTGAGAGTCACATGGTTGAGAGGCGGGACCAATGGAGTCTAGTAGAGAATAGTGTAAATTCGGAGGAGGAACGAGGTTGAGATTGGAGCGGAGGTGGGGTGGGGGTAGGGAGTGGCAGAAGTGTTGATAATAATTATCACTGATTTTTATTTAGATTCTTGTTTAATAGGTTCAGAGTACATTTTAAAAATAACAAAAAGAATACAAAAAGATTGTTGCATAAAGACAGGAAAACATTCATGAATAAATGCCACCACCCACATACATGCATGATGCAAGCACTGGCTTTTGAGGGTAGTGGTGGTGGTGGTAGAAATAGTAATTCAGTCTGATTTAGACTCAAAGCCAAGAATTTTGTGGATAAGATCGGTCCACTATATTGCCCCCCAGTATTTGACTGGTATTGTATATTATCAATTCCATTGAATGGAAGACAAAGTTGAGTTTGGTGAGATTTGAACTCAGAGTGTAGAGAGCCTGAACCAATACCACAAAGCATTGTTTTTTTTTTTTTTTTGCCAATTCCTTAATAATTCTGCCAGCTTTCTGCCTTTGATGGTAGAGAAAGAATTGTTTCAAATTTTAACACAAGGCCAGCAATTTTAGCAGGTGGGTGTTAGTCAATTACTGTGACCTTAGTACTTGAATGGCACTTTATTTTAACCACCCTGAAAGGAGGAAAGGTCAAGCTGACCTTGGTGGGAGGCAGAGGGGTCAGTATGCCTCTAAGCATTTTGTCCACTGTGCTAATGATTCTGCTGGCTCGCTGCCTTCTTGATGGTAGACATAGTAGGAATAATAATGATAATAATAATAATAATAATAATCCTTTCTAAATTTTGGTGGAGGGGACTAGTCGATTACATCATCCCCAGTTTTCAACTGGTACTTGATTTATCGACCCTGAAAGGCTGAAAGGCAAAGTTGACCTCAGTGGAATTTGAACTCAGAATGTAGTGGCAGACAAAATACCGCTAAGCATTTCATCCAGCATGCTAACGATTCTGCCAGCTCACCACCTTGATAATAATAATAATAATAATCCTTTCTGCTGTAGGCACAAGGCCTGAAATTTGTGTGAGTGTATGTTGGGTTGGGGGTGGCCAGTTGATCGCATCAACCCCAGTGTTCAGCTGGTACATACTTTATTGATCCTGAAAGGATGAAAGGCAGAGTCAACCTTGACAGAATTTGATGGATAAAATGCTGCTAAGCTTTTTGTTCAGCTGATAGTTCTGCCAGCTTGTAGCCTTAATAATGGCAGCAGCAGTAACAACAACAACAACAATAATAATCGTAATAATAAAAATGAGATGAAGCCATGACATATTTGTATTTGATATGGAATGTATGAGCACACTAGTGTAGCATTGGCGGTAGAGGCATTCTGTCCTGGGTGGCACTTTTGGGTCTGCTGTAGACAATGTGTTTTTTTGTGGGGTATGGTGGGTGGCAAATGGAAAGGCCACCCCGGGTGGCACACACTCTAGCTACGCTAGTGTATGAGCCAGATGTGATCCTCAGATCTGTCTCGAAGTTCTGTCATTCTGTACAAGAACCGACTTTGAACCCCAACAACCCATCAAACCCATGCAGAGCAGATACTGACAATTATTCAGTTTCTATAGTTGATAAGTGATAGGGATCACAGCATTTCTCTGAATAGGATGTTGGTCTGTTTTAGGGTTCAATTTTTGAGGGGAGGAGACATTGCCCTCCTCCCCATACTTGACTGGTACTTCATTTTATTAACCCTGGAGAAATGAAAGGTAAAGTTGACTGGGGCTGGAGTTTGTCTGGCATGGTGACAATTTTGCCAAATTGCTGCCTTGTGTGTGTTTGTGTGTGTATGTATGTACTTCAGAAGACATGGCCATCACAACAGAATTGAGATTCTAAAACCACTGTTCCACTTAAAAAGCATTGGTGTTGGTGATGATGCTACTTAAAAAGCACCCAGGGCATTCTGGGGAGTGGTTGGCATTAGGAAGGGCATCCAGCCATAGAGACAGACTATGGAACCTGGTGTGGTCCCTGGCTTTGCCAGTTCCTGTTGTGCCATTCAGCCCATGCATGGAAAATGGACATCAATTGTCAATAATGATGATGATGATATATATATGTGTCTGTGACCATTATTTAAGCAGTCTCCTTTGTTTCTAATTTTACCTTATTTGGAAATAGGTGAGGGTTGGTGACAAGAAGAGCTTCCAGCCATAGAAAACCTCCTTCTGCAAATTCCGTCCGACCCATGCAAGCATGGGAAAGTGGATGCTAAACAGTGATGTGTATTTAATTGTTAAACCAAAATATGTAAGTTTGTATGTGTGCGTATTTAAGTATGCATTTGCATGTCCATATGAATAGATTTTTCTCTCCTAATTTACAGTCGCTTCTTCATTCGACCCATGAATACATCCAGTAGTTTGTTTGACTGCTTATTCATTGTATTCAGTGTGTAGGTCACAGTTGTATTGTGCCCACAGTCCATGTGAGCTGTTCTGTTAGAATCTCATTCTTTTGTTAGTCTCTTGTCATAATTAACGTTATTTTCATTATTCAAACAATCCAACAAACACAGATAAACAAAGGAAGCAATAATTTTTTTTATTGCTGCGGAAATAAAGAAATGGTATGTCAGGAATGGTGAAGTGCCAGACAAAATACCATAATTATCTTCAGCACCATTTTAGACATCTGCTTTCTCTTCAGTTGATTCTTATCACTTCATACTTGTAAAATACTGGGGGATTGATTGATGTGGTTTTGTACCTTCTCCTAAATGGACTTTGGAATCACTATGTGTCTGCAGAGGTGTTCCAAAGTCCCTTTAGGAAAGTGCCTTCTCCCAGTTCTTATTGGCAGCCTACAGCTATCCCTAATTTCCTCATCAAGTAATATTTAAGAAAAGGACATGGACTGAGATAAAAAGCTGTCCTTGACATATTAGACATGGTTGGTAGCTGGACCTGTCCTTCATGTGGTAATCGCTGTTAGACGTAAACCCTTAACCCTTTTCTTACCATATTTCTGTTGACATATGTTGCTTTTGTTTCAATAAATTTTAAAAATAATAAAAAATTTGTAAAACAACTTTCCCATTATTAAGCTGGGGTTTGGAATAAATTAGCATAAAATTTTGATGGAAGATTATAATTTAGATAATAATTATAATTTAGACCACTTTATAACAGTAAGTTTGTCATAGAACCTGAGGTAGCCTCAGGTGGGTTGGTATCAATAGGGTTAAATCAGCAACATGCAGATGCAAGGTGTGTGTGTGAGAGAGAGTGAGAGAGAGAGAGATGGTTTCATCATCCTGTGCACAGGTACTGGTTACTCTGTTATGACCATTCGTGTACAGCATATCTTAAATAACCAAAGCCCGTCATCTGTAACCCTGATAGACCAGGGACTTTTGGAAAATGTCCATAATCCCCAATGTGAAATTTTTTTTTAAGTGACTACTTAGATTGTTGTAATTGTTCCCCAGAATCATTTCCAGATCACTATTGCTTATACCTTCCATGTACCCTCTTTCAAATGTGAGGGTTGACAGAAGGCAGTGAGTATCTGGCACCATTCTGAATGCAAAGACCTCGCTTGCAAATCAGTCAAAGAAATGACCTATTATCAGACCTGTCCTGCAAACAGTGACCACATCTATTCACCATTGTCATTGTCCAGGAGTCTCTAGAGATGTGCCAGTCACAACGTATTGCCTTGTGTTTCATCAGCCACACCATCCTGAGACCTCACTGTTGTGGGCATTGGGAGCAGGTTGACCCCGCCAGGCCTGCAGAACCTACTCCTTTTACAAGAAGTAAAAGGCCATACACTCCAATCAGGTTAGATGTTTCCTGGGACAGGTTATGAGAAAGAGGCAAAGCTCTGTGGACATGTGTTACTTGTGCCCAACTTTCTTGAGACAGCTTCCCCTCAGCCCATTTCTAAGAAATGAAATTGGTTATTCTTCTTATGACCACTTCTCAGTCTTTATCAACCAAGAGGGAAGAACATCACAGTTGACCCTCAGGTGTAAGTTGAGCCAGGAGAGTAAAGGGTCATGATTAGAAGTGTCATAAGAAAGAATCTCAAGATGGACTCTTCAAAGCCAAGTCAACTGGTGGGATGACCTAGAGGTTGACCAAGAATGAAATGCTTGGATAATATCCATAATCTCAACTGATCATGCTTTGGAATTCAGTAGGAAAGCATAATGATGGTTCCTTATGATAAGACCCTATGGAAGAGGTGAATGAGGACTCTACCCTCTCCACCCCAGGAATTGTTGGCAGGGAAAATGGATGGATGGATGGGGGGGGGGTCAAGGGACATAGTTATTATATGTTGTTTCCAAGTATTTAGAGCAGCACTTTATTGTTTCTGCCACTGCACTTCCTTTCAGGTAGTAGTAGTAATAATAATAATAATAATAATAATAATAATAATAATAGTAAAGATGATGATGATGAAATTAATAATGATACGGTTTATTTGGCACAAAGCCTATAAAATGTTAAAGAGGAATGCACCGATTAATCTGGCTGAGAGTGTGATTTTGGCAAGAGAGAGTGTACATGTACCTACACACACATGCACACACATATATATATTAATCTGTGTATGTACATACATTCATATGTGCACTACTTGTGCATGTGTAAATGCACATCAGGGTGTGCATAGTGCATAATATTTATGGACACGTGCAAGTATACATACATGCATGCATGTTCGCATATACACAGATTTGTTTATGAAAATCTTTCAACATTACATACATACATGTGTGTGTGCATGTGTGTGTATGTGTGCGTGTGAAATATCTCATTATACTTCCGCTAATAGCTTTTCCTTAATTAGCTTACAAGCAATGATACAAAGAATAACATGAACCAACATAGAGAAGGGAGGAAAAAAAAAGAGAGAGAGACTGGGAGACTAGAAGCATACATTGATTAATAAAGTACTGTTACCTTCTTTCTGTTACTACCATCACTACTACTACTACTACATTGTTGGTATTTTGTTGTTAATTTTGAATGTTTGAATTGTATTTCTTCGTTGTGTGTGACTTGTGAAAGGGGAAAGTAAAAATAATTTAAAAATATTAAAAAAAAGATATTTTGTGAATATTACAGCTTAAAGAGTGTAAAGAAAAGATATTTTTAAAGATGAGTGATAGGGGATAATTTAGGGGGTGGGGAGAAGGAGGAGGTGGTAGTCTGGTAAACAGGCCAGTAAGTCAATTGTCATGACTTCTTCCCCCACCCCAGTATGTGTGTGTGTGTGTGTACACACATTGAAAACAAAACAAAAATATAGCAAATTCTGATAAAAAAAATTTAAAAAAACCAAAGTCATTTTGAGTGAACTGTGTAAAGAAAAATGCCCCCCCCCCTCCAAGAACCTTCCCCCCCAACCGAAAACAATCAAAATACAATTATAAAATAAAGATCTATGGAACTGCTTTAAGCTTGAGGCATGCCACTGGTTTGCATGGCTTCAACTGTTTTTACTGATAGGAAATTGTGTTTGTCAAGAATCGACTTGTCTCAACTTGAACCCACACTAGGCTTGTTTATAGTGTGTGTGTGTGTGTTTGGCTGCCTGCCTGCCTGTGGCTGCATAGTTAGCAGCTGTGTATGTGTGTATGTATCTCTTTATCTCTGTATGTATTTATGTATCTGTCTGTCTGTCTATCAATTTATGTAAGTATGCATGTATCTATCTATTTATGTGTGTATGTATGTATGTATGTATGTATGTATCTATCTATGTATCTATCTATCTATCTATCATCTATCTGTCTGTCTGTCTGTCTATCTATCTGTATATATCCATCTGTCTGTCTGTATCTATCTGTATGTGTGTGTGTGTATGATGGACTCTCCTGTTGATGACATATGAGGTCCAATTTATTGTGGAATGACCTGCACAAATGATTTGTTTATAGTGATCAAATATTTGAGCTGTACCTTACCTAACTCCATCCATCGTGGAATACATTAACCCCAATGCTTAACGGATAATTATTTTATTGCTTGTGAAGGGATGAAAAGCACAATTAACCTTGCCGGAATTTGAACTAAGTTTGTAAAGATGGATGAATTGCCACTAAGAATTCTGTCCAGCCTGCTAACGATGCTGCTAATTTACCTTGTATTGGGAATCAATTAGAGATTTCTCCAAACGTTTACTGGTTTGCTCAGTCAGGGAATCGAAATAGGTTATTCAATGGTTAATATAGAAATCCAGTAATAATTCAGGTAATGCTAATGCTACTTTGCCATACATAATCCTTTAAGGAGTGGCTGTGTGGTAAGTAGCTTGCTTACCAACCACATGGTTTGGGGTTCATTCCTACTGTGTAGCACCTTGGGCAAGTGTCTTCTACTATAGCCTTGGGCCGACCAAAGCCTTGTAAGTGGATTTGGTAGATGGAAACTGAAAGAAGCCTGTTGTATATATGTGTGTGTGTGTATTGTATGTGTGTCTTTGTCCCCCCACCATCACTTGACAAACGATACTGGTGTGTTTACGTCCCTGTAACTTAGTGGTTTGGCAAAAGAGAACCGATAGAATAAGTACTAGTCTTACAAAGAATAAATTCTGGGGTTGATTTGCTCAACTAAAGGCAGTGCGCCAACATGGCTGCAGTCAAATGACTGAAACAAATAAAAGAATTATTATTATTATTATTATTATTATTATTATTATTATTATGATTATTATTATTATTATTATTATTAAGGTGGCGAGCTGGCAGAATCGTTAGCATGCTGGATGAATTGCTCAGTGGTATTTCGCCTGTCACTATGCTCTGAGTTCAAGTTCCACCAAGGTCAACTTTGCCTTTGATCCTTTCGGGGTCAATAAATGAAGTACCAGTGAAACATTTGAAGATTGATGTACATTGACTAGTCCCTTCCCACAAAATTTCAGGCCTTGTGCATATAGTAGAAAGGATTATTATTATTATTATTATATTATTATTATTATTATTATTATTATTATTAAAGCAGTGAGCTGGCAGAATCATTAGAGCGCTGGACGAAACTCAGTGGTATTTTGCCCCTCGCTATGTTCTGAGTTCAAATTACGCCAAGGTTAACTTTACGTTTCATCCTTTCATGGCTGATAAAATAAGTACCAGTTATGCACTGGGGTTGATGTAATCGACTTGATCCCTTCCCCCAAATTTGAAGCCCATTATTAATAATATTAAGGTGGCGAGCTGGCAGAATCGTTAGCGGTATTTTGCTCGTCACTATGTTCTGAGTTCAAATTCTCCTGAGGTTGACTTTGCCTTTCATCCTTTCGGGGGTCGATTAAATAAGTACCAGTTACACACTGGGGTTGATATAATTGACTAAAATTATTTATATCTATGTAAAGGCAGAACCGTTAGCATGTTGGGCGCAATGCGTAGCGGTATTTAGCTTGTTGCTATATTCTGAGGTTGGCTTCGCCTTTCATCCTTTCAGTGTTGATTAAATAAGTACTAGTTATGCACTGGGGTCGATGTAATCGACTTAATCCCTTCCCCCAAATTTGAATCCTTGTTTTTCCAGTAGAAAAGATTATTATCATTATTAAGGTGGTGGGCTGGTAGAATCGTTAGCATGTTGGATGAAATGCTTAGCAGTATTTTGCCTTTCATCCTATGGGGACGATAAATTGAGTACCAGTGAAACATTGGGATCAATGTAATTGATCCCTGCAAAATTTCAGGCCTTGTGCCTATAGTAGAAAGGATTATTATTATCATCATCATTATTAGTTTCACCTTAGGAGGTATTGTTTTCAGTCGTGTTTGTTTGGTTGTCTGTCCATGGACAAGGTATCTCAGGAACCGCTGGATGGATTCGGATAACACACTTTCAGGGATGTTTGGCCTTGTGACTGGCATGAACTGATTAGATTATGGGATCAATCTGGTGCCAGGCAAGGATTCTGGATTACTGTTCCTAATTTTTACTTAATTTTTGAGAGAGCAGTCAGGTTCATTTTTAGTATTCTAATTTGTGGGAGCATTCGAGTTTATTTCAGATATTCCCATTTTAAAAATCATCTCTGGCTAATCGTTGAGAGGACGTTTGCGTTGCCTTGGCAGAGGTTTGTGCTCTCTGAGTGCTCTTATTATTATTATTATTATTATAATATATATATATATATATATGTAAATCAAAAAGAGAGAAAAAAAAGGAGTTTAAAAAAATCCAGGTAGATATCAATAAAGCACTGTTTTAAATAAATTTGGTTAATTATATCAAACAATCATACAAATGAATGCAAGTAGAATACACATCAAACAGGTGTTGGTTTATTGATATCCCTGTAATTTAGTGGTTTGGCATAAGAGACTAATAAAATAAGCAGCAGGCTTTAAAGGAAGAAAGTTCTGGGGTCTATTCATTTGACTAAAAATATTCTTCAAGGCAGTGCTCCAGCATGGCCACAGTCTAATGATTGAAATGAGTAAGAGAGAAAAGCTGCAGTGTCTGCCTGTGCGAATGTTGATCTTATGGTGGTTTTATCATCTTTTCCTCTTCCTCCTTGTCCTCGACCACTCATTCCGGTGCCCTTGCCACTGCTGCCACCTGTCTGCACTAAATTATTAATCCACAAGGGCCATGTGTTTGTGTGTATATGTATTGGTAGCTTCTGTGTGTGTGTGTGTGTGTGTGTGTGTGTGTGTGTGTGTGTTATCAAGTCACCATCTAAGTCGTCACAGTGTTCAAAAGGCAAATCAATCTGGTGAAATTTAATTATCCACTAGACACATACACACTCACATATACACACACGCATGCACATACACACACATACACACTCACATACACACACACGCACACACTGTCTTTTTTTATGTATAATCATAGATGTGCATGTGTGTGTGATTGTATCTAAAATAACGTGTGTGTGTATTATATATAGTAATCCTTTAACTATTGTGGGTGTTATGCTCCACCCCCACCCTCCACGATAGGTGAAAATCCGCAAAGTAGAAACAGTGCTGTATATGTTTTTTTTTATTATCTTTATAATTTTAATATATTTATTTTATTATAAATGCAAAACAACACCACAGAGGAATCGACATAATCGACATAATAAACTGTGATAGGTGAACCACGATATCGGAGGGATTACTGTGCCATTGTTAACACTTTTCTTTGATATATATCATCATCATCATCGTCGTCGTCGTTTACCGTCCGCTTTCCATGCTAGCATGGGTTGGACGGTTCAACTGGGGTCTGGGAAGCCAGAAGGCTGCACCAGGCCCAGTCTGATCTGGCAGTGTTTCTACAGCTGGATGCCCTTCCTAACGCCAACCACTCCGTGAGTGTAGTGGGTGCTTTTTACGTGCCAGACGAGGCTGGCAAACGGCCACGATCGGATGGTGCTTTTTACGTGCCACCGGCACGGAGGCCAGTCAGGGCGGCGCTGGCCACGGCCATGTTCGAATGGTTCTCTTACGTGCCTCCGGCACTGGTATCACAACTACAAATTCCATTGATGTTGATCGATTACGATTTTGATTTTCACTTGCCTCAACAGGTCTTCACAAGTGGAGTTTTGTGTCCCAAGAAAGAAGGAATGCATAAGAGAAGTATGTTACGTATGCTTTGGAGAACAAACACCATTTATTTCATATCGAACAGCAGTTTTATATACCTGCCTCGAATTGGCAGAGTGCTCTTTTAATAATTGACCAAAGTATAACTAACCATTCTTTGGTTAAGCAAAGGGTGTAACCCTTACATTGTCGTTCAACTGTATGACGTGCTGCTGAGGTGAATGCCTAGATTTTTAGCTGTCCCTTTATCTGTTACTGTTATTTAAGAGTGAGCTGGCAGAATTGTTAATGTGCAGAAAGAAATGCCACCAGGCATTTCTTCTGACTTTGTGCTCTGGGTTCAAATTCTGCCAGGGCCAACTTTGCCTTTCACCTTTTCAGGGTGAGTGAAAGTACTCAGTTGGACACTGGAGTTGATGTAATTGACTAACCCCTTAGCTGACAAATTGTTGGCCTTGTGACAAAATTAGAGAGAATTATTTGCATCACATGCGCATGTGTACACACACACACACACTCTCTAATTTAATTTTCAAGATAACTTAATTGAAAAGAGGAATGGCATTTGGTTATGCCAGTGCCCCCGACTGGCTCCTGTGCTGGTGGCATGTAAAAAGTGCCCACTACACTCTTAGAGTAGTTGGCATTAGGAAGGGCATCAAGCTGTAGAAACATTGCTAGATTAGATTGGAGCTTAGTGCAGCTGCTGCCTTTCCAGGCCTCAGTCAAACCGTCCAACCCATGCCAGCATGGAAAACGGACATTAAACGATGATGATGATGAAGGCAAATTCAAAAACATTATGCAAACCACCCATTTTCTTTCCACATGGACAAATATAATGCAGTTAAGTTAGCTAGCCATGTATGGAATTTGAAGACCATCTCCACTCTACATACAATTAAATGGAGAATCATGGAGAAATCTAAGCCATATGTTAATGTCTCTAAGAAATGCAAATTATGTATAGCAGAAAGATTTCATATTCTTCTTAGATCCAATAATTCCTACACACTGCTTAATTCCAGGTCTGAAATATATATATTTCATTTAGTGAAAGATAAATATCATTTAATGCACATGTTATTTTATAATAACAGCTACAAATAATTCCTAACCAAAGAGTCACTGACATTTTGTATAATGTGCCTTGTGTCTCCAGCAGGGCGGCGTCATTGAAGGCTAAAACGAAGCGCATTGTGAATATATATATATATATATATATATATATATATATATCATCTAATGTGTACAGTATTTAAGATAAGAGCTTCCAATAATTTCTTGTCATAGCGACACTGTGATTATGCAGATTTACATAATGTGTTTTGTGTCTCCAAATAATCTTCGGGCTCATAGCACTTGGTTCTATTTGAAAGCCAGTAGACTTGAAGATTGTCTGGAAACACAAGGCACATTATAGAAATTTGTCTAATGTCAGTGTCTCTTTGGTTAGGAATTATTTGTAGCTATTATTATAAAATAACATGTGCATTAAATGATATTTATCTTTCACTAAATGAAATACATTTTTTTTTTTTGTTGATCTTACCTTAATAGATCAATAAATTTATGTGTGTGTGTGTGTGTGTATGACTTCATTATCAAGTACAACCTGGAGTTGCTACCTCCTTCTTTTTAAAACTCATAGCGAAACAAGCCGGTTACCTTGAACTATTTCTACCTATCAACAGGTGTTGGAAGTAAATGTTCAATGGGTGACTATGGTGGTAGTAGTAGGAGTTATTTAACCCTATACCTGCTCTAATCCAGTAAATCTATAGCCAAAAATGTTCCATCTGTGACCATGTTTTGTTTTTTTGTCAGACATTGCATATCTAGGAGTACATTATTTAATGTGTTTTGCCTCCCCTCAAAATATGCTATGATTTGAGTTAGATTTTGCTGCCTTTTCTTACAGGATGGGCAGCTGCATACAGGCTCCCTCATTGGGTTGTAGTGGTGTTAGTACTTTGTGGTGGTAATTATGGTAATGGTGGTGGGAGTGGTGGCCGAACAAAAGGTGTAAACTGTATCTCATATTTATCATGGATACAGATATATGCACACACACACACACATGCGTACATGTATGTATATACTGGTGTGGCCCCTGACCATGTCAATTTCTGTAAAGCTGTCCAACCCATGCCAGCATGTAAAATGGATGTTAAATGTTGATGATATACACACACACACATGCACAAACACATTTGTGTGTTTAAGCAGCTTACTTCCCAACAACATGGTTTGGGGTTCAGCCCCAGTGTTGCACCTTGGGCATGTGTCTTCCAATATAGCGTTGGTGCAACCAAAGCCTTCTGAGTGGACTTGGTAAATAGAAACTGAAAGAAGCCCATTGTGTATATGTGTAAATGCATATGCACATGCATTGTGTGTGTGTGTCTTTGAGTCTCCTTGTCATGACATCACATGACAGCTGTAAACAAGTTCCACCAACATACAAGCAGTGTCCTTTGTTTCCATAATTCTATGGAAGCACGTTCAGCCATGAGCAAATGTTACCTTGCTTTGAAACAGGTATGGTTTATGGTTTGGTGCCTTAGAAAGTCAGCTTTGGTGGATGCCAAAATGTATGTGTGTCTGTTTTTGTTTTCATTTGCACTTCTTTGAAAACCACAGGCTTCGAGTGGTGATGCCGTTGTCAGTTTTCCTGTCAACAAGTTTTAATGTTTGCTTTGTGTAAAATAAAAGGTCCTTTACTTGGTAAACAAGTAAGAGTTAGTGACAGGAAGGGTATTCAACTACAGAAACGACCTGTCTGTAATGTATTCATCTAACCTATGCTAGCCTAGAAAATCTATAATAATTAAACTTTGTCAGGCAATTATTATATCTCAGTGACATGTAAAGATCCTACTTTTATTCCTTTACCTGCGCCTACTGTATTTTTCAGACCAAATTTTACAGCCCATGTCCCACCAAAACCATAGGTTGACTTACCATAATGACTCTGAAGGACCGAAAACTTGGTGTGAAATTGCTGCAGATTATGGAAAGATAGTCACAATGTCTAAATGTTTACGCTACATACTGTGTTCATTTGCGTGCTGGAAAATATGGTCGTTGACTTACAGACACCACCTACTTGTGATGTGGACATCTTAGATATTGTGTCTTTAGTTGAACAGTGGCTGAGGAGGTGATTTGTCTGAAAGGTCACTGAATCTTTTAGATGTCTCATGAAGTAACTTATGGTTAATATTACATATTGTCTTTAAGGGGTATATTTCAGGTTGGCTTTTCCCTGTTTTGTTGATTCAAATGGGCATAGCACCAACTACCTCTTGAGTTCTTTTGCACTCTGCTGGTGACAAAGAGCCTCTCGCTCAGCGTAAAAGGTAGACTGTATGACGCATGTGTATGAACATCCATGCTATATGGCAGTGAAACATGGGCCGTGACTGCTGAGGACATGCGTATGCTCGCAAGGAATGAAGCCAGTATGCTCCACTGGATGTGTAATGTCAGTGTGCATGCAAGACAGTGTAAGTGCCCTGGTGTGCAAGAGAGACGACTGCGCTGGTATGGTCATATGGTGAGAATGGATGAGGATAGCTGTGTTAAAAAGTGCCACACCTGTTGAAGAGGTAGACTCATGAAGACCTGAAATGAGGTGGTGAAGCACGACCTTCGAACAGTAGGCCTCACTGAGGCAATGACTAGTGACTGTGTCCTTTGGAAATATGCTGTGTGTGAGAAGACCCAGCAAGCCAAGTGAGACCATAATCCATGGCCTATGCCAGGGGTGTAACCAGCCCACTTATGTGTACCTTTCCTTCATTGGACACTAAACTCTGCTTGCGAAGATCTGTTGAGGCAAGTGAAATCGAAATCAAATTCGATGACTGGCATCCATGCTAGTGGAGCACTAAGAGCACCATCCGAGCATGTTCATTGCCAGAGCAGCTGACTGGCTTCTGTGCCGGTGGCATGTAAAAAGCACCATTCGAGTGTGATCATTACCAACCTCGCCTTAGTGGCTCTTGAACCAGTGGCACGTGAAAAAAACATTCGAGCGTGGTCATTGCCAGTGCTGCTGGACTGGCTCCTGTGCAGGTGGCATGTAAAAAACACCATTTGAGCATGGCCATTGCCAGTACCACCTGACTGGCCCTCATGCCGGTAGCACGTAAAAGCACTCACTAGACTCTCTGAGTGGTTGGCGTTAGGAAGACCATCCAGCTGTAGAAACTCTGCCAGATCAGATTGGAGCCTGGTGCAGCCATCTGGTTCGCCAAGCGTCAGTCAAATCGTAGAACCCATGCTAGCATGGAAAGCGGACGTTAAACGATGATGATGATGTGTGTGTATACATATTTTTTTATTATTAATCTGCAAAAGCTACAGATTGTCTTGGGCTAACAGTTTCATGTTGATGCACTCTGTAGCTTCTACTGATTAACAACGAAATATACATACACACGCACACATATATATAAAACATCAAAGTATTGACAACAAATACAACTGCATAATTAACATGTTGGTTTCAATAACTAGGCTAAAACTGATTGCCTGTCAGGATTTATCAATACCTTTGGTAATTTTGCTGTCACAATTGCAGTCAGGTGTTGCAACAACGAATACAACAGATATTCTAACACTCCCTGTCAATTCATCTCTATTCATCTATCTCTTCATTTGCCTTCCCACCTCTGTGTATGTATGTGTGTGTGTGTAGTTACTATAAATTTTTCTATTTTTCTAATAATTTTTCTATGCATCTGCCCCTGTCTGTCTGACTGTCCATAAGGTGTTATTTCTGTCTGCCTGTCTTGAATACATTGGCAAACCACTTCCAGTTGACTGATACTTTATTTTATCAAGGGTAGGGGGTGACTGGGGTTCAGGGTACCGTTTATCTAAATGGGGTGTTGAACCACATACCACTTGTATGTTTCATGTTTGACTTGGTTTCTATGGCTTGATGCCCTCCTTAACACCAACTATGTGTTTATGTAAGCACTCATTACCTGTATGTATTCTGTTCTACTACTGATTTATTATAACTTTATATGTTATCTATACTACTTATATCAGTGGAACTGGTGTTCTCATCTTGATTGTTGATATTTCACTACTCTTCAACTGATGATGTATTCTCCAGCCATCTTCAAGTGTCTTGTGTTGAACTTGGTCGTTGTATCTAAACCTGAAAATATTTATGAAGGACATGTAATTTACTGATGCCACAAAGTTCAGCATTTAAATGGAGATCGGATACAACAACCAAGTTCACCACAAAACACCTGAAGAAGGCTGGAGAATACAACTGCTGAAATGTAGTGAAATCAGCAATCAGGATGAGGACACCAGTTTGACTGATGTATACATAATATAAATAACTCCATATGTGCTTGATAAAAAGTAAGCTATTGCTGTCTTGTGTCTCAGAACTCATGTGACTGGTCACCCAATTTCCATGTGTTTAAGTGATGGAGATCACGACATTTCCTCTGAACATAACCCCCATGTATCAAAGGGTCATTCATTTACTACTGACTGAACTGGAACTATATGAAATGAAGTATTTTGCTCAAGGATAGAACATCATTTCCTTGGTCAGGAAGTGAAACTATGATCTTAAGATCGTGAATGCCCTAACCAACAGGCATGTACCTTCCCATGTGTTTAATGTCCACATGTATTTTGTACTACTATAATTTAACTACTATAACAACCACTGTTATAACCAGGGCTGTAGAGTCAAAACAAAAAACTTTGACTCTGATTCCTCTACTATTGGCGACTCTGCCTCCTCTTTATGTAATTAAGTGATTGTGGTCGACATATCTCATAAAGCATATGTATATGCTTGTACTTTGAGTAGGCCTATATGTTATAACTGGTTTATATTAAAGAATATATTGTGAGTCAGAGTCGGTATAGTTTTACCAACTCCATGACTCCGCAACTCTCCGGCTTGGTGACTTTCTAACTCCCCAACTTGGCAACTCGCCCACTCTCTGACCCGGCTACTCTCTGACCCAGCAACTCTCCAACCTGGCGACCCTCCGACCTGGCAACCCTCCGACCCAGTGACCCTCTGACTTGGCGGCCCTCTGACTTGGCGACTATCCAACTCCACGACTCTGACTCCTCAGCCCTGGTTATAACTACCATTTTCTAACTTATGTTGCCATGTATTTATATGTGATGAGTGGATGCAGTTTTATTACTGTTTGGTTTCTGTCCAACTGGTTTTATTTCTCTTATATAATTTGTCTCTTCATTAGTGTAAATGGCGTGGTGTTGAAGAGAACTGGGTGAACATTTAATGGACTTCACAGTATAGCTGTGTAGTTAAGAGATTTGCTTACCAACCATGTGATTTCTTGTTCAGTCCCACTTCATGGCACCTTGGGCAAGTGTCTTTATAGCCCTGGGCTAACCAAGTCCTTGTGAATGGATTTGGTAGATGGAAAGAGAAGCCCATTGTACATATGCATCTATATATGTATGTGTGTCTGTTTGTCTTCCATCACCACTTGACATCCAATGTTGGTATGTTTACACCCCCATAACTTAGTGGTTTGAGAAAAGATACTGGCAAAATAAGTATGAGGCTTTAAAAAAAAATGTTCTGGGGCCAATTTATTTGACTAAAAAATTCTTCAAGATGGTGCTCTATCATGGCCACAGCTTAATGACTGAAAAATGTAGAAGATAAAACACTTGGACTTAACTAATTTGGGTAGATTATGAGATGCCAGTGCGAATGTTGAAGTAAGCAAGCAAACAAACGGGGTAAAAACAGCAGCACTTAATTTCTTGGTGGTTGGATATACTGAATAAGCAGGCTGTGTGTGTGCGTGTGGTACTATCATGCATTGCACCGAATCAAGATAAAACAAAGATCTTTATAAAACCTTTGACCTTTGGAATTTTGTTGTCGTTACTGATCTTCTTAATTAATGTTGTGACCTACTAATGAAAAAAAAAAACCCCTGGGAATTAAGATTGTTGTTGTTGTTATAAATGTGATTACTTCATTCATTGCCACTTCCCCTCCATTACTCCCATTGCTGGCATCATCATCATCATCATTCCTTATAGTTTGTATGATGGGATGGTGGTAGAAAAAAAAAGAAGATTAACAGTTGAAGGTTAGCGTTTCTGCTGTTGCTGCTGTTTTTTCAGGAGTTACAAGTGAGAATCAAGCTTTTAGAAACAATAATAATAATAATAATTTTACTATAGTTTCAAGGCCTGAAATTTTGGGTGGGGTACAGTTGCTTACATCAACCCCAGTACTCAACTGGTATTTGTTTCATCAACCCTGAAAGATGAAAAGTAAAGTTGACCTCAGCAGAATTTGAACTTGGAATGTAAAGATGAATGAAATGATATGAAACATTTTGCCCAATGTGCTAATGATTCTGCCAGTTTGCCACCTTTATATTATTAATAATGGTAATAATAATCCTTTCTACTGGAGGCACAGGGCTTCAAACTTGGGGGAAGCGATCAAGTCAATTACATTGACCCCAGTGTGTAACTGGTACTTATTTAATCAACCACAAAAGGATGAAAGGTAAAGTTAACCTTGGTGCAATTTGAACTCAGAATGTAGCTATGGGCAAAATACCACTCAGAGTTTCGTCCAGTGTGCTAATGATTCTGCCACATCGTTGATTAATAATGATGATGATGATGATAATAATAATAATACAAATAATAATAATAATGATTTCTTTATTAAGTACTAAGGGCTTACAATGAGATTGGGGAGATTACAATAGAATGTAGAATTATACGAAAGTGTGTGAACAGGAAAATAACAGTAATAATAAATTTGAACAATGAATAATTCCCCCAAAGAGGGAGAATTCCATGGGCTCCTCTGGGTGAAACCTCATAAAACCATAGTTATAATAATATTAAGGGAGTACGAATGACAATGGAATGCATCTAGAAAGTTCCCCTCTAATGTACAAGTCTGGGTAAGATTGTTTATGGAAGACCAGCAGTCTCCCATGTCCACCAGCCTCCCCTCTTCACACCACCGGGGGGGGGGGAGTGGCATTGATGGTGCTTTTTATGTGCCACTAATAAATAGTGGACCGACACAGTCAGTGATGTCAGTCAGTGAGGTACGGAAGTTTGGGCTAGTCCCGTAGAGATGACGAAATACATTGTGAAAATGAGGGACATAAGTTTCCATTCAGCAAATCCACTCCCAAGACAAAGTGTGCTATGCAGTGGGACTGAACTTGAAACCATGCAGTTGGGAAGCAAGCTCCTTAGTGACACAAGAAGCGTGTCTATACCTAATAGCCACAATCATTCAATTTAAAAACAAACAAAAAAAAAGTTTTTTAGTCTCTTTAATTAGGCAGCAACATAATCACACCCTCTTGTGTGCACACACATGTACACACACTTGCAACTGTCCTGTATACACGTATACATGCATATGCATGCACACATGTACACAGTTCTGACACTTTTATTGTGTTTGCTCCTGTTAATTTTATTGCTTGGTGATGTTGGTAGTTATTGGGTGCAATTGGTTGTTGTGTGGGTGGGGATTTGTTTAGCCTCTGATCTGGAGCACTGGGGTGGAGGCTATAATCAAAGAACCATTCTATTGAGGACATTATTCATACTATGTCTCCTTTGTAACCCTTTCTTTAAAAAATAAGACTGTAGGGTGTAGTTTAAGAGATTAAGCTGCTGTTTCTAGCAGGTTAAATGGCTGCCCTCCTCCTCCTCTTCCTCTGTTTTAACATCCACTTTTCCATGCTGGCATGGGTTGGATGGAGTGTGTTGAGGTGGATTTTTCTACAACTAGATGTGCCCTTTCCATAGCCAATCCTCACCTGTTTCCAAGTCCTGTGGCTATCTAATGGCAACTTGTTTCATAGGTGCAGGAGTGGCTCTGTGGTAAGTAGCTTGTTTATCAACTACATGGTTCCAGGTTCACTCTTACTGCATGGCACCTTGGGCAAATGTCTTTTACTATAGCCTCGGGACAACCAAAGCCTTGATTGGATTTGGTAGGCGGAAACTGAAAGAAGCTCATCATACGTGTGTGTGTGTGTGTGTGTGTGTATATGTTTGTCTCCCTATCACTGCTTGGCAACTGATGTTGGTGTGTTTACATCTCCATAACTTAGCGGTTCGGCAAAAATGACCGATATACTAAGTACTAAGATTACAAAGAATAAGTCCTGTGGTTGATTTGTTTGACTAAAAAGGCAGTGCTCCAGCATGGCCGCAGTCAAATGTCTGAAATGAATAAAAGAATATCTTTCCCTTTTTCTCTCAAAACAAAATAGGGCTTGATTTTATGTGTTGGCTGCTTTTTCTAGCAGGTTGAGTGACCACATAGTTACTCCTTCATTTGGCTCACGATGCCAGTAGCTGTATTGATATCGCAGATGATGTTGATGGTAATTGGTGGTTGTTGGTTATGGTGCTGGTTGGAGGTTTACTAGTTATGGTTAGTTTAGTCTGTTGGTTTTAATATTTTGCTGTCGGGATGTCAAATCATCAGATTTATAAACAAGCTTTTTGTTTCATTATTGACTCAAAAACCCGCTCTCAGCTTAACAAGAACCTTCAAGAACAGGCAAGTTCATTTGTCGTTTGATTAAGTTCATTAGTTTTACAGTTGGCTTCAGGTAATTTTTGCTAATACTTCACACACACATACACTCCTCTCTCTCTCTCTTTCTCTTCCCTTCCCCCCTCTCTCTCACACACACTCATATACACCCTTATTGCTTGGTTGGGGTGTGATGTCATCAGAATTATAATGTATTATTTCCCCGTTCTGGATGTGTGTGTATGTGTGTTTTTATATTTGTAGTGATCTATTTTGTGCATGTGTATATGTGAGTGTTTTTTGTGTAAGAGCTTGTGTGTATGTATGTGTGCAGTTGTGCATGTGTGTGTGTGTGTGTGTGTGTGTGTGTATGTGTATATATATATATATATATATATATGATGGACTCTCCCATCATTAGACAACGTATGAGGGTTCGACAATTTCATACTGAACAGCCACACCAATGATTTTTGTTTATAGGGGTCAAATGTTTGTGTAGACCTAAGCTCACTCCCCCCATCAGATCGACATCAACTGTACAGGTGCAACTGGGTGCCACATGTCAGATGTCAAAATGATCACAGATCAACGTGAAATGAAGTGCTTTGCAAAGAACGCAACACAATGCTCGGTCTGGGAATTGAACCCATGAACTCACAGTCATGAGTGCAACACTCTAACCACCAAGCCATGTGCCTTCACAGATGATATTGATATATCTACACACGCACACACACACTGCTGTCTCCTGCATCAAAATAAAAATCAAATGGAAATTGTAGTTGGACAGCTCAACAGGAGCTGACAAGCCACATGACTGCATCAAAGTCCTATGTCAGCTTTGGTATGATCTCTCCGGCTTCCCTGCCAGTGGCATGTAAAAAGCACCATCCAAACATGGCTGGTGCCGGTGGCACGTAAAAATCACCGACCGATCGTGGCCAGTTCCAGCCTTCTCTGGCCCCTCTGCCGGTGGCACGTAAAAGGCACCCACTACACTCATGGAATGGTTGGTGTTAGGAAGGGCATCCAGCTGTAGAAACACTGGCAGATCAGACTGAAGCCTGGTGTGGCCTCCTGGCTTCCCAGACCCTGGTCGAACCGTCCAACCCATGCTAGCATGGAAAATGGACATTAAACGATGATGAGGATGATGATGATGGCTTGGTGGTTAGAGTATTGGGCTCACAATCACGAGGTAGAGAGTTCGATCCCCACACTGGGCTGTGTTGTGGTCTTGAGCAAGACACTTTATTTCACATTGCTCCAATTCACTCAGCTGCAGAAGTGAGTTGCAATGTCATTGGTGCCAAGCTGTATTGGCCATTGGACAACATGGGTGGTGTAGAGAGGAGTGGTTGGTATGTGTGGTCTTCCATAACCAACTTTGCCCAGACTTGTTTCTTGGAGGGGAACTTTCTAGTTGCAATCCCATGGTCATTCATGACCAAAGGAAGTCTTTATGTATATATAAAACTTTATCTAGTTGTGTCCAACTCAATGACCTGTCCCCATAGTTATTAACTCTGGTAATGTTTGTTCTCTTTTGTGATGGAATGTTTAAGTATGATGCTGTTCTTCCTTCCACTTCATAAAATAGATGATGATACAGATTATTTATTTACTTATTTGCCACAAAGCTAACACAAATACAAAACATTAAAAATTCACCAGCAAAGATGAGATACTTAAGGAAATGTACCAAAATTCCTCATTTGTGCAAAAGGAACAGTGCATATAACCTCATATACATATGTCTGTCCATTGGTTTACCTACCTATCTATCTGTCTGTCTGTCTGTCTACCTTGCTGTCTGTCTACCTTGCTGTCTGTCTACCTTGCTGTCTGTCTGTCTCCATCCATCCATTTCAGTACACACACACACACACACATACACTCTCTCTCTCTGTCACCAAAAGTCACAGTGGTCTATATAAATAATGTTTGTATCCATTTATCTACACACATAGGTGGTGCTCCAGCATGGCCACATTCAACTGACAAACAAGTAAAATCATAGAATCATTAAAGCATACCTGTGTGTATATGTATGCACACACAGACAGACAGACACACACACACACACACACACACACACACACACAAGCATATGAATTTTTCTTAGTGTAGGTTGGGTTGTGTCTCTTCCTGTAATACCTTTAGCTTTGTCTTTTATTCCCCAGAATGCTCTTTCTAACCCCTCCCCCTGTCATGTCTCACCCCCTCCTCCCAACCCTTCCCTATTTAGCAAAGAAAATGACAAAAACAACAACAATAACGCCAATATTAATAACAATATTTCCTCTTCTACACCCAGCAAAAAGAAAAAAAACAAACAAAAACAAAACGAAAAAAAAAAAAGAAAAAGAAAATAATGAATGTTTGAATTAGAAAACCATAACAATAACAGAACAAAACCGCCCTGACCAGAAGTCTTTGAATGGAATAAATAAATAAATAAATAAATAGGACCAAATGTTTGACAAGCTTTAGAATACATATGACCAACTGGAAACAAAAGCTAAAATACTTCATACCTTTCCCAGTATGTCCAGATGTATGTATTATATATGTATATACAAGACTTTCTTTACCAACCTGTCGGTCATTTCTGATATATATATATACATACATGTACATACATACAGAACAATCAAGAAACCAAGCAAACATCAATGAATCAATATACCTTTTGGTCTTATCAACATATGTATATAGATATAGGTATGTGTGTCTATGTATAGATATATGTGTGTGTATGTATAGGTATGTGTGTGTATGTATATATATATATGTGTGTGTGTATATAAATATATATATGTATGTATATATATATATGTGTGTATATATATGTATATATATATGTGTGTGTGTATATTGTATATATATATGTGTATATATACATATATGTATGTATATATATATGTATATGTATGTGTGTATATATGTATGTGTGTGTGTGTGTGTATATATGTATGTATGTCTGTATATATATGTATATATACATATATGTATATATATATATGTATATTTGTGTGTGTGTATATATATATATATATATAACCCATGCTAGCATGGAAAACGGACGTTAAACGATGATGATGATGATGATGATTGGGGGAGAATTCACGAAAAAAACAAAAGACGAAGACAGGTGGTGTAGAAAACAAACAGATGTATTAGTATAATGCTCAGGAATTGAAAAAGTCTTATATTTCGAGCCTGTGCTCTTCCACAGAAAGGAACACAGAAAGAAACAAAGAGAGAAAAAAAATAATGTGTAGTGGCTACTGATCTATCATGGTGACTGCTGGACAGAAGGGTCATACAGGAGAGCGAAGAAGTAGGGGAGATAACAAAGTAAAGGTGATCCCAAAACAAAGGTGCGCGTGAAAGAGGGCTGGTGGTCTTGATGTGTGTGTATGTGTAGGTGTGAAAATGTGGGGATGGGAATTATTCAGTGCTGGTGTGTGGGTGGTGTGTGTTGTGATGTGATGTGTAGTGTGGTGTGGTGTGATGTTGTCAGGTGGGGGAGGCGAGACTGAGGAAAGCACAGGTGGGGTGTGGTGTAGGCTAAGGGTTGTGGTATAGGGGTAGGCAGAGGGTGGGAGTAGAGGAGAGCGATTGGGATCACGTGGATGAGGAAGGCATGATCCAGAGAGTGGACAGCATGCTGTGAGCAGTGGTGTCAAATGGACGCCTGACAGACTGGTCGGTCAAGGTGATATATATATTACATGAGTAAGATGCAACCTTTCATGTGCATATTGCTAAATTGGCAATGAAATGTAGGCAGCTGACCGGATGGATTCTTAGAACTTTTAGAACAAGAGACCAGGAAACCATGATGGTCCTCTGGAGGACATTTCTCCTAAGCCATTTTGACTATTGTTCTCAGCTATGGTCACCAACCAGTGTCAAATTAATCTTAGAACTTGAGGCAATCCAACAAAGCTACACGAAGAAGATAGCCTCTATGCAGCATATAAGCTATTGGGAAAGACTCAAGAGATTAAGACTCTATTTCTTAGAGCGTAGGCGAGAAAGATATGCCATAATATCTGGAAGATCCTGGCAGGACTTGTCCCAAACTTTGGCATTGAGAGTTACACAAATACTAGAACTGGGTGCCATTGCATAGTGCCAAGGACTCCAAATTTGCCATCAAGATGTAGTACAAGATACTGCAATAGCTTGGGCTTCAGAGGTGCACTGCTCTTCAATATCCTCCCGAAGGACCTGAGAGACCTGCATGGGGTGGATGCAGGTGTCTTCAAAATAAAGGTGGACCTCTTCCTGTCAGGTGTCCCAGATGAACCAACTTCATGGCAGGAGGTGCAGATGAAGGCAGCTGCATCAAATTCTCTCATGCACCAAATGTCAATTGCTAAAAAAGCATTCATGAAGTAAAATTATGTACCAACACCAAATGGCAGTGCCCAGCATGGCCACAGCTTGTGAGCTGAAACTAGATGAAATAAATGAAATAATATATATATATATATATATATATATATGAATAAAAAATGGAGTTAACGCAGGTTTAAACAAGTATTTTTACTTTCTACACATGTTTCGAAAATTCCACTGATACTATTCAAAAGAATAAATGGTATAAACAATGCAATCTTCTCTTCAGGAAAGGGAAAAAAACGAAACTCGTCAATATGACATTTTAGCAAAAAATGATAGATTTGTATAGCGATAGACAGAACGCTATTAATATTGTTTAAAAAAACGTTATATGATATAACGTCATAAGTAGCTAACAGAAAGAGTAGGGATATTAATAGTGAATGTTAAATATAAAGGAAATTAAAGTTTAAATTATATATAATGATAGAGACTACTTATATGCACTAAATGTATGTTTCTGCCAATGCTTACATCTGTATGCTCATTCTATAACCGTGTTTACTAGAGTATTTTTAGAAAAAATAATGAAAAATAGCTCAGAATTGCAGAGAAGACAGAATTTCTTGCCTTTGTCATATGGTATCGAAATTGAAAGGATCAACCATTCTAAATGAAATTGTTCATTGTGGTCTTTTAAATCCCAAATCAGTTTGCTGAGACCGGTACTATTCCGTTTATTTCTATCCCTAAATGTTGAGTAATGGATAGAAATTCTTTTAGATAACTCTAACGATGTGCTTCCAATGTAAAATCGTACTTTATTACGAGTACTGATTATACACTGGTATATAGAATTTTTAATCTTAGAGTTACTTGACATAAATTTAATTCTATTGGAATTGACTTCAGATACAATAACCTTGTTATTAATATTTCTAGAGGGTTGGATGGTATTAGCTAAATTAATGTTAGTATTAGTAAATGTATTAATATTTAACAGTTTGTTATTATGAGAGGATATAATTTGCAAGGATATAATTTTTTGTGTTAGAAAAACCTATCCTAACCTTATGTGAATTAATTAAAGAGTAATATCTAGAATTGTTTGGAAAATTCCTAGCAATAGCTTGACGAAACAGCAGTGGGAGATTAGATTTAATTTGTCTCCCGTAAGGAATTATTAACCAAATATTTTTACTAGTATTCATAGCGTAATTACTTTTGAAGGTGTTATATTTACTTATAGATCGATAATAGGGGATTAAATAAGGGTTATCTGCCTTCATTCGCTTTGTATCGGTGCGTAAGTTATGTTTGTTATCAATAATTCTCTTATCTACATTATTGAATTTACAATTAGACTGAGCAGAATCAATGTAGAAAATTTTATCTGTATAACCTGCTTTGATTAAGGCAGAGTTATAGAATTCAGCGTTATTATTGAAAATATCAACATTAGCAGATAATTTAGATAATCTAAATGAAATATTCTTAACTAAATTCTTAGAAATTGCTCCAGGATGATTACTAAATTTGCTAATGTACTTAAGATTGGTCAACGGTTTATGATATGGGAAGTAAGAGTCACTGTGTAAATTAAGCGTAATATCTAAAAAGTTGGCCTTCGTCAGATCGTCATCAAAAACGATTTTTAAGCCCATTCTACTGAAAAAATTAACTAAACTATTCTTAACCCTTTGTACCTTTTGGTTGGAAACATTTTGGAGGTAAAGTAAACAATCATCATGATATAGACCTCCATAAATGTTAGGGAACTCTTCAGCCATTTCAAAAAGAATATATATACAGACCAAATCAGCTATCTGTGCTGAATCAGAACTTCCCATTGGTATATCGAAACTATCTGGTGTGTCTTTACGGACCCACAACTTATCATCAAATTTAATAATAGTTCTTCTGGCTGCCAACACAACATTAATTTCTTCTCGGGTGAGACCAGCTTTGTTATGAGCAAGCCAAAGTGCCTTATTAAGTACTATCGGATTAATAGACGAATAAAAATTGGAAATATCAAACTGGATAAACTTAGTACTCACCTTACTGTTAATAGACCTAAACCAGTCAACTACTTCAAATGAATTAGTCCATAAACTAAGTTTTAATGTTTTGATTAAATTAGGAATATATTTATCTAGTATATTTTTACTAAGGATACCGATGTCAGAGCTAGAAGGGCAGATGAGCCTTAATGATGGGTTAGTAAAAAAATTTGGTTTGTGATCCTTCAAAATGAACCGAAGTTGCTTAGGAACAAGTGGTTCTGTCTTCATTTGTAGGTTATATTTCTCCATGATTTTCATAGCCTCAATGTTGGCTTTCTTAAGTATTGTTAACAAGGTAAAAATACACTCATCTATTTATATATATATATATGTGTGTGTGTGTGTGTGTGTGTGTGGTGTGTGTGTGTGTGTGTGTGTGTGTGTGTGTATGTATGTATGTATGTACAGGGTGTTTCAAAAGACGCCATACATTTGAACAATTTATTTTTTATAACAGTTTTTATATTTAACTGTTTCTTATTAAAAAAATTAATTTTCCCCCATGTATGGTGACTTTTGAATCACCCTGTATATATACATATATGTGTATGTATATATATATATATATATATATATATATGTTTATGTGTATATGTATATATATATTATATATATATATATATATATATAATATATATATATAAAATTTTCAAAAAATTTTAGCAGTGGCCAGCATTTTAAAAAATACCTTTTAAGGTGAAAATTATAAACAGCTTTTGAATAAGGGTAAAAGAAAGAAATTTCTATGTCAAATATGCTAAGAATAGACTTTAAATCATCAATAACCACATATAATTTATTCATCACTATAAGCACTACAATTAATTATATGTGGTTATTGACTATTTAAAGTCTATTCTTGGCATATTTGGCATAGAAATTTTTTCTTTTTTCCCTTATTTATAAGTTGTATATTTTTGTAGATATATAAGTATGTATATATATATTTATGTATGTATGTATATGTATATATATATATATATATAATATATTTGTGTTTTATGTTGTTACTTGTGGAATAGTTACATTGTATTGTTTATATTAGTGATGGGCAGGTGTTGCTATATGGTAAGGAGTTTGCTTCTCAACATCATGGATCTGGGTTCAGTCTCGCTATGTGGTATCTTGGGAAAATGTTATGTATTATAGCCTTGGGCTGACCAAAGCCTTGTGAGTAGATTTGGTAGACTGAAACTCAAAGAAGCCCATTGTCAAAAATAGAAAATACTAAGATAATTTTATAGTGAATCTTTCAGTACCGGTTTCGGTCATATATATATAGATCATATTATATATATATATATATATAATACGATCTATATATATATGACTGAAACCGGTACTGAAAGATTCACTATAAAATTATCTTAGTATTTTCTATTTTTGACTTGTTTTTTCATATATATCAACTCGTGTGTTCCTTTCCACCCTTATACATATATATATATATAATATATATATATATAATATATATATATATATATATATTTATTTATTTATATACTACATATGTGGAAAACCGGTGTGTTTGTTTGTGGCATTGTTAGCTAACTCCTCCTACATCGTTTTATTGATTTTGATGAAACTTGATACATAAGTAGAACTCATGCCTGGAAATCTCATGACATACTTAGATTGTTGAAAATATCGATAATACGGCCTCTGGAAGGGACCTTTATATCAACTTCTTATAACTATTTTTTTAAACACCGAAGTGAAATAACCCATAGCACCAGTACAATATTTTTAAACACTCAAGGGAAATAACCCATTTCATTGTTTATGTTTGATTACTTTGAATATTGAATTTTTTTGTGTGTCCTATTTCTAATTTTTGCAGACAATATCACTTTTATACTTTATTGTCACTTGAGTAGAACTCATGTCTGGAAACCTTGTGACATACTTAGATTGTTGAAAAAAAATCGATAATAGGGCCCTCCCAATCGATCCTTCTATCTACTACATATTACCAATGTTTTATTTAAACAACCCAAGGGAAATAGCCCATACCACCTGCAAATTCTAGCGAAGCGATCAATATTTGATTCTCATGATCAGCTGACCTAATTCTGTATTTCACTACTCAGAGTTTTGAACTGCTAAGCATTACTATTGCACTTCCTTAATTTGAATCTTACACATTAAAGACTTCATTCATACATTTCTATACATACATAGTTTTTTGAATGCCCATTACTCCGATAATTCTGCATTTTTACAGTTGTACTTTTTCCATGACAGTTGATAAATTTTTTATTCCTCAACGTATTTGTAGTGGCTTCATGCAGGCATAGTGTGGATTTGATCCTCGATTGTTAAATTTCGCTTAACACTTCAACTGCTTTTTTCATGCTAAAACAATAGTTTTTCTGTGAATGACAACAGTTATACATTTCCCAGATGCCTTCGCTAAGCAAAATAATGTCTTTGTCTCTTGCCAACCTCCGCCAACCTCTCTCACTAACCTCTGAAAACCTCTCTCGCCAACCTCTAACAATCAATCTCTCACTCCTCCAGCTGACAGTTTTTTTACTTTTTCGTGACGGAAAATACACCTCTTGTGGCATCTTATATCAGAGTAATAAGGTGTTTCAATAGAACATCTTAACCCCTGGGAGTTACCGGTTACACCAGCTAGTATATATGTATATATGTGTCTGTGTTTGTCCTTCCACCATCACTTGACAACCGATGTTGGTATGTTTACATCCCCGTAACTTTGTGGTTCGGCATAAAAATTGATAGAATAAGTACTAAGCTTACAAAGAATAAATCCTGGGGTCATTTGTTCGACTAAAGGCAGTGCTCCAGTATGGCCGCAGTCAAATGACTGAAACATGTAAAAGAACAAAAGAAAAAATATATATCTATACAATGTGTGTGTGTGTGTGTGTAAAAGCCTTTGTGTCTGTTCCCCATCCCACCCCCTTGCTTAGCAGTTGGTGTTGGTGTGTTTACATCCCCATAACTTAGTGGTTTGGTAAAAGAGACTGATGGACTAAGTACCAAATTTTAAAGAAAAATGTAGTGGGGTTGATTTATTCGACTAACATTTCTTCAAGGTGATACCCCAGCATGGTTGAAGGTATTTTTGTGATAGTTATTACTGTCTTCACGAAAACTGTTTCCATGTCCACACCAATCCTGTATTGCTTTCCTTTCCGATAAGGGCTGGAGTGGATTTTTAATTACTTCAACTGTAATGTTGTTATCTACCCATCAGTGTTGCTGGCCTACCATTCCATATGTGCCCCTCCGTCCTCAACGTTCATTGATGTTGCTAATGCTATTGTTGTTTTCATTGCCGAGATTTTAAGATGGAAGAAAGAGGGTGTGCGATGTTCTGTGCATGGCTCTTTGTCAGAAAGAGTAAAGAGGAAAATGTTCAGAGAGAAGGGAAAGAAAAGTCCCGAGAATAGCACATGTGTCATTACAGGAATGAAAAATAACTCACATGCAAACACATACACAGGGGCACACATAGGGGCACACACAGGGGCACACACAGGGGCACACACACAGACACACATCTTATCATCATTATCATTCTAGCATCCATTTTCCCATGCTTGTATAGGTCAGATGGAGTTTATTCAGGTAGATTTTCTATGTCTGGATGCCCTTCCTGTCGCCAACCCTCACCTGTTTTCCAGCAAGGTAATATTTCCCCTCCATAGCCAGACATGCTTTTCACAGAATATTTATAATGAATAACACTGCTTGTATGACAAGCTATTCTCGGACTTGTCTCATTTACAACTATCACATGATGTGAGTACAAGGACACACAAAACACACACTTACATCCATCCATCCATCCATCCATCCACATGCACACACACACACACGCACACACACACACACACACACACACACATGATGGGCTTCTTTCAGGTTTTATCCACCAATCCACTTGCAAAGCTTGCTTTAGTCGGCCTGGGGTTATTAGCAGATACTTACCCCGGGTGTCATACCATGGTACTGAACTCAGAACCATGTGATTGGGAAGCTAACTTCCTACGACACAGCTGAAATTACACACACACTCACACACACATGTATATATGTTGTATGAGAGAGTAGCAGGAAGCAGGGTGTTGGTATTTCATTTATTTCCTATCCACGATCGATTCAACGATTGATAATCAAGTTCGATTAATAATCACAATTTACAAAATATGTTTGATGAGATTGGTCAAGGACTGCTTCATCAGGCAGAAACCTGGGGCTCATCGCCATATACCTCCATCTTTGCTCTATTTCTTGCTTGTCTTCCATACTCCACTGGATATTGGATATACTACAAAATCACTGTTTACGATGTATATATATCTCTATGTGCACGCACGCACGCACTCTCTTTTTCTCTTTGAGAGTGATATGATGCTTGAACAACTTCCTCATAACAGGTTGTTTGGAAGTGTTTTAAAATATAACCTGATAGACGTGTGTGTGTGTGTGTATGTACATGCATTTGTATTTATCAATGTGTGTGTATATATGCATATATGTAGTATTTATTTATTTATTTATTTATATATATATATATATATATATATATATATACACACCCACACTCATGTATATACATGTGTATATATTTGCATATATACAAACCTATATTTGTTTGTGTGTGTGTGTATGTATATATATGATGATGATGATATATATATATATATATGTGTGTGTGTGTGTGTGTGGTCGCGGCCTTCGGGCTAAAACATTTTTAAGGATTTATATCTGTATATATATATATATATATATATATATATATAGTGACTGGCTTCCGTGCCGGTGGCACGTTAAAAGCACCAACCGATTGGGGCCGCTGCCAGACTCCCCTGGCACCTGTGCCGGTGGCACGTAAAAAGCACCCACTACACTCGCGAGTGTTGGCGTTAGGAAGGGCATCCAGCTGTAGAAACACTGCCAGATCAGACTGGAGCCTGTGCAGCCTCCTGGCTTCCCAGACCCCGTGAACCGTCCAACCCGTGCTAGCGTAGAAAACGGATGTTAAACGATGATGATGATGATGGTTGTTTACTCTTATGCGGAGTTTGACCACCTCCTGTACCTACAGCTTAGAACCGTCATGGCATCTGATGTGGCTTTTTAAACCAGACAATGTTTTGAAAAGGTACCCACATAGATTGCATATCCAATCTGCATCACACATATACACACACATGAGCTTATGGTTCTATATATATATATATATATATATATATACACACTTATGCAGAGGGTGTGTAATATGTCAATATACCTGTTTGAGCTTGGCTAAAATAGTTTTTTGTTTTTTCCATATATCTATGGAGATACTTGTGTGTGTGTGTGTGTGTGTGCGTAGGCGGCAGAGTATATTCTATTGTTTTATGTCGGTTTGCTTATCATGTGTATATTTCCATTTAGTAGTCGTAGTAGTAGTAATAATAGCAGAAGCAGTCGTTGCTTAGTCCCAGGTGAATCCTGATGGAATACACCTGTGACCAAATGTGTCGCAGCTATGCACACCTTGTCATTTCTCTCAGGTATTGCAGCTTAGTGATTTTCCTACCATGTGGCTGTGTGGTTAAGAAGCTTGCTCGGTAACCCACATAGTTCTGAGTTCAATCGCACTGTGCAGCACCCTGGACAATTGTCTTCTACTGTATTCCTGAGCTGACCAATACCTTGTGAATGATTTTGGTAGGTGGAAACTGTGTGGAAGCCCATATATGTTTGTTTGTGTGTGTGTATGTACACACACACGCACACACACACACACACACACACACACACACACACACACACAGAGGCATGGTTGTGTTAAGAAGCTTGTTTTGCAATCACTTGATTTCAGGTTCAGTCTCACTTCATGGTTCACTGGGCAAGTGTCTCGTATTATAGCCCCAGGCTTACTAATACCTTGTAAGTGGATTTGATTGTCAGAAACTGTGCAGAAGCTTGTCATGTATGTATGTGTGTGTGTGTACTCTACCATTCCATTTTTTGAGTCAGCAAATTGTGTGATTTGAAGGGAATTTGACTGCTTTTTCTAGCAAATAGACATCCATGTAAAAGTCCTGTCTTTGTCTCCAGGAGTTTCTACATTGGTTCTGTGTGTGTGCGTGTGCGTGTGTATTTGTAATTAAAGCTCCCCTTGCTATCCTGCTAATTTTCTAATTTTACCAGACCGATTCTGTGTTGCCGTAGCAACATGACAACATGAAAGGAGAGTGAAACAGTTGAAACCTGCTTCTTTTATAACATGTTGTATTTTATGTCCTGCGTTTTGTGAGCAATAACTGTTTTGGTTTCTAACAGCATGAGTGTGACCAAACACACACACACACACACACATATGTCACGCTGTTGGTTATGGCAACGAGTGTTCCATTTGATCTCATCAATGGAACAGCTCGTTTGTGAAATTAACGTGTAAATGGCTGAGCACTCCACAGACACGCAAACTCTTCATGTCGTTCTCAGAGAGGTTCAGCATGACACAGAGTGTGACAAGGCTGGTCCCATCTGAATTACAGGTACAACTCATTCTTGCCAGCTGAGGTGACTGGAGCAACACGAAATAAAGCGTCTTACTCAAGGACACAACGCATCGTTGGAATCGAACTCACAACCTTACAGTCATGAGCCAAAAACCCTAACCATTAAGCTACACAATCCCCCCCTACACAAGGTGTTTTGGTCTGTCTTTTGAGCGATGTGTCTTTGATCAAAACTGCCCTGTGGTATTTATTGTGTGTCAGTGAATAAATCAGCAGAGTTACAGTGTCAGGCAAAAGCTCTTGTGATATTTCTTTTGGTTCTCCGCATTCTGAGTTCTAATCTTACCAAAGTCAACTTTGTCTTTCATCCCACCCCGCCACGGTCCGAATATTTACATAGTATTATTTATAGTCTTATGTGCTTCGAGATCTGCTGTTCATACAGCGCTAAAAATATAAATACTGCTCAGGAATCCACGAGTTTATTACTACAAGTAACAACACAAGAGTAAATAAATACTGGTAAATTATAGATACAAATATATATATATATATATATATAGGCATAGGAGTGGCTGTGTGGTAAGTAGCTTGCTTACCAACCACATGGTTCCGGGTTTAGTCCCACTGTGTGGCACCTTGGGCAAGTGCCTTCTACTATAGCCACGGGCCGACCAAAGCCTTGTGAGTGGATTTGGTAGATGGAAACTGAAAGAAGACCGTTGTATATTTGTGTGTATATATATATATATTTATGTGTGTGTGTATATAGTTGTGTGTCTGTGTTTGTCCCCCCAACATTGCTTGACAACCGATGCTGGTATGTTTATGTCCCTGTCACTTAGCGGTTCGGCAAAAGAAGCTGATAGAATAAGTACTAGGCTTACAAAGAATAAGTTCTGGGGTCAGTTTGCTTGACTAAAGGTGGTTCTCCAGAATGACCACAGTCAAATGACTGAAACAATTAAAAGAGTAAAAGAATATACATTCTTACGTGCCACCAGCATAGGAGCTAGGCTGGCGGGCCTGGCATCAATCATGTTCGGACAGGGCTTTTTACGTGCCACCAGCACCAGAGCCAGTCAGTAGGTACTGGCATCAGCCACGATCGGTTGGTGCCTTTTATGTGCCACTGGCATGGGAGCCAGTCAGGCAGACCTGACATCGTCCACGTTCAGATGGTGCCTTTTACGTACCACTGGCACGGGAGCCGGAGAGATCATACCAAAGCTGACATAGGAGTTTGATGCAGTCGTGTGGTTTGTCAGCTCCTGTTGAGCTGACCAACCCATTGAAAGTGGGTGTGAAATGATGATGATAAAAGAAGCCCCATAGAAAATTAATGTTGCAAGGTCCAGGCTTGATTGTTTTTTTTCTTGCCATTGTGTAGTACATCACTTGAAAAGCACCCACACCTACTGTCCCCCCTCCATGTGTGTATATATGTTTGCATGCATGTGTGTATATATGTATATATAACATGATTACCACCATATTTTACTGGACCCTCATTTATTGTTCATGATGAGAGAATCCATTATATATGTATCCACCCACCTATACACACACATCATTATAACATGGGAGTGTCATTGTGTCAATAAGAAACACACACACTCACACATACACACACTGGTTCTATTTCACTTCTTGTTACTATCATTAATTTACTAATTGATTGTTTGATTAATCATTTGATCATTCAATCAATCAGCTGGTTTGTCAGTCCTTTCTCAAGTCCTAGGATTCGAGACAGTAATGTCCAGGAGTTGATGATGGTGATGCTGATGGATGTAGGTGGGACGTGTGTATGTGGCATTCTTTGACTGTTATTGTTTCAGATCGTTGGTCCAAATTGAATTTGCTTATGATCATGTGTTCCAGCCATGACCATCTCATCTCATTTGTGTGTGTGTGTGTGTGTGTGTGTGTTAAATTGTTTTTGAGATAGTAGGGTGTAGTTTGATGGATGCTTAGCTGTTGTTTCTAGCAGGTTGATCAACCAGAAGTCTCCAGTGTTGGTATGAATTATCGTGTAGGTGTTTATGGTGTGAGTGTGTGTGTGTGTGTGTGTGTGTGGTGTGTGTGTGTGCGTGCGCGTGTGTGTGTAGGAGTACTTGATGTTGATATTCTGTGCATGTTGTGACAGACCTTGTGAGGAAACTTCTGGCAGTCCAAAGTTTCTGGCGCTGAGTGGATCAGTACGTGAGTACCATCATCAAAGACCCTTCCTCCCTCCTTTTAGATTCCTTCCTCTCACTAAACTGACACTGTCACCACTGGAGTAAGTACTTTGTTGAAGGAGGCCAACAAAAGAGCCCCTTACATGGTCACTCAGCATGTTAGAAATCAGTCAGATCTTAAATCTTGCCTAATTTGTCTTGAAGGAAGGTGTGGAGTGTAATGTCATCATGTGATCACCTACACACTGGGAAAAGACAAGGTGGTCATGGCTGGAAGGCCTTTGATTATATAGCTGCTGGGGTTAAGAAGCTTTCTTTTCAACTACATGATTTCTGGTTCAGCCTTCCTGTATGGCACTTTGGACAAATGCCTTGTACTGTAGCTCCAGGATTTGGTAGATGGAAACTGTGTGGAAGCCTATCGTGTATGTGCATATATATATATGTCTTTGTGTATGTCTCTTCTTCACTTGATAATTGGTGTTGGTTTGTTTCCATCTCTGTAACTTAGTGGTTTGGCAAAAGAGATTGATAAAATAGGTACCAAACTTGAAAAAATAAGTACAGGAGTTGATGTTTTTTTTTTCTCAACGTATTATCTTAAAGTTGGTGCCCTAGTATGGCCGCAGTCCTGTGACTGTTAAAAAAAAAAGGAAAAGATAAAAATCAGGCTTGACCTGGAGCTAAACATCACCACCACCACCACCACCACTGCCATCATCATCATCATTATCATCACCACCATCATCACCATCACCCCCCCCCCCCAATCATCATCATCATCATCATCATCAACATCAATCTCGTTTAAAAACTATATAATAAAACCAAAATTGGAGCGACCAAAAAAAATGCAAAGCGTGTTCATACTTGAATATAAAAAAATAGAAATGAATTTGGTGGGGATGGGGAATGTGGGGGCTATTAATGAATGAAAGATCCACGATGGGGGGAGTAGTAGAGAGTGATAGGAGAAGCCCTCCCCTCTCACCCCCTTCACCTCTGCTTATCTGAAAGGGTGGTAGTGGTGGTGGTTGTATGTATAGTGTAGTCTTGGTGATATTGCTGTTTAAGGTACTCTTGTGACACTGTCTACCTGGGGGTAATGTACTGAAAACAAACCTGTGTTTTTGTAGTGCTTGGTTGCCCCCTTACCACACATATACACACACACACTTGTCAGAATCTGTGTATGTGTGTGTGCAAGTGTGTACTTGAGCATTGATGTTTGGCTGTTGGACTGAATGTGTGTATGTGTGTCCGTGTCCATATGTATAGAACTGTGTGTATGACTTTTTGTGTGTGTTTGAGTTTGTAAGCATATGTGTGTGTGTGTGGTGTGTGTGTGTGTGTGTGTGTATATATATATATATATATATATATATATATATATATATCTATCTATCTATCTTCTCTCTCTGTCTCTATATGTGTGTGTGTGATTGTGTATTTTTACAAGTCAAACTTTTATTAAATTGTGTGTATGTGTATATCCACACACACAAGTTTTATTCCCAAAGTGTAGGTCAACTATACACTGCAAAATATAAATATCCACACTCCAACACTTGAAACATACCTGTTACAACACTTCATCTTGATTTGAATGTACAGGAATGTGAATGTATTTAGAATGGCCAAACTTATTTCCTATTTCTTTATTGCCCACAAGGGGCTAAACATAGAGAGGACAAACAAGGACAGACAAATGGATTAAGTCGATTACATTGACCCCAGTGTGTAACTGGTACTTAATTTATTGACCCCCGAAATGATGAAAGCAAAGTCGACCTCGGCGGAATTTGAACTCAGAATGTAAAGACAGATGAAATACCACTAAGCATTTCGCCCAGTGTGCTAATGATTCTGCCAACTTATTTCTGCAAATGTGCTAAGCACTGATGCTAATCATAGTTTAATCAATAAGCGTAGGAGTGAGGTAAATGCAGTAAAAATAGGGGGTGAGAGACAGTGGGACCCATTTAAACGGCCCTTCAGAAATTGAACCTCCTTACGATACTCCTTGGGATTTCATTGTATGACATTCATTGCCATTGCTCTGATTTGATCGCCAATGCCATGTATTTAGTTTAAAATGCACTAAAAATAGGGGGTGAGGATCAGTGGGGCCTCATTTAAGTGGCCTTTCAGAAATTGAACCTCCTTGCAATACTCCTTGGGAGTTCATTGTATGACATTTGTTGTCATTTCTCTGATTTGGTCGCCAATGCCATGTATTTAGTTTAAAATATTGTTAAATTGGATGGGTGGCCAATGGGGCCCCAGTTAGGTGGTCCTTAAAAAAATAGACCCCCTTAAGGCATTCCCTGGGATTAGGGAAGTTGCGGGTTTGAGTTTCATTTTCCTTGCACCAACAGTCTAGGAGTTAATGAATATAATGTAACAGGCAGAGGAACTTCTCTCAAATTTATAAAAGGATAACACTTACCCAAGATGACATGTAGTAAGATTGAACCCAGGACCTGATGGTTGTGAAACTGATTTCTTAACCATTCAGCCATACTGCATCAACAGTTGCAATCCCCAACCTTTTTTGCACCACAAACCACTTTCACGCAAGACAATTCTTCCATGGACCATGACATCACAGGCATAACAGAATACAAAATGCACAATCACATACATAATACACATCTATCACATGCTCACCATTTTTTCTCAGTCTATAAATCTATTTTACGGGTTACATATATCATCTCTTGACAAGGCCCCTTACCTGAAATAAAGCGTTAATACTTAAACTATGCAAATTGGTAGCCCTAGTTCCCTGTAGCTACTGAAATTGAAACAGACTTGCTGCTTGTTTCTCTGGAATTGGTCTAAATTAATGTTGACGCCACTGATGAGAATTCAGATTAAAAAATCGATCAAGGTTTTTTGTCATTTTTTTCAGTCTTCAGAGAAATAGCTAAATTAGCCCTGCTTATAAATCTGTTTTATGGGTTACACGCATAACATCATCATCATCATCGTTTAATGTCAGCTTTCCATGCTGGCATGGGTTGGATGGTTTGACTGAAGGCTGGCAAGCCAGAAGGCTGCACCAGGCTCCAATCCAATCTGGCAAAGTTTCTACAGCTGTATGCCCTTCTAACACCAACTACTCCAAGAGTGTAGCGGGTGCTTTTTATGTGCCACTGGCACAGGAACCAGTCAGGTGGCACTGATAACAACCACGCTCTAATGGTGCTTTTTACATGCCACTGGCATGGGAGCTAGTCAGATCCAGTTTTTCTCTTAGGGTGCTCACACCTTATGTGTTGTATGTACACTGACATTATACATCCAGTGGATCATACTAGCTTCATTTCTTTCAAACCTAGGCATCTTTAAAAAAATTCTTTTGGCAATGCGATGGTCATCTCAAGACTATTCTGGTGTCTTAAAATAAAAAATTGAAAATGTTTTTAGTCAATTGCCATTTTTCTCCATTTTGTTTTTACTTTTTTAGTTTTGTTTTCCAATAATTGTTTTTTTCTTTTACTCTTAATTTTAATTTCCCAAACTAATTTCTTTTTTTTTTTTCTTCTCTCAGCTTCAAAGTTTGAAGGATGAATATGAAAGGCAAATGGAAGATTTGAAACAAGAATTCTATGACGAACGGATTAAACATGTTAGAAGCAATACTAGTGAGAGTCAGGCCAGTGGCAGCAGCGAGATGGACGAGGGATCTAATGGAGCTGTTGACAATAAACAGGAGCAGGTGAGCTTTGCATTTCTGGTTTTCATATGATTTTATTGATACATATACTCTTCACCTTTCATTTGTTCCAGTCATTGGACTGTGGCCAAGCTGGGGCACCAGCTCAAAGGATTTTTAGTCAAACAAATTGACCTCAGTAATTATATCTTTTTTTGAAGTTGTGGGTTTCTTTTGCCAAAACACTGAGTTTTATGGAGACATAAACAAACCAACACCGTTTTTTATGCAGTGCAGGAAGCAACACACTCTCATACACACAGACACATGACAGGCTTCCACACAGTTTCCATCTACCGAAATTCACTCACAAAGGCGTTGGTCAACCCAGGGTCATAAAATAAAGCGCTTGGAGTGGGACTGAACCAGAAGCCACATGATTGCAAATCAAGCTTCTTAACCATACAGCTAGGCCTGCACCTAAAAGAAAGTTTTTTTTTATTTCTGTGGAAAAGAGGCAGTCCTCATGATCTCTCGCAGATATCATAAGAATGCTTGTTACTGAGTCAACTCTGCTAAAGGCTGAAAGTAACCTAGGTGGTGGTGGTGGTGGGTGGGGGAAACTGGGGAATGGTTTAAGTCTAAGCCAGTGGTTATCAACCCTTTTTCACCTCTGGACCCCTTTGATTCCCTTTTTACTCAAATCGAGAGTCATAGCCATTCGATGTTTAACAAAAAATCCTCATATTTTTATATTAAAAATTAAAAGCAAATCAAGATGGAAATCAAAATGGAAATTGTAGTTCAAATTCTGCCAACGTCGACTTTGCCTTTCATCCTTTCACGGTCAATAAATTAAGTACCAGTTGTGTATTGGGGTCAATCTAATTAGCTTGCTCCCTCCCCCAAAATTTCAGGCCTTTTACCTGTAGAAAAGATTACTATGAAGCTGGCAGAAACATTAGCATGCTGGGCGAAACGCTTAGCGGTATTTTGTCTGCCGCTACATTCTGAGTTCAAATTCTGCTGAGATCGACTTTGCCTTTCATCCTTTCGGGGTCAATTAAATAAGTACCAGTTACGCACTGGGGTTGATATAATCGACTTAACCCATTTGTCTGTCCTTGTTTGTCCTCTTTGTGTCTAGCCCCCTGTGGGTAGTAAAGAAATAGGTATTTCGTCTGTCTTTATGTTCTGAGTTCAAATTCTGCCAAAGGCGACTTTGCCTTTCATCCTTTCAGGGTCGATACAAGTTACATACAAGTTATCGACTGGCGCCCCACATCCCACAAAATTTCAGGCCTTGTGTCTAGAGTAGAAAAGAATATTTGTTTTGTCTATAAATTTTTTGAATTTCATTCCCAGGATAGGTTAATTTTAGGGTGGGATGGGCTGGAATTGGTATCATTTTGTTTAGTTGTTTATTACCAGAATAATAAGTCATTAAGTGCAGGGAAATAATAAAAATAATAATAATATGCCTGGTGTTCTTAGGGTTATGCCAAGTCATTGTTCCTGGATTGATACATTTTTTTATATTGACGCTGCGAGTATGTGTAACTGCCATTGGGTCATCCAGGTGTACAATTATTAGTAATGGGACACTGGGCCTATTGCGAAATGTTTTTTCCCCACGACAGTTCTGGGCCCCAGTAATGAACTCATTTGCTTACAGCCAATCAGAGCTCACCTTGACCTTGTCGTCAAGTTAACAAAGGTTGGCATTTAAGAACAGTGTTGTAAGTTGACCAATTGCCAAGTTATGCCTGAATTTAGAAGGAGACAAGCAATTAGATAGATTTGCATCTATAGCTGTTATCGGATTTTGTTAGGGCCCCATATGGTAAAGATGTGGATGGGGGAAAATATGGGTAGAGCGTGTTGTACTAGCAACCCTCCCCCCTTACTGTTTTATAAAGTAAGCAACAGCACAAATAACTACGCAGAGGCAGCTATGGTTGAAACAAGAAGAACAACATGCATTCTTAAAAGAGAAAAGAAGCACAGTCATTCCTTAACCAAGTGACTTTTTCTTATCGCCCATCACTTGTTATACGCTAATAAATTAGTTTGATAGTTGAGCTCTGATTGGCTGTTTGCAAATGAGTTCATAACTGGGGTCCAGAACTCTCGTGGGAAAAAAAAATTTACAGGCTTATCACACACTGAGGGGCAATGGTTATAGAGGTGGGTTAGGAGATCTAAATTTTGTAATTTACCACTGACAAAGGGAGGTAATAGATATGTATGTATGAGAGCATTCGCACATACACATACATCCAGACACACCACACAGATAGAAAGATTGCACATAATACATACACACACCAGTGCGAGAGAACCTCTTGTTGTGAGTATGGCCTGCTAGAAATAGCAGCCAGATCACCATCATTTCATACCCTTCTGTTTTAGAAAATGAAAAACTGAATAATGCTGTCCCAGATTCCTTGGATATAAGGGCAAAAATAGGGTAGTAGCCACAGCTGGAGTGCTTGTGGCCATAAGTCTAAATAGGGGTGACCTGGGACTAACAAGCGTTGTACATACATGTTATCACACTACAAAATATCATACACTTAGACAGACACTTAGACAAAATATCATACACTTAGACATACACTTAGACACCAGCATTTCTCAACCGGGGTTCCCCGGGACCCTAGGGTTCTGCAAGAAAGAATGAGATAAGCTAATACTAATTTCAATATATATGTGTGTGTGTGTGTGTGTGTGTGTGTGTGTGTGTGTGTGTGTATCACGTGAACTATAATGAAAATGTACGAGAAAGATATGGTATATAATTTTTTTTTTGTGCAGGGGTTCTTTGAGACATGTAATTTATTTTAAGGGTTACACAAAGGTAAAAAGGTTGAGGAACACTGGTCTACACAAACCCCAAGTGTGAAACTGGCTTGCATGGAGCAAGGGAAATAACTTTGCAGCATGTCAGGTGAGCTATTCAAGTGGGATATTTATAACGATTATAATGAAATTATTGTGTACAGTGCTCAGGTGCACAACTCATCAAAGGTGCATGCACAATACATAGAATTATGTACAAAAGTCAGGAAAGTGAATAGTGTATGTGTCATGATATACATGTGTATGGAGGAGGGATATCAGTTGTAGTGTTGGTGAATTTCAGGAAGCATGTCAGTTTTAAAGGATGCAATGTCTCAGCAACTAACAACTGATGCAGGCAGTTTGGTCCATGCTTCAGCAACTCTGAGTGTGAAAAAATGTTTCTGAAAGTGATGGGAGCTGTGCTGTTTTCTGACTTTGTAGGCATACCCACATGTGTTAGACACATGGAGCTCAAAAAGGTGTTCAAGATGGTTGTTGGCACAATGGTTAATAATTTTGTGGGTCTTTACCAAGTCAGTTGCCAGACATCAAAGCTTCAATGTAGCTATGCCCTGAGAAGCAAGGTGTTCAGAGTATGGTAGATGCCTGATGGAGGGTGTTCGCTTGGTTGCATGTCTCTGAACAGTTTCCAGGAGGTCAATGTGCTGAGCAAGATAGGGGTTCCAGATGCAAATTCCAAGTGTGGCTGTACCCTAGCCAATATACAGCCTTAAATAAATCGCTGGAGAATGGCTGACAAAAGTTTTGCTGAATGATTTCAAGACACTCTCAGCCTTCTTGACAATTTTAGTAATGTGCTTTGTCCAGCACAAATCACTGTTGATAGTAATGCCCAGGTCACATTCACAAGAAAACTTCTTGATATTAGTGTTGTGCAGAGAGTATGTGGACGTTGGGTTTTTCCTCCCAAAATGCATGGCGGTACACTTGTCCACATACACACGTGTGCTGATACACACATGTGTGCATCATTGTCAATTAAATCTGTTTTCTGTGCTGACATGGGTAGGGTCATGATATATAGTGCATATATATTATATGTGTAATACACACACACACACACACACGCATGCACGCACGCGCAATCACCTCGTCTTCATTTAAAGTTCGTTATACATGCTTGCATGGGTTGTTTGACAGTTTAACTTGAGCTGGTGAATCAGGGGACTGTTTCCTGCATTTTAATGGTGATGACATTGGTGCTAAGTGTTTCCCTTGGGTTATGTCATTGATATGGAGAGGCAGAGAAGCTTGCATGCATGGCTAGTGATTGGTCTTCGAGAACAAAAAAAAAGGGAGGCAATAAGCTCCTTCTTTTCTTGAAACACTTGGAGCCCCTATGGACCCCTCCCCCCAACTCCTAAGATACCGTCATCTCCACTGTGACTGCCATGGGCACCCACACTAACCACTGCAACCATTCCTTCTATTTTGCGCTGGTAATTAATTTAGCTCCACCATTACCACCACTATTACTGCTTCTACTACTACATCTATAACAACACCATTAGAAATACTGCTGCCGCCGCCACCGCCACCACTACTTTCACTGCATTAGTAATACTACTACTACTACTGCTGCTGCCACTACTGCTACTACTGTAATGACAAACATGAGTGTTTATTACCACTAACACCACCACCACCACCACCACCACCACTACCTCTGTCAAAACAACTGCAGCATGATGATGCTGAGGCTGATGATGATTGTTATCATCACTGTACACAGCTGAATGAAGAGTTGAGGCCTTGGGCAATGAACAGAAATCCACGTTAATCTTCTGCTTTAAGTGGTATACACACATACACACACACATGTATGCATACACACTGTGTATACTTGTAGGTTAATCTCTTGTGAAACCCACTTACAGCTGTTTAGTTGTGCATCAACTTATATTAAGCGGATCAGGGATGAAGTCCTCCTCATCCCACCTGGATAGGATGGTAGTCTGTAGCAAGTGATTTCCCATCTCTTCATGATTTCTCTTCACGGCTAGGTAATGTGAAGTTAAACATGGGGAGTTCAGGGTTTTGCTCCCATGGCAGATACACCATGGAATACACACCTTAAAACCTGAACTTCCTACCTCTTACCTCTCTCCATCAATCACTCAGTCAATCAATTATACATATATTCTTTTGAGTGTTGGACCTCATGGAGGCAAAGTGGCTGAGTTCCTTTTGAGTGTTGAGCCTCACGAAAGCAAAGACCAAGACCTTTGGCATTATGTCGTGCTTGGGAAGAAGACCCATCAAGTCAAGCAAAATCATGGTCATGGCAGATACTGGTGTCACAGAAATTGGCACTCTGGCCGGTGGTATGTATAGGCGGCGAGCTGGCAGACACGTTAGCACGCTGGGCGAAATGCGTAGCCGTATTTCGTCTGCTGCTACGTTCTGAGTTCAAATTCTGCTGCGGTCGACTTTGCCTTTCATCCTTTCGGGGTCGATAAATTAAGTACTAGTTACGCACTGGGGTCGATATAATCGACTTAATCCGTGTGTCTGTTCTTGTTTGTCCTCTCTGTGTTTAGCCCCTTGTGGGCAGTAAAGAAATAGGTATGTTAGATACCTTAAAACAAAAATTCTTAAATTAAAAATTGTCCCTGCCTCAAATCTGTGTAAATCCCCACTGCTTTTCACAATTGAATCATTTAAATGTTGCCAATCATTTTTAAACCCTTGTGGCAAATAAGTTATTTTTATAACTATTATTATTATTATTAGGTGAGCTGGCAAAATTGATAGCATGCTGAGTTAAAATGCTTAGCGGCATTTTGTCTGTCCTTTTAATTCTGAGTTCAAATTCAGCTTGTGGCCAACTTTGCCTTTCACCCTTTCGGAGTCGATAAATTAAGTACCAGTCAAGTACTGGGGTCAATGTGATTGATTGTTCCCCTCCCCACAAAACTTCAGACCTTGTGCCTATAGTAGAAAGGATTATTATTATTATTATTATTATTATTATTATTATCAATTATTAAGGTAACGGAGCTGGCAGAATCATTAGCATGCTGGACGGAATACTTAGTGGTATTTCGCTCGTCACTACATTCTGAGTTCAAATTCTGCAAGGTCAACTTTGCTTTTTATCCTTTCAAGGTTGATAAAACAAGTACCAGTTGAGTACTAGGGTCAGTGTAATTGACTCATCCCCACCTTCCCCCAAGCTGCACTTGTGGCAAAAATTTGAAATAATTATTCTTTTCTACTCTAGGCACAAGGATTGAAATTTTTGGGGAGGGGGCCCAGTACACAACTGATACTTAATTTATCGACCCCGAAAGGATGAAAGGCAAAGTCAATCTCAGTGGAATTTGAACTCTGAATGTAAAGACAGACGAAATACCACTCAGCATTTTGCCTGGTGTGCTAACGTTTCTGCCAGCTCACCACCTTTATTTGGAATAATTATTATCATTAAGGTGCTGATCTGGCAGAATCATTAGCACGCTGGGCGAAATGCTGCTAAGCATTTCGCCCATCGCTATGTTCTGAGTTCAAATTTCGTCGAGGTCAACTTTGCCTTTCATCTTTTCAAGGTCCATAAAATAATTACCAGTTGTAGACTGGGGTCAATGTAATCGACCCATCCCCACCTCCCCCCCAAACTGCCCTTGTGGCAAAATTTTAAACCATTATTATTATTATTATTATATTATTATTATTATTATTATCAATTATTAAGGTAACGGAGCTGGCAGAATCATTAGCATGCTGGACGGAATACTTAGTGGTATTTCGCTCGTCACTACATTCTGAGTTCAAATTCTGCAAGGTCAACTTTGCTTTTTATCCTTTCAAGGTTGATAAAACAAGTACCAGTTGAGTACTAGGGTCAGTGTAATCGACTCATCCCCACATTCCCCCAAGCTGCCCTTGTGGCAAAAATTTGAAATGATTATTCTTTTCTACTCTAGGCACAAGGCTTGAAATTTGTGGGGAGGGGGCCCAGTACACAACTGATACTTAATTTATCGACCCCGAAAGGATGAAAGGCAAAGTCAATCTCAGTGGAATTTGAACTCTGAATGTAAAGACAGACGAAATACCACTCAGCATTTTGCCTGGTGTGCTAACGTTTCTGCCAGCTCACCACCTTTATTTGGAATAATTATTATCATTAAGGTGCTGATCTGGCAGAATCATTAGCACGCTGGGCGAAATGCTGCTAAGCATTTCGCCCATCGCTATGTTCTGAGTTCAAATTTCGTCGAGGTCAACTTTGCCTTTCATCTTTTCAAGGTCCATAAAATAATTACCAGTTGTAGACTGGGGTCAATGTAATCGACCCATCCCCACCTCCCCCCCAAACTGCCCTTGTGGCAAAATTTTAAACCATTATTATTATTATTATTATTATTATTATTATTATTATTATTTATCAGCTAGCTGAATTGGATACCTTATAATCCTTTCTAATATAGGTAGAGAGACTGAAATTTTGAGAGTAGTTGGTTACTAGTTGCTTGATTGGTACTTAATTCATTGACCCCTGAAAAGGCAAAAGGCAAAGCTGACCATGACAGAATTTGAACTCAGAACGTAAAGATGGACAAAATGCCACAAAGCATTTTGTAGGCATTTCGTTCTGCGTGCTAACAATTCTGCCAGGTGGCCACCTCCATAGATCCAAATCTGATGGCTCAGAGAGAACAGACATGATGAGGTTAAAACAACAAAGGCCCTCCACACCACCACCACCACCACCATTGCTACCACTGCCACAATCACAGTAAACACTTTGCTAAAATCACAACAACAACAACAAAGCATATTGCATAAACAATTAAACGAAGCTTTTATAATAAACGAGCTTGTACTCAAAAGTCAATTTTTACCCTGGCTGGGTGGTACGAGGGGGAAGGTGTGGGTAGAAGGATCGGGGAGGGGTGTGATAATCTCCCTCTTTCTAACATTACTATCTACTCCTGCCATATCTTTTACACACACACACACTTCTCTTAGTAATCCCTCTCCCCACCCCTCTTGACTTTCTTAGCTCTGTGACAACATGTGTTTTTTTTTTTTATTCTATGTTTATAATACTTTGGAAGTTAATCGCATTGCACCAGGTTAGGGTGGTTATGAAGAGGGGAGAGCGGATAATCTTGTGTGTGTGTATATGTGTGTGTGTGTGTATATATATATATATATAAATGTATGTATGTGTATGTATATATATGTTGTATATGTATTATATATATGTATGTATGTGTATGTATGTATATGTATGTATGTGTATGTATATATATATATGTATGTATGTGTATGTGTATATATATGTATGTATGTGTATGCATATATATGTATGTATGTATGTATATTATGTATGTGTATGTATATATATTTGTAATAATGAGGGTGAAATTAATAATTTGGAATAATTATCAATTACACCAAGTAGTCTTCGGCATGTAAAAGCCTCATTCGAGGAAATTTAGTAATACTAAGCAATAAAGGGTTTAGCAACGAATTGCCTTACCACATACCGAATTTAGAAATAGCGTCAAAGAGTTATAGCTATTTCTTCACTAAAAAGGAGATTCAGTAAAAACACAATTGCAGACACAAACAGGTAAGAGAGAATGATTGACGGCAATCTATCATACAATTTTAAGTTATCTACGGACGCACTTTCGAAATCAAGTTTTTAGGAAAGCATAAGAATTAAATATTAAATAATTCTACTTACCCAAACTTCTTTTCTCTTCAGCATAGAATACTATAATATAAATGATTATATATTGAATTTTGAGATACTAGAAGGCACCAACTCAACTCAGTATCAGAGCGAGCTAGAATCCGCAACTATATCACCAAATTCAAGTGTGAATGAAAGATTGTGTCACCAGCCCCTTCCCACCCGCGTGTAGCCAAAACAAGATGCTGTGGTCATCTACTGAGATAAAATATGGTTATCCGTATAATGAAGGGGAAATTAATTAATTTGGAATAATTATCAATTACACCAAGTAGTCTTCGGCATGTAAAAGCCTCATTCGAGGAAATTTTTAGTAGAAGAAATAGCTATAACTCTTGACTGCTATTTCAAATTCGGTATGTGGTAAGGCAATTCGTTGCTAAACCTTTATTGCTTAGTATTACTTAAATTTTCTCGAATGAGGCTTTACATGCCGAAGACTACTTGGTAATTGATAATTATTCCAAATTAATTAATTTCACCCTTCATTATTACGGATAACCATATTTTATCTCAGTAGATGACCACAGCATCTTGTTTTGGCTACACGCGGGTGGGAAGGGGCTGGTGCACAATCTTTTCATTCACACTTGAATTTGGTGATACTAGTTGCGGATTCTAGCTCGCTCTGATACTGAGTTGAGTTGGTGCCTTCTAGTATCTCAAAATTCAATATATAATCATTTATGATTATGTATTCTACGCTGAAGAGAAAGAAGTTTGGTAAGGTAGAATTATTTAATATTTAATTCTTATGCTTTCCTAAAAACTTGATTTCGAAACGTGCGTCCGTAGATAACTTAAAATTGTATGATAATTGCTGTCAATTCATTCTCTCTTGCCTGTTGTGTCTGCCTTCAATTGCTGTTTTTACTGAGATCTCCCTTTTAGTAGAAGAAATAGCTATAACTCTTTGACTGCTATTTCTAAATTCGGTATGTTGATGTATGTATATGTATGTATGTGTATGTATATATATATATATATATATATATAATATGTGTGTGTGTGTGTGTCTTTCGACGTACACACACAGACACACATACATGTATATGTATATCTTTAATCTTCTACCTGTTTCAGTTATTGGACTGTGGCCATGCTGGGGCACTGCCTCGAAGAGTTTAATCAAACAAATCAACCCCAGTACTTATATTCTAATGTCTAGTACTTATCCTATCAATCTCTTTTGCCAAACTGCTAGGTTATGGTGATGTAAATATACCCACAATGGTTGCCATGCACCACACACACACACATACACACATACAATGGGCCTCCACATATTTTCTCTCTATCAAATCCACTCACAAGTCTTTTGTCAGCCTAGGACTGTAGTAGAAGAAACTTGCCCAGGGTGCCATTCAGTGGGACTGACCTGGAACCATGTAGTTGTCAAGCCACATGCATAAAATCAAGAAACAACCGTCCAAAGGTAGGGCAGTAATGTAGAATGATTTGTGGTACACTACATGAAAGTCAGTTTGATTTGTGGTACCCTACATGAAAGTCAGTTTTATTTATGGTACCCTACATGAAAATCAGTTTGATTTGTAGTACCCTACATGAAAGTCAGTTTGATTTGTGGTACCCTACATGAAAGTCAGTTTTATTTATGGTACCCTACATGAAAGTCAATTTGATTTGTGGTACCCTACATGAAAGTCAGTTTGATTTGTGGTACCCTACATGAAAGTCAGTTTTATTTATGGTACCTACATGAAAATCAGTTTGATTTGTAGTACCCTACATGAAAGTCAGTTTGATTTGTGGTACCCTACATGAAAGTCAGTTTTTATGGTACCCTACATGAAAGTCAATTTGATTTGTGGTACCCTACATGAAAGTCAGTTTGATTTGTGGTACCCTACATGAAAGTCAATTTTATTTATGGTACCCTACATGAAAGTCAATTTGATTTGTGGTACCCTATATGAAAATCAGTTTGATTTGTTGTACCCTATTTGAAGCACAAGTGCCTTCTCCCAGTTCTTGCCACCAGTTTACAGCTTCATGGCCAGTCTCGGCCCATTTTGGTGTTGCCTGTTTTGCCACATTCAATCTCCATTCATAAAATATGAAAAGACAGAAACCATAAAGTAAATAAAATAACACAATAAGTATAAAAAGTATAACATGTTCTGATTTTCCTCTGTGTTTGTCTGTTTGGTGAGTTTTAATTATGGATGAGGTTTTCCTTCTGTATTTTAAGTACATATATTGTTTTCACTTTACGCCCACTTACCAATGCTGGCATGTATGTATGTATGTATGTATGTATGTTATATATGTATGTGTGTGTGTGTGTGTGTGTGTGTGTGTGTGTGTATTATGAGGGGAGTGCACATACACCTGTGTTTTGGCATGACATGTGCTTGTGTGCAATAGACTTCTATCTAATAGATTTGTATTATTGAAATTATCATCTATAGCTTGTGTATGTGTGTGCATGATTATATAAACACACATTTATATAAGTAGTTTGTCTTCACAAGTGCGTACACACTGACATTCTATGTGTGTGTGTGTGTGTGTGCTGGCATGCACTCACACACACAGTCCTAACCTGTTTCATTTGTATACTCTACAATAAGAAAAAAAAAAGACTTGTCCAACGTATATATATATATATACCATTCTCTTTATAAATGTATTAAACAGATTCTGGATGAACTGCGGAAGGACCTTACAGAGGACCAGCAGCACAAACTGGAGCTGGTCATCTCACAGATTGTCAAACAGCATAAAGCACATCTTGACCAACTCACATCACACTACAAGGTAACTGCCACTTTCCTCTCTCTCTAATTCTCAATTTTTGTTTGCTTATTCACACACACACACTGATTTAAATCTTAATTATACTCGGCTTAACTTACATCTACAATCTCTCATTTACATGAACATATACATGTACACATATACACCTGTCTGACTCCCTCCCTCCCTCTTTTTTACTTACACACACACACACACCCACACACACACAAGATACACTCACACCTCAATTTCATCAGCTTTATTTTACACACACACACAATTGCATGGATTATAAATATGTAAACAACTTATATATATACATATATATATATATATATATATATATATATATATATAAGAAAATAAAAACGGAAAATACGCACGGAAAATATATATATATATAAGTTGTTTACATATTTATACATATATATATACACACACACACACTTTCCATCTCACACACATATATATATATATATCTCATAAGCCTCACACACTCTGCTCTTCCCATTCCTCGTCATCGTCATCCTCCTCCTGTACCTTCAGCTCCACTAAAAACACACATGTTGAGTCCTCCATAATAACATTGATGTTGACAAACGATGTTTATGGTGATGCTGTTCTGCCAGCAATGGACCCCCTTAGCAGTGTCATCATCATCATCATCATCATCACCATCATCGGTGCTACCAACAAAGCATGATAGCCATCTTAGCTTTCACAAAAGTCTATTGGTATATGAAAATGGTTAGTCGTTCGCTCTTATCTTTCTCTGACATTCTAGCACTCTCTCTCTCTGTCTATCTGTCTGTTTCTCTCTCTCTCTCTAGTTCTCTGTGCCTTTCTCTCTGTCCATCTGTCTCTCTCTCTCTCTCTCTCTCTAGTTCTCTGTGCCTTTCTCTCTCTCCATCTGTCTCTCTCTCTCTCTCTCTCTCTAGTTCTCTGTGCCTTTCTCTCTGTCCATCTGTCTCTCTCTCTTTCTTTAGTTCTCTGTGCCTTTCTCTCTGTCCATTTGTCTCCCTCTTTCTCTAGTTCTCTCTGCCTTTCTCTCTGTCCATCTGTCTCTCTCTGTTTCTTTCTCTGTCTGTCTCTTTGTCACTGCATATGTGTGTATGTCACTCTCTCTTTCTCTGTCTGTCTGTCTCTCATTCCTCTTCATTATTTATTATTATTATTATTATTATTATTATTATCATTATCATTATTATTATTATTATTATTATCATTATTATTATTATTATTATTATTATTATTATTATCATAGTTGTTGCTGTTATTGTTGTACAGTGTCTGTTGTATCTTGTTGTTATGTTGTTAGTTCTCCCTGCTGCTACTGATGTTGTGATGTCAACCTTGTTCAAGCAAAGCTGTGACTAAAGACATTCCAACCATGACCAACCTATTTTTTTCTCTATGTGTAGGAAGGCAGGATTACATTAGCATCTCTGTCCTTTTTCTAAGATGGCAGGGTGTGATTTGAGGCTGATTTGGCTGCTATTTCAAGCAGAATGAGTGACCTTGGAGAGCTTCTCACATTAGTTTGTGTCATTGTTGTATGTTGGTGATTTTATTTGTTGTTGTTGTTGTTGATCATCTTTATCAGTCCTGATCTCCAATACAGTTTCAATCAGAAGCATTCCAGTTGTGACCACCCAGTCTGTATATCACTCATAGTGAATCTTGGACTACTCCACCAAATTTGTCATTTTAAAGATTTAAAAAAAAAAGAAAAAATTATTCAGGTCACTGCCTGGAATTGAACTCGGAATCTTGGGGTTAGTAGCCCATGCTCTTAACCACTATGCCATATGCCCATAAAACAAGTCTTGATAAATAGCCAACAGTAAGGAATGATTTGAGGAAGATTTGTTTGTTGTCTCTAGCAGATCAAGTAATCGTTCTGAAACTCTGTTAGTTCATGATGTGTTGTTGTTGTTGCTGATGATGATGATGTTGAGCTCCATATTTGTGTATTTATTTGTATTCTGCATCACTCTGTCAAACTACTTATCATCATCGTTTAACGTCCGCTTTCCATGCTGGTATGAGTTGGACGGCTTGACTGAGGACTGGCAAGTCAGGAGGCTGCACCAGGCTCCAATCCGATCTGGCAAAGTTTTTACAGCTGGATGCCCTTCCTAACTCCAACCACTCCAAGAGTGTAGTGGGTGCCTTTTACATGCCACCGGCACGGGAGCCAGTCAGGTGGCACTGGCAATGACCATGCTCATTTATTTTAAATCGTAATGCATTGACCATTTTTGTTTGATTAACTGTATTTTAGTTTTGATTCCATGGGATTGAACCCTGTCTATGTACGTGTGTGTGTGTGTGTGTGTGTGTGTGTGTGTGTGTGTGTGTGTGTGGAGGCAGGGTTAAGGGGTTTAAGAAGTTTTCTTTATGTGAATCGAGTCCTTAGCTCAGTCTCACTTCACTGTGTAGCATCTTGGGCCTGTATCTTTTACCATAGCCTTGGGTCAATTGACCCAACTCTTGGGGAGTAAATTTGGATTGGGAGCAAAATGTGTTGGAAATCCCTCAGATGAACTGTGCCTATACTGAAAGGGTCAGGTGGCCTCTTTTTATACACACACACACACATACACACACACTTATTATGTCACATTGGTTCTACCTGAAAACTTCTTCAAATAGCCCCAATTGCAATGCACTTCACCACACATCACCAAGAATCTCTGTCTTTTATTAACTTTGGTTGATCCTCTTTACATGTTGTTTGTCCCCGTCAATAACACCAATGTAGGGGAGTGGTCTTTGTTGTCTATTAGGGCACAGAATTCTCCAACATATAACATCTGGTATGACTGGCTGTTTACCATTATTGCTGTGGCCAGCAACAAAGTTTGCCCTTTATTGATCCTTGTATGGTTAAATAAAAAGGTACATAGGGCACATGTGGAATACTCAGCCAACTACACCCTGTGACACACTGATTCTTAATGGTACATGTGTGTGTGATATATTCAACCAGTTCTACTATAATTCAATGATCAGATTGTTCAATTGATTGAACAGCTGGAAAACACACTGTTGAAACCAGATGAACCATTCACATAGATTGTGTACATATCAGAAGCATTCATTTATTATTCAGGTGGTCGGTTGTTGAATTGGTTGTGCTTGCAAACACAATGTATATATTGGGTCTATTGAGATCAGGTGTGTAGCCTCAGTTCAGGTGTGTAGAGCTGCCTTTCATCTTCTTGGTTTGATAAATTTGTGTACCAGTTAAGTACTGCACTTGGCTTAATCAACCACACCTTCACCTTAAATTTTGGGCTTTGTACCTGGATCATCGTCATCGTTTTAACATCCACTTTTCTGTGTTTGCATGGGTTAGACGAAGTTTATTGAAGCATTCTTGTTTTCTATGGCTAGATGCCCTTCCTGTCACCAATCCTCACCTGTTTCTAAGCAAGGCGATCTTTCTTCATAGCCAGATATGTTTTTTAGCCGAATATTAGAAATGAATAGCACTGCTTTTGTGACAGTGGCACTCATTTACAACTTCTAGATAGCTGAGTATTATGGCTGGTTGCTGGGTTGCACTTTTGCAGTTCAAGCTCAATTTTTGAATGATGATTGAGCCATGTTGCCACAGATCAGTATGTGATAAACATAACAGTGCCAGTGGCATGTAAAAAGTACCATTCAAGCGTGGTCATTTCCAGTGTCGCCTGACTGGCTCCTGTGCTGATGGTATGTAAAAAGCACCATTTGAGCATGGTCGATGCCAGTATCGCTTTTCTGGGTCCAGTGCCGGTGGCATGTAAAAAGCACTGTTCAAGCATGGTTGATGCCAGTACCACCTTACTGGCCCTCGTGCCGGTGGCACATAAAAAGCACCATTCAAGCGAGGTCGATGCCAGTACTGCCTTACTGGCTCTCATGCCGGTGGCACATAAAAAGTCGCTACACCACTCTCAGAGTGGTTGGTGTTAAGAAGGGCATCCAGCTGTAGAAACCTTGCCAGATCAGATTGGAGCCTGGTGCAGCCTGCCGGCCTGCTAACCCTCAGTCAAACCATCCAACCCATGCTAGCATCGAAAGTGGACGTTAAACGATGTTCACAGTTGAATGTACCTTGTTTCTCTAGGATCATTGATGATTGAATCAGGGATAAATGAGGCTGCATGTATTTTCAAGAGGTTGAGTCACAGCAGACCCTACAATGTCAGAGCAGTGGGTGTTGAATTTTCTACATCAATACTGCTACTAAATAATAGGAAAGCATGCAGGCCAACTGGTTAACATTTTGAACTACCTGTTAGTGGGTTTCGGGTTCACATTGTTCTTATATTCACTTCTCCGATCCTTCATTCTATCTTTTATCTTTCACTTGTATCAATTCCTAGACTACTATCCTGCTGGGGGTTTTGTCTTGAAGGGTTTTGTCAAACAGACTTGGTTCCAGTTCTTGTGTTTTTTTTAAATCTTTTTAAAAGTCTGGTACTTCTTTTATCAGTCTCTTTTGAGGGACCACTAAGTTATGGGGAAGTAAACAAACCAATAGAGGTTGTGAAACTGGATGGTGGGTGACAAACACAGACAGACACACATACACACACACATTTAATGGATTTCCATACAGTTTCTGTCTTCCAAATTCACTCATGAGGCCTTGGTCAACCCATGGCGATAGCAGAAGGTACTTGCCTGGGACTGAACTTAACCTCACAGCTATGCCTACACTTCTTAAAAAGTATGGAATGCTTCAGGAATTTGTGTTTCATCATTGCTAAGAATTTTGTCTTTGATTTATGAAGTCTAACTGTATATTTTAACCCTTTTGTTACTATATTTTGAGATGCTCTCTGTTTCTTTCAATTAATTTTAAATATAACAAAGAATTTAGTAAAATAACTCAGTTGTCATTAAGCTGGTGTTAGGAACATAATTTGTGACTAAGGTTTGGTGGATTCAAACTTATGAAAACAAGGCATTTGTAGTACAGAGCCAGAGGCAGTTTCAGCTGGGTTGGTAATGAAAGGGTTAAAGGAAGCCAAAGGTGACAAGTAACAGACATAGTTGCTAGTTTTTTTGTCAGAATTCACTCCAAAAATACCAGTTTTCAGTGATACAATGCTACAGTATTGAATAAGAACTCTAACCTTAATAATCTAAGATTAATGGAAATATATAATATTTGCACTACACAGGTGTGTAGTGAAAATACTTCCCTGCTACTTGGTTCCAGGTTCAGTTCCATTGCATGGTACCTTGAACAAGTTTCTTTTACTTTAGCACCAGGCCAACCAAAGCTCTGTGAGTGAATTTGATAGATGGAATCTCTATTGTCATCACATCCTGAAAATCCAACAAAGTATTTAACCAAAATATGCACAAATGAACCCAAACATGGGCTTAAAGGTTTGGGCACCTGCCTCTCTAAAATTAAAAACCCTCTACACACATACCACCCCTCTCCTGCATATACTTTCAAATTCTTGCATTACAACCTAGGGACCACTCAATAGACCTTTATTCATTTGTGTCTCACAACTTCATTTTGTCATTTTGCACAATGCCTAGAAGCTGGATATGACATTTTTACCATATCTGCCATCCCTGAAGAGCACATGGTATCTATTAACCAACCTGTTATCTAATATCCGGTTACCTAATATCCAGTGTGAAACTTATAAGATTGACTTATAAGATTGCAATGGATCTATAATAATGTATGCTTTGATTAATGTTTGTATGTGTGTGTATGTGTGTGTGTGTGTGTGTGTGTGTGTGTATATATATATATATCTCTCTCTATATAAACGGCAGTTTGTCTGTGTGTGTTTCTGTGTGTCTGTTAGGTTGTACCCTCACCCTGACCACGGCTTTCAACCGATTCTGATGAAACTTGACACACACATAGCCCAATGTCATAATTCAAAACTAACGCAGCGAAAATTTTGAAAAGTCCCCCCAGTTCTGAAAAAAATCGATAAATTCGACATGGGGTCGAGAATCAGAAACACAAACCACAGACTGTCTAGGGGACGCAACTCGACCTTTTTAACTAAAAAAAAATTTACCATAATTTTTTCCCCATTTTTTGGCTATAACTCTCTAAAAATGCTTTATAGTTATTTCCCTTACAAACCCGAGCAACGCCGGGCGATACTGCTAGTATATATATATATATATATATAGAGAGAGAGAGAGAGAGAACAAAGTGTACATACGTCGCTATATATATATATATATATAATTCTATTCTGCAGTCTCACTTTATCAGACATTTCCTACTCCACCCTTTCACTTCTGGCACGACTCCCCATTCATTGCTATCCACCTTGTACCTTGATGGTCTATTCACCACTTATATCCCTTTCCAGCTCCTCCTGCTTCTCTTCTAAAATGTGAATAGCCATGTAGCTCCTCTACAATAAGAAAACTATTCTGCCCTGGCCCCCCCCCTCAGTTTCCTAGCATAAAATTGTCCCCCTATTAGGGTCTATAGTCTTATGATCTTCATGGTGACCTCATAAGTGCTAGTGGCACAAGAAAAAAAGCACCCAGTTCCATGTGGTAACGTGGTTTGTGTTAGGAAGGGCACCTCATTGTAGAAACCATGTCAAAGCACATACTAGAGTGTGATGAAGTCTTTGGGCCCGTCATATGCTGTTGGACCATCTAACCCATGCCAACATGGAACATGAACTTTAAATGATTGATGATGATTATTACATAAATCTGAGCTTCTTGAAACAGCTGTTGAATGAAGAAATGATGCTGTTGATGAGTGTGAAGACAGGTTTTTGTTTGTTTCTGGTGAGAGAGGTGATAGTTGACTCTGGGGTTACTTTAAGTCTTTAAGTCTGTTGATAATATTGTTGTTGTTGTTGATGTTGTTGGTGGTGGTGGTGATGTTGCAAGTGATTGTGTTTTTAGTACAAGTGTTGATAGTGGTGCTGTTGTTGGCATTAGTTTTAGTTGTGTTGGTGGTAGTGCTGAAGGTTAGCATGGATCAAATAGACCAATGCAGTGATTTGGCAAAGCATCAAGGAAAAAACAAAAATGCATGTGGCATTTAGTTACTGCCCTTTATGCCCTGAGTTCAAATCCTGCTAATGTCAGCTTTGCCTTTCATCCTTCCAGGCTTGATAAAATACCGGTCAACTACAAAGGTTGGTTTCTCAACCACATGGTCTCAAGTTCAGTTCCACTGCATGGTACCTTGGCCACTTGTCATCTATATGGACATTATCAAAGAAGCTTGAGAGGCGGTTGGATGGAACCTACACTCGTCTCCTTATGAGAGCTCAAAATCTCTCGTGGAAGCGTCATCCAACCAAAATGCAAATATATGGGAAACTACCACCTGTGTCATCTCTTGTGAAAAGTAGGAGAGTCCAGTTTGCTGGACATTGTTGTAGAGCTGAAAACGAGGCAATTTCTACTCTTCTCCTCTGGAAGCCATCTACTCGCAATACCAGAGGGCACACACTCTCCTACCCTGATGTAATCTCCAGGGATACAGGCATCCAGCAACAGGACCTCCGTAATGCTATGATGGACCGTGAAATCTGGCATAGCATGGTAAATTCCATTGTCTCGACCACGGTTGAACAATGGTGATGATGATGATAATGTCATCTATAGCCCCAGACTGAGGGAAGCCTTGCAGGTGGATTTGGTAGATAGAAGCAGAAAGAACCATGTGTATGCGTGTCCCCTTGTTGTGGAATCACATGATAGTTGTAAATGAGCATCATTGCCATACAAGTAGTGTTGTTCGGTTCCAATCCTCTGTGGAAAAACATATTTGGGCCATGGAAACGGGTGAAGTTGACAATGGAGAGCCATTCGGCTGCAGAAGAATCTGTCTCAACAAATTCCATTCGACCCATGCAAAACTGGACATTAGAACAAAGATGATGATGATGATAATAAATGGTACCCAAAGAACAATCATTGTTTTAGTTATCCTCTCACTCTACCTATTGAGGATTATGCTATGTACACAATGTGGCAGACATACTCATGGTCAAAAATTTGGAACATTTAGGAAAAAAATTAAAATTATCTCCAAGTACAATTCAATTTAAATATTACTTTAGGCATTTTATATAAAAATTCTAATTTTCAGACTTACTTTCCAAACTTTTAGCCACAGCTGTATTGTTTTCTTCCTTCATTAACCAATCTGGTATTTTTATGTCTGTTTTTGTTGTTTAACCCTAGGTCAGTTTCTGACCAGGCAGACATATAATCAAGGTGTTTCAGCTGTCACAATTTCATTGTTTTTTTTGCCCCTCCCCCACTTTTCTCATGTTTGTGATTATATTGTGACATTGGCGCAGGTGTGGCCATGGAGTAAGGAGTTTGCTTCCCTACCACATGGTGCTGGGTTCAGTCCCACCGCGTGACACCTTGGGCAAGTGTCTTCCACTATAACCTTGGACTCAACAAAGCCTTGTGAGTGGATTGGATGTGGTAGACGGAAACTGAAAGAAGCTTGTCATACACACACACACACACACACACACTCACACTCACACTCATCATCATCATCATCATCATCATCATCATCATCATCATCATCCTCCTCCTCCTCCTCACTGGCTCCTGTGCTGGTGGCACATAAAAAGTACCCACTACATACCTGTAAAGTGGCTGGCATCCAGCTGTAGAAACATTGCTAGATCAGAAGGGAGCCTGGTGCAGCTGCTGGCTCACCAGGCCTCAGTCAAACCGCCCAACGCATGCTAGCATGGAAAACGGATGTTAAATATATATATATATATATATATGTTATTTTGAGGATATAAATCCCTCTTAAAAGGAATGTTAACATCCAAGTTTCTTATCATGAGAAGACCCGGTAAGTAAAGTGAGATCACAGTTGTAGCCTATACCAGTGTCACATAAGAACCCTATTTAAAAAGTACCTTTGAATTGTTGGGCGACATGCTGTGCTTGAGGAGACCTATTGAGTCAAGTAAAATCAAAAATCCAATCACAATCAAATGGAAATTGTAGTTGACTGGCTCTCAAACACAATTCATGCGTAGGTTGTTGCCAGTGCCGCCTGACTGGCTCCCTGTGCCGGTGGTATGTAAAGAGCACCATCTGAACATGCTTAAATGATGATGATGATTGTGTGTGTGTGTGACTCTTTATGTCTGTGTTTTTCCCACCCCTCCTCCTGTTTCATAACTGGTGTTGGCTTATGTACCTGTAACTTAACAGTTCAGCAGAAAAAAAAACTGATAAAATAAGTACCAGGCTTAATGAAAATAATGCTATAGAGGTTGGCAGTACCCCAGCATGGCCACAGTCTAATGATTGAAACAAGTAAAAGATAAAACTGATCAGGTCAATGACTGATGAATTTGCTGGGGTGAACTATGTCCATTGCATGTCCTGATTGTCCAATAGTTTGATGGTGGTGGTGGTGTTGCATCATCCATGGTATTGGAGGGCAGATCAGAATGTAGAGGGAGATAACTCCATACCATTCCTATCTCTGCTATTGGTATCAATGGGATTTGAACCATTGACACGCACTCAGTTGTGACTGTGAATACTGCTGCTGATACTACTACTACTACTACTACTACGACTAGATATAATAGTCCTTTCTACTAAAGGCATAAGGCCTGAAATTTTGGTGGGGGAAAGATTACATCAACCCCAGTGTTTCACTGGTACTTAATTTATTGACCCCGAAAGGATGAAAGGCAAAGTTAACCTCGGCGGAATTTGAACCCGGAGCATAGTGATGGGTGAAATACCTCTAAGCATCTCGTCTAGTGCACTAACGTGTTTGCCAGCTTGTTACCTTAATTACTGGGTGTGGTAGTAACAATAATAATCTCAAATTTTAGCAGCACAGGCCCATCAGTTTTTGAAGGGAGTGGAAGTAGATTACATTGACCTCAGTACTTTACTGGTACTTATTTAACCCCCACTGAAAAGATGAAAGACAAAAATTGACCCCTGCAGCATTTGAACTCAAAATGGTTCTGCCACCTCAACAACTTAGTGATGATGATGATGATGATCATAATAATAATAATAATAATAACAATAAAGTAGATTTGATAATCTCTTCCCTCCTCCTCCTCCTCACTGCAACATCACCTCTCACTACTGCTCTATTCACATGTCACATCCTGTCTATCTGTGTGTGTGTTTGTCAGCATTGCTGGTTAATTTTGGGCAGCCTTGTCTGCAATTTGTGATGATAATTACAGGTTGGAGAGAGATCCAACATTGATGCTGCGTGTCATCTTAACAGGATTACACTGTTGTTGTTGTTATCACCGTTGCTAATTGTAATCAGTGTTATCTTCATTGTAGCCATGATGATGATGTTAATGATGAATGCAATGGTATAGATGATGATGATGATAGTTGCAATGGTATAGAATATTGATGATGATGATAGTTGCAATGGTAGAAATGATGATGATGATGGTCTTAATGGTTTGAATACCTTCCATACTGTTGTGGTTTCACTTCATTTCAGTTTCTTGTAAAAGCTTGTTAGAGAAAGCATGAACGTCACAAAATCTCTTTACTTTTTTTCTGTCTGTCTCCATCATAATTGTCATTACATTACTCTCTATAATTATCATCACCATCATCACCTTAACATAACCTTAACCCATCACCACCATCATCATAATCATCATTACAAACCCTTCCATTCATTTTCATCATTATCGTTACTGTCATCGTCGTCTGTGCTGCAGCTGGCCAGTTCAATAAGGTGTTGGGTCACTGACCCAGAACAGCAGACGATGTGTGTATCCTCTCATCCTTGACGTCATTGTGTCCAAGGACAAGGCACTTAACTCCTGCTGGCTCACCCCACCTAGCTGTAAATGGGTTACATAAAGAACTGTTTAATTAAAAGATTATTGTTATCACTTGCAGTGGTGGTGGTCGTGGATAGCGACAGCAGTGATAGAAGTTAAAGGAGCTTCTTTAACCCTAAGTTAGTCCTGATCGAGCAGACCTGTGGTCAATGGTATTCACATCTTTTATCTAGGCATTCGAAATTCCGGACTGTTTTCCCATATGTCCTTCCTTTATAAGTCTGTTGGGTGTGACTTTCAGGAAGATTTAGCTGCTATTTCTAACGAACCAAGCGACCATGTAGGGCTCTTCTGTTGGCCTCATGTGGTGTTTGGTGATGGTTTGGTGGTAGTGCTGGTGGTTGTTTAACCCCAGGTCTGTCCTGATCAAGCATACTTGTGATAAAGTGAATTCCAACCATGACCATCCTGCTTTTTTTCCAACTCACAGAGAACCCAGAACCACAACATTCAAGAAACAATATTTTTTTATCTCTAGAATAACATTTCTCCATGTGGTGTTTATAATCTGATCAAGTGTCATGTGAGGATTTAGCTGCTGTTTCTAGTGGTAAAGTTAAGTGGTACAGCACGTGGCGACTCATGTTGATGGTGTTTGTGTTTCAATTTTCCACACTTGATTTAAATTGTGTAAAGTTGTCGGTTTAGAGAATATGTTTGGGATTTGTGAGATTAAAGGATTTTGTGTTACATACTGGGTGTATATGTGTACATGTGTATGTACATTTGTGCGTGTACATATGATAAAACATGATTGTATTTATCAGGAATACCACACACATGCATGTATGCACACATGCAAACACACACAGATACATTTATAAGTGTGTTAAATATTTTTTTTAAAGCTGAAATGATGCAAGGCAGTGCCCCAGCACAGCTTCAGTTCAATGAGTGCATTGAGTCAAAAATAAAAGGTGTGTGTGTGTGTGTGTGTGTTTATGTCACACCTTCCACCACTTGACAACTGGTGTTGGTTTGTTTATGTCCTATAACCCAGTACTTCAGTTAAAAAGACCAGTAATATATGTATCAGACTTTAAAAGAATTAAAAAAAAAAAACCCCAAGTGTTAGGGTTGATCTGACTGACTAAAATCATTCAAGGCTGCGCCCCAGTATTTCTGGGGTCTAATGGTTGAAGCAAATAATAATAATAACAACAAGAGCACTCAGAGAGCGCAAACCCCTTCCAAGGCAACACCAACGTCCTCTCAACGATTAACCAGAGATGATTTTTAAAATGAGAATATCTGAAATAAACTCGACTGATTTCACAAACAAGAATACTAAAAATGAACCCGACCTCTCTCTCTAAAATTTAGTAAAATAACTGGAAAAATAATCCAGAATCCTTCTCTGGTATCGAATCAATCTCAAAATCTAATCAGTTGGTGCCATTCATGAGGCCAAACATCCCTGAAAGTTTCATCCGAATCTATCCATCGGTTCTTGCGATATCTTCTCCACAGACAAATAAACAAACAAACAAGCACAACTGAAAACAATACCTCTGCCTTCGCAAAGGTGGAGGTAATAATAATAATAATGATTTCATTTATTTGCCACAAGGGCGTAGAATGAGGGGGACAATAAAAGACAAACATAAAGTGTGTGTGTGTGGGGGGTACTTTACATATATTCATTTACTCTTTTACTATTTTACTTGTTTCAGTCATTTGACTGCAGCCATGCTGGAGCACCGCCTTTAGTCGAGCAAATCTACCTGAGGACTTATTCTTTGTAAGCCTAGTACTTATTCTAGCGGTCTCTTTTGCCGAACCGCTAAGTTATGGGGACGTAAACACACCAACATTGGTTGTCAAGTGATGTTGAGGGACAAACACAAACCACACACACACACATATATACATATACATATATATGACGGGCTTCTTTTCAGTTTCCATCTACCAAATCCAATCGTAAGGCTTTGGTCGGCCCAAGGCTATAGTAGAAGACACTTGCCCAAGGTGCTACACAGTGGGACTGAACCCGGAACCATGTGGTTGGTAATCAAGCTACTTACCACACAGCCACTAGAAACAATAAAAATAATACAAAAAGGATGGAAGAAAGAAAGTATACACGGTATAGACAGAAAAAGAAGGGACATATACATAGCATATAAAGTTAAAAAAAAAAAAGTGGTGGTGAGGACAATAGAGATGTGGCCCTCTTTATGCAGGAAGGCCTTTAGGGATAATTGAGGAACCAATAATAAAAATATTTAAAATTATTTCTTGTTCTCATTTGACTATCCCAGATCCATGTCTTCCACAGTTACTTCCCTTGTCTTCCTTTGCCTTAACCTAGAACTGCCATTACCATTTCATATCCATACCACACAGCTGTTTCTCCTGTATGCTTATGTATAGTCATCATCGTCATCATCATCACCACCATCATTTTATACCCCTTTCTGTGCTGGTATGGGTTGGCAGAGTCATGTTTTCCTTTAACCCTTTCATTACCAACCCGGCTGAAACCGCCTCTGGCTCTGAGTACAAATGTCTTGTTTTCATAAGTTTTTAATTAAAATCTTCCACCAAACCTTAGTCACACTTTATGTTCCTAACACCAGCTTAATGATAGCAAAGTTATTTTACAAAATTCTTTGTTATATCTAAAATAATTGAGAGAAACACAGAGCATCCCAAAATAAATACAGTAATGAAAGGGTTAAGGTTACTACTCTCCTAGGCACAAATAGCAGTCCAAACTGCTCTTTTCTATTTTCATTTGATTATAATTCCTATGGTTGGATGCCGTTTCCTACACCAACCACTTCACAGAGTTTATGGAGTGCATTTTTCATGGCACCTATGCTAAAGAGGTTCTCATGCCCTTGCCAAGACAAGACTAAGGCTCCTGTCGATGGAATTGAGGCAATTATGTGCAACTGTTTCGACACTGATGATTTGGCTCAGCTGGCTGGACATTCAGCCTGAATTTGGCAAAAATACTCTTTGGTCACACACACACACACACACACACACACACACACACACACACATGTAGTAATATACACATGCAGTTAGAAAGAGTAAGAAAATGGTAAACATTACAACATTTGATGACAAATAAGTCAGTGTTGATTCTGCAACATCAAAGAGATGGTATCAAAATGGCTGTACCAAAACATTTTATACCCTTAATATTCCATATACTTCGTAGTCAAGGTCTCTCCTCTGCTGCATTGGCCTGGCTATATATAATTCCTTATACTTGTTAGTAATATTATCTTCATTTACCTGTATTTTTTCTTCATTTAACAAGAAATATGTAGTGGAAATATGGTCACCTTGGAGTAATTCAACTAAAGTTGCGTACAAAAATCTGCTGGAAGAGTTTTACTAAAGTCATAACATTTGAGAGATTGTAAGAGAAAAGATGAAAATTAGTCAAGTTCCTTTATTTTTTTGTATTGCATGTGTAGCTTGCCAGGAGCATGTGTTTATTTCTGTATTTACTTATGTATATTTCTATTTGAAACCCCTTAGGATGAACTTAACCTTCGTATCAAAGCCACCCGGCTCACTGCTGAGCAACTGCACAAGTCCGAAGCTGAGTTGATGAAAGCAGCTTTGGAGGAGAAAAAACAGAATGAATTGGCTGAACTTCGTGATATTTTAGCACGGTACCACAATGAGGAAACTGACCGGCGTGAGGGAGAGTGGTCATCTCATTTAGAGAGGCTCCGTCAACAGTACGACTATCAGCTGGCAATTGGTCAAGAACCTGCTCCAAAAGGTTTGTCCACTTTACTGCTTCTTCATCTGTGCATAAGTTGTAGCTTTGTGTAAACATTTTTTTTCTTTTTAACAAAACTCAATATATTGCCAGTGTGGCTCAATTCATCATAAGCATAATGAAAATAGATATTGGCTGCTGGTAGGGACACAGTATTTTGTTTATCAAAATCAAATACTTTGTCCCTACCAGCAATTGTCCCTACCTGCAATTAATATGCCTGTACCAGTTGCCAGGAATGTGTTTCATATGTAAAATTGGCTTATCCAATAGTTGTTGCCGTTGTCGGTGTTTTATCATGTGTCCGATAATTTATTTGGCTTTTTCTGACCACTTCTTCCCCTCTGTCCATGTTTATGCCTCTGATGACTAAAGAGGCCAATTGTGTATGGAAATGTCTAATACAAAGTTCACAAGGGTTCCTTGATGGAGGAGGCTTGAGTTATTGCAGCCTCCATTTTCTTTCTTATCATTTCTCTTCTTTCCTCTGTCGTTCAGCTTCAAAATGAATTGTCACAGTGGAGATGGAATGATGCCAGCTGGGCCTGTCTTGAGTTTCAATGTGCCAAGCTTTGGGATTGATTCCAGTCAGTTTTAGACATTACTTCAGCTGGTCCTTGTATCGACGGAGGGGACAGCCATGGAGTCTTTTTTTTTTTTTTTGTAAGAACAAAGATCTGATCTACCAAACAAAATTGAATGTCTACCAAGCAGTTGTGATCTCCACTCTCTTGTACGGTTGTGAAACCTGGACTCTTTACTGAAGTGGTGTCAAAAGACTAGAGTGATTTGCCCAACAGAAGCTCTGCTCTATTATGAATATCAAATAGAATGACTGTGACTGATGTGTCCATTCTGGGGAGAATGAAAAGCAACAGCATTGGGGCTACCATCCTGAAACATCGTCTGAGATGGGTGGGCCACATAGCAAGAATGAAATAAAGCACGCTGCCGTGTCAAATTTTATATGGTGAACTTTCCACCGGAAGAAGACTTTGTGGCTGTTATCCAATAGTGTTACACTGCTAAACTTAGTGGCTGTTTAAGAAACATGTTTATGGATAGTTAATGGGTTGGATGTAGTGCTGAAGAGGGAGCAATAATTCCTGAAATATGCATATACACCACTACCTATTTTTCTATCTTTGATCACATTGTCTCCATAGATGTATTTGTATACGAAACATCACAACGTCCAGTGCTGGCTCTAGTTTTTATCAAAAATCTGAAGTGATAAACTTAAAAGTAATGAACATCATCGTAGGTGCAGATGTGGCAGTGGGGTTTTGGGTTCAGTGCAATGCAGTGGGGTTTTGGGTTCAGTGCAATGCAGTGGGACTTGCCTTTATAGTAGCCTCTGGTCACCCAAAATCTTGTGAATAGATTTTGTTGGTGAAAACTGGAAAAAATCCCATTGAATACACACACACACACACTGTTTGTGTGTTTTGTGTATCCTCGTCTTGACATCAAGTAATAGTTGTAAATGAATGTCACTGTCATACAAGCAGGGTCATTCATTTCTAATACTCAGTGAGCCCATGCCTGGCCATGAGGAAATATTAGCCTGCTGGGAAACTGGTGAGGGTTGGTAGCAAGGAGGGCATCTGGCATAGAGAATCTGCCTTAAAAATTTCTGTCTGACCTTTGCAAACATGGGAAACTGGACATTAAAATGATGATGCGAATGAAGAATTTGGAAAGATTTGGTTAAATAAGTGCAACTGAGATAAAACGGGTCATCGTCATCATCGTTTAATGTCCGCTTTTCATGATGGCATGGCTTGGACGGTTCGACAAGGGTCTGGAAAGCCAGGAGGCTGCACCAGGCTCTAATCTGATCTGGCAATGTTTCTACAGCTGGATGCCCTTCCTAATGCTAACCACTCTGAGAGTGTAGTGGATGCTTTTTACATGCCACTGGTATGGGAGCCAGTTGGACGGCACTGTCATCAAACATACTTGAATGGTGCTTTTACGTGCTACCGGTGCAGGAGCCAGACAGGGTGGAGAGGCTGGCATCGACCACATTCAGATGTTGCATTTTACATGTCACCGGCATGGGGAGCCAGCCAGGTGGCACTGGCAATGACCCACGCATGCATGGTGCTTATTGCATGCCACCAGCACAGGAGGCAATCAGGCAGCACTGGCATCGGCCACAACCCCTGAAGGCAGTGCCCCAGCATGGTCATAGTCCAGTGACCATACTGGGGCCTGACCTACAAGGGTTTAGTTTATCATTTTGACTGCAGTATTCATTTCAGTTTTGTTCTATTTTATTGGTTGTTGTTTGATGACCTGCCAAGTTACAAAGCATGAACACAAACACATTCTAGATGCATGTTCGGGCCCCCACTGTGTGATATTTTGGGCATCTTTTGCCTTGTACTGACCAAAGCTTTTTGTATGGATTTGAGAGATGGAAACTGAAAGAAGCCTGTGTGTCTCTGGTTGTCAAGCAGTGGTGGTGGAGAAACAAAGACACAGTGTTGGCGTGTTTATCTCTTTGTAACTTAGCAGTTCAGTGAAAGAGACTGATAAAATAAGTACGAGACTTGTAAAAAAACGTACAGGAGTCAATTTATTCAAGTAAAAATTCTTGAAGGTCATGCCCCAGTATGGCCACAGCCTAATGACTGAAACAAGAAAAAGAATAAAAGAAAGAATAATACTTTTTATTTACATTCTCACTTTTTCTTTATCCTTTTGTATATTTCTTGCTTTTGTTGAGTATCCTCCATCTCTGTTCTTTCCACAGGTGCTGTGGGAACCCTGGAGGGTGCAACCCTTGTAACAGAACTCACCAAACGCTTGAATGATGAACACAAGAAGTTGATAGAGGTAAAAACCAAATGCAAAATGCGCATTCACAAAAAAACACCACGTCCTTTTGTTTTTTCTTTGTGTTTTTGACATGTTTTCATTTTACTTTGTGTTTGTGTTTAGGTAGGGATGGGTTGAAGCAATCACTGTTAACAAACTTTATTAATTAAGGTGCCGAGCTGGCAGAATCGCTAGTACACCAGGCAAGATGCATAATGGCATTTTGTCCATCTTCACGAACTGAGTTCAAATTCCACTAATGTCTACTGCCTATCAACTTTTTAGGGTGAATGAGATAATTACCTGTTGATCACTGGTGTAGATGTAGCCAACTAGCCCCTTCCTCCCAAAATATCAGGCCTTGTCCCTATTTTAGATAGGATTATTATTATCATTAATGTGAGCTGGCAGAATTGTTAGCATGCTGGATGAAATGCTGAGCGCTTTTTTGCCTGTTACTACATCCTGAGTTCAAATTCCACCAAGGTCAACTTTGTTTTCCTCTTTCGGGGTTGATAAAATAAGTATCAGTTGAACACTGAGGTCAGTGTAGTCGATTCACCCCCACCTCCTCTTGTGGCAAAAATTGGAAATAATTATTATAATTAAGGCAGTGAACTGGCAGAATCGTTAGCACATGAAGCAAAAAGCTTGGTGGAATTTTGGCGCTTTGGTATTTTGGCTATCTTTTATATGTTGAATTCAAATTCCGTTGAGGTTGACTTTGTCTTTCATCCTTTCGGAGTCAATATCCGTTGAGCACTTACCCCCTCCCTCGAAATTGCTGGCCTTGTGCCAAAATCTGAAACCATTATTTTTTATTATTATTGAATGAGAGAGCAGCGCATGCCATCAAAGTGATGCTGGGGTACAAATATACGAAGCCCAGTATATCCTTCATGACTACCTGTCTGATAAGTGTACAACAGGTGCATGCATCACAACCGCCCGAAATTGCTGGCCTTGTGCCAGAATTTGAAGCCATTATTATTAAGTGGTGGGCTGGCAGAAGTGTTTGTCTTAGACAAAATACCTTGCAACATTTCATCTGGTTTTACAAACCTGAGTTCAAATGCTGCTGAGGTCAACATAGCCTTTCATTCTGTCAGGGTCAATAAAGTAGGTACCAATTAAATACTGGGGTTAATGTTATCAACTAGCCCCTCCCCCTCCAATTTCAGGCCTCGTGCTTATATTAGAAAGGATTATTTTTATTATAAAGGAAGTGAGCTTGCAGAATCATTCATGTGCTGGGCAAAATGTTTCCTGACATCATTTCTATCAGGTTGATTTTTGCCTGAAGTTGATTTTTGCCTTTCCCCTTTTTGGGGGTCAGTGAAATAAGTGCCACTTAAACACAGGGGTTGATGTAATTGATTAAACCCCTTTCCACTACATGTGCCTAGAGTAGAAAGAAATTATTATTGTTCTAATCTTACAGTTCTATATTTAAGAAATGAGGAATTATGTACATTATTTATATTATTTACATTTGACAGATATTTGTCCTCATCTTGTTTGTTGTTAACACAACATTTCAGCTGATATACCTTCCAGCCTTCATCAGGTGTCTTGGGGAAATTTCGAATCTGGGTTCTCTTTCCTAAGGTATTTTTCGATATTATTATTATTATTGTTATTCAGGTCACTGCCTGGAATCAAACTCAGAATCTTGGGGTTAGTAGCCTGCACTCTTAATCACTATGCCATATGCCTGTGGCATATCTATACATTGGATTACAGAAGCATATGGCATAGTGGTTAAGAGCGCGGGCTACTAACCCCAAGATTCTGAGTTCAATACCAGGCAGTGACCTGAATAATGATAATAATATAGAAAAATACCTAAGGAATGAGAACTCAGGTTTAAAATTTCCTCCAAGACACCTGATGAAGGCTGGAGGGTATATCAGCCGAAATGTTATGTTAACATCAAACAAGATGAGGACAAATATCCGTCAAATGTAAATAATGTATTCTAATCTTTATTATTATTTTATGTTTATGGAATAACTTTAACCTATATATGCCCCATAAAAAATTTCACTGTATTTCGATTAAATGTTATGGTAAGCTTTCACAGTCTGGAAGAGAAGGACAGATTGCAACTGTTTGCTACGGGTGTTGACTTCCTACCCAAGCATTTCGTAAACCCAGTCAGATGCTTCCTGGCGAGTTCATGTCCAAACAAGCAGGAGACACAAAGGGGTGTATATGGGTTAAGCCTTCAGATTAAAACTAAAAATGATTTTCTAACCCCTGGTTCCCCTCTCCAGATATTTCCAGTTATCATTTCAGTCAACACCAGTGACTCCAGTCCCATGCTTCACTTCCTCCAACATGATATCATGTGACTGCCAACTCTTCACATGTGGCTTAATCATTTAAACAACTGCAGCATGAAAGATCTTCTCCCTCCCTCTCTTTCTTTCTCTTTTTATTTGCTTTGTTTGCATCTTTTTGCTGATGCTTTAAAATCCCAGTTTCCTGCGAGCTGTTGTCCAGATAATGTGTGACTATTTAACATATTAACTTCCCAACAACTGACCACTGGTACTTCCGTGGTGCAAATCCTCTGGCATGCTGTAGTGAATTAAATTTGTTCTTCCCATTTGTTGCCGTGTGTGCATCTGCATTTTTCTCTTCCTAATTTATTACTGACTGACCATCCAACGATGACCTCAACATTGACTTGTAATCAGCTCTCTTGTGCAAGTGCTGCCAATTGAAAGTGCCATCTGCAGGTTTCAGGGGTCATCACGAGAGAATGTGCACTGTTTCAGGGCTTTCTTCTTGATGGCTTTATAGTATGTCCTACCCACTGATTAGCTCTCAACCATTGATTGTTGATCTTAAGTCCTTCATCTTGAGACCATCAGCATCATTCAAATTTTGGATTGATGCAGATTTAACTAGCCATATAAGCCAAGATGTATCTGCTTTACCCATAACAAGGTTTCATCAGCCCTTTTCAGCCCATATCCAATGGCTGGCTCTCTCAGATGTTGATTGGATTTCTTTCAAGGTATGGAACAATGACTTCTGCTGCCTACATTAATACAAAAACTGAATCCTTTTCGTCTCTAAAAGGACTGATTATTTTTGTCCACATGTAAGATACAGCTAAGGAAACCAATTCTCCAGTGTACAGTAGAACCTCAGTTTATGAATTTAATTTGTTCCTGAAGGCCGTTTGTCACCCAAAATCAGTTTTTATTCCCATAGGAAATTTAAGGGAAGGCACAGTGAATTCAAGTAGGAAAGTACCCCGAGTGAAACCCAGACAGTAACTGACATTCTCCCACTGATGCTCCCAGCTTGTTGCTGCCAGTTTACACGTCTGTTATTCACCCAAAATATTTTATGTTTGAAAAATTGTTCATAAACCGATTGTCTTTGAGACTGATTGGCCAACTGAGATAATCTAAATGGCCAATTAAGATTAACACTAGCTAAGACTGGATGAAGGAGACTTATTTAATCAATAAACTGGTCATTTCAGCCTAAGTGCTTGGCTGTGACTGGACAATTTAAAACAACTAACTGGCTGAATCTGGAGAATTTAGATCAACTGGCTGGCTGAAAAAGGACAATTGAGAGCCCTGGTTGGCTGAGATTAGATAATTAAAGCCAACTGGTCAATTGAAATGAGAGACAATTTAGATTATCTGGTAGATTCTAATTGGTCAAGAGAGACTAATTAGTTGGGACTTAGTTAACATTAACTGGTTGGACAAAACTGGAGGCTGATTGATGAAGAGCAACTAGGGTTAGCTAAAACTGTTTTTCAAACCGTCTTATTGAAACTGGTCATCATACTTGACCTTCTTCGATCAAATAGTCTGGCTCATATTGGACCAAAGACAGCTCAAAATGACCAAGTGAAAACCCTTGCTAGTAATAAACCTGATATAGATGGAGCAAGACTGGTTGCCATTCTGATGATGGCAGGCTGATAAATGGATCAACCAACTGGGACCATTTGAGACTTGATGAGTTGCATTTTTGGTTAATTAACCACTAGCTAGTTCTGATTATCATACTAAATCATAATGTATCTCTATCTGTTGTATTGTTTTGTGCTGTGCTGTGGAAATTAACGAATTGTCTATGGCTACCGTTAACATCTCTGTTGTGATTTGTCCGTGTTCTGAGTGCCGCTGAGCATGTAAGATTGTTGAATGCTTTTCAGAGCATGAGAATTTTTTTTCTCTTTCTCCCTCCTGTCTTCTTAACGATACAGGCGTTTGTAGGTATGGGAAAACCCTCTTTAGGACTCAAGTGGCTGGCCGTGTCTTCGGTCACTGAACCGTGGATGAGTTCATTTTTCGATATCATCGTCACAGACCAAGACGTGAACCACCTCAGGGAGGTAAATTTAAAAAAAAAATAAAAAAAAGTTAAACATAACATTAATTTTTATTTTTCTCCAATCTGTTGGCTAAATCCTGGTCTGCTCTTCTTCCACATCTTTATTATTACCATTATTATTTTTTCATTTATTCAATTTTATTTCTTATCTAAACCTGGGTATTTAACACCTTCATACTCACCTACTCTTGGCTATTTTAATCAACACTTGCTAATTATTTACACAAGCTTTTCTTTTTTTTTTTTTTTACAATTATTTTCGAGTGTATTTTTTTATTTTTGGAGGTGTGTTTTATTTATCTTTTTTTATTTGTTCACCATTTGGGTTGTTTTTATATTGTACATTTTTATTTTATATATTTTTTGTTTCTTTTTATTGGTGGCCATTTTGTCTGTCTGACTGTCTATCTGGATGGATGTCTCTATTTCTAATTCTCTCTCACAATCTTATACTTTCTCATTCAACTAATTTTCCTATTTCATTTTAAAGTGTGTAGGTTGGGGCAAACCATTCTTCTTCTCTCTCAGTTTCTCTCTCTCTCTCAGTTTCTCTCTCTCTCTCTCTCTCTCTCTTCCCCCTCCCCCATGCTGTGTTTTTCTTTTCATTAATCCTTGTTTCTCTCCAGTTCTTTGTCTCTCTTTTTATTTTCATTCTGTTTACATTCTCAATAACTTGGATTGAAATAATCTTACAAAGATCTGTCTCTCTTTTGTTTCGTTCTATTTCTCTTGTTCTCTCTCTTGCTCTCACTCTCTCCCCTCTCTGCTGCATGCTCTCCATCACTATCTCAATTGTACTCCTTCTATCTCCTCTATTATCTTTCTATGGTGTAATCTCTCTATATCTCCTTCTCTCTCTTTCTCCTCTTCTTCTTTCTGTTGTCTTCATTTGTTGAACCCACTTTCACTAGTCTACTTGTAAACGACTGAAGCTTCTGTCCCCAGCTGAAATGACCACTTACCAGAAAGCAGGTCCTGTTCATTGCTGAGCATTTTTTTCATTCATTTAGTTTCATTAGAAATGGTCAGTGACAAATCCAGCTAAAGTATTTGGTCCCTAAAGAGTTCCATTTGAATCAGTTTCCAATGTGTGAATGTCAATTCATGCAGCTATGTTAAGTAGAAAGAGAAAATATAACCCCCCCCCACACACACACAGATAGATATGTATATCTATATCTGTATATATGTGTGTGTGTTTGTGTGGATAAATATAAATACATATAGATTGATATGTTTTACATCAACTAAAAATATTCTCACAGCCATACGTACGTTGATCTTTCTATTGGTGTCTGTGTAATTAGTTTCGTCAGCCTGCAAAAACAGAGCTGGAGAGTATTATTTAACCTGAAATCACCAGATTATACATATGGATGACTTTGCTCTCATTATCTCGTTTAATATCATTATCTCACTGAGAGTAAACTCCTCAGTGGAGGAAGAAGACAAAGAAAAAAACAACCGAAAGCTAAAAGATAAAAATATTTTCACTTACTGATCAATAATGCAGTGATAATATTCAATCAAATTGTGTGTGTGTGTGTGTGTGTGTGTTGTGTTTCTCATTTTTATTATTCATAGTGGGAAGATGGAGAGTGTAGAAAAGGGAGACAACAACAGAAAAATGTGTTTCTTTTGCTTAAGGTCTTGGCACAAATACTCCTGCCAGTAACAACTTTAGCTGCTGGTGTTAGGAAAATGACCCCAATAACCCCTAGTCGGTCAAGTACTGGCAGGGGTCGATATAAACCATTGTGCCTCCATTTCTAACCCTCACTCCTTCCAAACAATAAAAAGGCTGTAGCCTGCTTAATAAGAATGGAAAAGTTTTGTTGTAACTCATGGAGTCTTGCATGCATAGCAAGCTTCCTCCTCCTGCTGCAACTACTACTACTACTACTACTACTACTACTACTACTACTACTACTCATCATCATCATCATCATCACCATCATCAAGGCGGTGAGCTGGCAGAATTGTTAGCATGCTGGACAAAATGCTTAACAGTATTTCACCCGTCTCTCCATTCTGAGTTCAAACTCCACTGAGTATGACAGGGCCTTTCATCCTTTCGGGCTCGATAAAATAAGTACCAGTCGAATACTGGGGTCGATGTAAGCTAGTCTTTTGACAAAAATTTGAAATCATAATAATAATAATAATAATAATAATAATAATAATAACTATTATTATTATTATTATTGTTATTATTATTATTAATAAAGTGGTTAACTTTTAGAATCATTAGCAGAATGCACAAAATACTTTCTCTTAGAATTGTAAGAAAAGTTCAGAATCTCTAAGTAAAAGGTATCAATTGTATTTGTGGAGTTCTCCAAAGCATTTGATAATGTCAACAGAAAGGCCATGCCATGTATCTTGTTGATATGTTGACCAATGGCATCCTGGATGAGATTGTCAGCGTCATCTCTATCATTTATAACAACCCATTGAGCTTTGTGCAAAGCCACAGACAGTTCAACTGAAGAGCTTGAAACAACAGCAGGAGTCCTGCAAGGAGTCACTTTAGCTCCCTTTCTCTTTGCGATTATATTGCACTCTACATCTTTTACTTAACTCAATCACTGGGATGCAGCCATGCTGGAGCAACATGTTGAAATGTTTTAGTCATACAAATCAACTCCGGTATTCATTTTTAAGCCTAGTATATATTCTGTAGTTTTTTTGTTTTTTTTTATTATTGCTGAGCTGATAAGTTACAGGGATGTAAACAAACCAATACTGGTTGGCAAGTGGTGTGTGTGTGTGTGTGGGGGGGGTAAATACAGGCACACACCAAGGGTGAGCTTTGATAGTTCCTGTCTTCCAAATCTACTCAGAAGGCATCGATGTCAGCCTAGGGCTACAGTAGAAGATATTTTGCCCGAACCTGTAGCCATATGCTTTCCAAGTGAGCTTCTTAACCACACAGCTATGCCTGCACCTGCTCTCATGTATATATCATCATGATTTAACATCTGCTTTCCATGCTGGCATGGGTTGGATGGCTTGATTGAGAACTGACAAGCCTGGGAGTCTGCACCAGCCTCAAATCTAACCTGGCAAAGTTTCTACAGCTGGATGCCCTTCCTAACACCAACCACTCCAAGAGTATAGTGGGTACGTTTTACAATGCCACTAGCATGGGGGCCAGTCAGGCGGCACTGGCATCAATCACTGGCTCAAATGGTGCTTTTTATGTGCCACTGGCACCAGGGGCAAGTCAGGTGGCACTGGCATCAACCAGGCATTGGCATCGACTGGCACTGATATTTACATACATACATATATGTATGTGTGTGTGTGTTATATATATATATGTACATATGAAATACATTTGTATGCATTTACTGCACACATTTACACATAAATACATGTGTATATACACACACTTCTCCATTATGTCCACTTTAATGAAACAATGTTTTAATTCTCTTCTCATCATCACATTTTCCTGATAGCATCTTTGTTATATTTTATATATCATATAATGGTGTCTACGCGCGTGTGTGTGTGTGTGTGTGTGTGCACGAATGCCCTGCTGTAAGGTTGTATTTCTCTATTGCTTCCACATGTGTGATGATTACATGGGTTTGTTTGGGATTTTAACCTCAATCTAATTATCATCAAGAACAATACTAATGGAAGTTTTAACAATAATAACAATAACAGTGGTGGTGGTGGTGGTTTTCGGTGGTGGTGGACAGGGTGGAATATGGTGACGATCGTGATAGTGAAATTGTCATATATACTATGGAAGTAAGTCTGAAATTAATTGATATAATTTTTTCTGGAAAATGTAGACATTAAATGATGCGGTTATCATGCATTTTCATATGCAAAAAAGAAAAAAAAAGGAAAATGTACAATAATGATGAAAAAATTAAAAAAAAATGTATTCTAGCCTTCTCTGGAATATTTGTGATATATATATATATATATATATATGTATGTATGTATGTATATATGTGTTGATATAGAACAGTGAGAAGGAGTGCTCAATGCTGCATTGGTAGATAAATATTCTTCATTTCTGGGTTACCAAGATCATCATTGGTTGGTATTTGTCTTTCATGTTGCAGACTTGATAATTATTGAGAGATTCCTCTTTACATGAAAGTGTTGTTATATAGGCGCTCCGCCAACTCAATGACACCTCCTTCTACTCCCCTCTGTCCTCTGACCCCACGCTTAGCTACCAACAGACGGTATCCTCTACTGTCCATGACCTCATCTCGTCCTCCCGTCTCCCCCACACCGCATCCAACCTCATTGTCCGAACCCCACGCACCCCCACCATTTACTTCCTCCCCAAAATCCAGAAACCCAACAACCCTGGCTGCCCCATCGTCTCCGCCTGTAACTGCCCCATGGAGCTCATCTCAAAATACCTTGACCGTGTCCTTACTCCTCTAGTGGCATCTCTTCCATCCCAATCTACGAGGTGGGAGTGTTACCCCAAATGATAAGCTAGTCTTCAGACACAGATACACATAGTCCTATATTTGTATATAATACCTTGTTATAATTGCATAGATAAGTCGTTATCATCATCATCATCATTTAATGTCCATTTTCTATGCTGGCATGGGTTGGGGGCAGTTTTGACCAGAGGTAGCAAGGCCAAGACCCACACTAGGTTCCATTGTCTGTTTTGACATGGTTTCTACAGCTGGATGCTCTTCCTAGCACCAACCACTTTACAGAGTGCACCACATGCTTTTTTTATGTGGAACCAGCATCACCAGTGCCTTATACATGGAACCAGCCCCACCAGTGCCTTATATGTGGCACCAATGAGGGTGCTTCATACATGGTACCAGCGCAAGTGCTCTTTACATGGCCCCAGCATGGGTGATCTTTATGTGGCACCAACACAGGTACTTTATGCATGGCACAAGCACGAGTGCTTTTTATGTGGCACCGGTATTCCTTGAAAGATGTTTCTGTTTTTTCGATAGTGATGCTAAAAATGGAAGTGTTTCTTTGCTTTTGATGCTATCCATGGGGGTGAGACGCATCCAACTAGGACACCAAGGAATGGCAATTCCAGAAACAGTAGTAAACTGTTTTATTTCTTCCTTGTTGCCTTTTAAGTCTGCCTTATAAAGAATCCTGTTTCTAGTTTATTTTATTGCCACTGTGTATATTCAAGATATCTTATCAGTTGAGTGAGAATTATATTTCTCTGCACCCTCCCCCTCCTGCTTCATCTTCTCGGGGTGGGGTGGGGACAACCGGCAGGGAGTAGGATAATGAGGTTGTGTTCTTGGTATGAAATTTAGTTGTTGTTGTTGTTATTGGAGCCAGCTGAATGAGCAGAGTTATGCTCAAAGATGTTCCAGCTGTCATTGTTCTGCTTTCCTGATGTTCTTAATCAATTTTCATCGAACCGGCTTATGTATGGCTAAAGACACTCCAGTTGTGACGCTCCCATCTTGCCAATGCCATTTAGTCTCAGATAGATCTATGACTGAATGCGTTCCAGCCTTGACTATCCTGTCTGTTATAGATTACATATAACTACATTATGTAATGTTCCCTTTCCTTTCCTGATACAGCAGAGTATGATTTGAGGCAGAATTTTGTTGTCATTTCTAGCATGATGCATGACCACATAGTGGCTTCATTATTGGGTCAGACTTTTTTGTCTTGTATTAAGGCATGGTCTGCCTAGGAGTACATTACCAAATGTCTCTTTGTTTTAAGATAATAGTGTGGGATTTGAGGTAGAATTTGGTTGCTATTTCTAGCATGTTGCATGACCACACAGAGGCTCTACTGTTGGTTCAGGTCACATTTTGTATTGAGTGTATCTAGGACTACACTACTTAATGTGTTCTTTTTTGAAGAAAGGAAGGTATTATCAGCAGGTGATTTAGTTGCTCTTTCTAGTAGCCAATTCCACCCCTTCCCAGACCCCAGTTGAACTGTCCAAACCATGCCAGCATGGAAAATGGACGTTAAACGATGATGATGATGATGATATATTTATACATATCTAAAGATAAATAAATAAAAAAATAAGTTATAAATGATGGCCATTACATATTTTTTTCTTTACTGCAGTAAATTTGACTTACAGCTGTTTCCCAGTAGTCATTACAGGTCCATCATTGATAGGTTTACTCAACCTGTCAGTTGATTGGTTGAGAGGAACTGAACAGCCTCAAAAATCTAATGCTACCTTCAACTGTCATTTCTGCTTTCTATATATGTATGTGTGTGTGTTTATTCCACTTCCCACTTGACAACTGGTTTATGTCCCTGTCACATAGCAGTTCAACAAAAGAGACCGATAGAATAAGTTCCAGACTTGAAAAGAAAAATAAGCACAGGGGTTGATTCTGAGAATTCTTCAGTTGTGTGGTGCCCCAGCATGGCCACAGTCTCATATGACTGAAAAAGATAAAAGATAAAATCTCTAGACCTTTTCCAGACAATCCTTGTTGATGACCACCTCCACTCAGGAAGCATTTTCACAAAAGAGGTTCTAGTAGCACCACAACAACGACAACAACAAACCTCTGAACTCTGTTAGCAATGAGTGAACCTTCCTCACATTCCATTGCTGGTGGTAGGTTACCATTCTGCAGTGTTTTTCTTGGATATTTAGGATCAACATTGTGTCCTAAAATCTATTCATCTTTTTTCTCAGGAAGATGTTGGTCGTAGGGTTTCAGGGTGATTTGGCTGTTGTTTCTGTCAGGCCGAGCGACTGCATCGAGATTCCCTCATTTGTTTCTCTTCAAATATAAATGAAATGCCATCCCTTACCGCCACTACTACCCCCACCACTACCACCTCCTCCACTACCGCCTTTATCATCAATAAGCAGCCATTCTAATTATGAACACTGTTATCAGATCAGTAAGTTATATTTTTTACAGTCCCAACTCCCCATCCCTGCAGCTGTTGAGGCCACCCCTATGTAAGGTTACCCTTACTGTGCATGCACACACACACACACACACCCACCCACACACAGTCTCTCTCTCTCTCTCCCTCCCCACACATGTATGCGTGTGTGTATGTGTATGCATATATGTATATTGGCATGTGGTGTGTGTGTGTATGTTTCTATGTGTATGACATATTCTAAGTGTAAAGGTGGCGAGCTGGCAGAATTGTTAGCACGCCGGGCAAAATGCTTAGCGGTATTTCGTCTGCCGTTACGTTGTGAGTTCAAATTCCGCCGAGGTCGACTTTGCCTTTCATCCTTTCGAGGTGGATAAATTAAGTACCAGTTGCATGCTGGGGTCGATGTAATCGACTTAATCCCTTTGTCTGTCCTTGTTTGTCCTCTCTATGTTTAGCCCCTTGTGGGTAGTAAAGAAATATATTCTAAGTGTAAATCCTGTTCTCTGGAATGAAGCCCCTGTAGGGTTTGCTACTGCTGGCAGCACTTCGTAAACATTGTTACTTCTAGTAGCACCACAACAACGACAACAACAAACCTCTGAACTCTGTTAGCAATGAGTGAACCTTCCTCACATTCCATTGCTGGTGGTAGGTTACCATCAGTCAGACTTGTTGACTGTGGCCAGTATCCATGGCCTTGTCATTTAATAATACGAAGGTGAGTCAAAAAGTAATGCCATTTCGTTTAGGACAGGTATAATTACCAATACAGGAACGTGTATCATACATCAAAATGAAGCTGGTTCTCTGTGGGTCACATGCCTACAACATAGTCACCATTTCTCTCAATAGCAATGTTCCACCTTCGAATGAGATCAGGTATCCCTGCCCTGTAAAATTCTGTTGACTGTTCTTTGAGCAACTTCTTCACTACAGTTTTCACTTCCTCGTCACTGGAATAATTTAGTGCCTTCAGACTATCATCTCTTCAGCCCCATGAAAGAAGGTTTGAGAGGCAAACATTATTCCAGTGACGAGGAAGTGAAAACTGCTATGAAGAAGTGGCTCAAAGAACAGTCAACAGAATTTTACAGGGCAGGGATACATGTTCTCATTTGAAGGTGGAACATTGCTGTTGTTGAGAAGTAGGGATGTGATCCACAGAGGACCAGCTTTGTTTTGATGTATGATACATGTTCCTGTGTTGGTAATTATATCTGTCTTAAACAAAATGGCATTACTTTTTGACTCACCCTCGTAAAATGCAGCACATGGAACAACAAATGAACATATGGAAAACAAGAAAAATGCATGCATGATGGATGCAGATAGGCTCAACCCCTCATCAGCTGTTGAGTGGATATCATTACAATTTTGATACTTTCTGGTAATATTGTTCAATTTGGCAATGTCAGCAACGTAAGCTGCTGGAGTATAAATGAGAGTATATGATAGATGTAGATGAATGAAAAGAATGAGACAAATACGAGAAGGAAAAGAGAAAGAACAGATGACATCCCTAGACTGAATGGTATTAGGGACAGGTTGTGAAGGGTACTAGGAAAAAATATATGTACCATGAAAGACACAAATAAGTAAAACTAATGAAAGAGAAAACTGTAACAGAGAAAGAAGCAGCAAATGATAAGATTTGGTTAAGTTGAATAAACAATGATTTATTCTTTTCATTATAAAGATAAGATTGCCAAAAGAGAATGATAGTTATTTACATAATTTACATTTGATGGATATTTGTCCTCCTCTTGTTTGTTTTCAACACAACGTTTCGGCTGATATACCCTCCAGCCTTCATCAGGTGTCTTGGGGAAATTTCAAACCTTGGTTCTCATTCCTAAGGTATTTTTCAATGTTATTATTTTTATTATTATTATTATTCAGGTCACTGCCTGGAATCGAACTCGGAATCTCGGGGTTAGTAGCCCTTGCTCTTAACCACTATGCCTGTGGGCAATTATGGAATGAATTTTAGAGCTTATAAATTTAATCTTTTCCTATCCTTCCTTAATACCAGTTCCCATATGCTGTTCATATCTGCACTCGGTCTGCTTAGGAGGTTGTTGTGTCCTAGCATATGTGCTGCTTCTTTTAGTTTTTGTATTTTCCAGAGGTGTTCTCTGTCTATTATTTTAACTTCATCCCACAGGGGGAGGTGGTCTCCATTTTTTCACACATGATCAGCTATACCCAATTTATCAATATCTCCTTGTCTGGAAGAAGGATCTAATTGACTTCAGTTCTGGTGGGTCTGTTGATGTGGCTGTGGTCTGCTGTTTGTTGCTGTAAACGAAGACCAGAGAAGGCTGGATGAAGAAAGCTGTGAAACAGGCTGGATTTCTGGGTTAGCAATGCTGCTCCCAAGAGACGTGGTTTTTATAACCCTGGGTAGGCTCTGGAGACAAAGTGGTCTTCCCCCATGTTGAAAACAAACTGCTGCAAAAATGCAATTGGACAGTTAGTAACTGACCAACACATACAGCTAGTTTGGCAAGCCACTAGATCATGTGACTCAAGGGAAAGAAAAGGTCTTCTAAACCCATACGGCGATATTTAAGCTTAAACAACCAAACATATAAAAGCATTACACACTTTTGCCACAAAACTAATAAATGCACAGAATGTCTTACAACTCTGTGACATAAATATGTTGTTGTGTGAAGTAACTCTAATGGGAAATATGGTGCTGACCCAACTGACTGGGACTTCATTTCACCCCTGCCATCAGTGGGAGCAGTGTTTCGTTAATAAGTGTTGTGTGACCCTGCTCAGCTCTGTTTCTGAGCCCTCTTAACTAACAATGCCGTATAGGATGGTACTTTATGTCCATCACTTCATTTATTCTTCTACTGCTTTTATCCTCAGTCATTGGATGGCAACCATGTTGGGGACCAGTGGCGTAGCTAGAATGTGTGCCACCCTGGGTTGACTGCCCCTTTTGCTTCCCTTTGTTTCCCTTAGTTATACTGCTAGCTGGAATACCACCTTGGCGGGTTGAATTAATCAGATCGTCCCCAATGCTTACGTTAAATCTGCTCCTTAGTCTACCAGTCTCTTTTGACCAGCTGTGAAGTTACGAGGCTACACACAAACACCATGTGTCAAGCAGTGAAAGACATACACACAGATGCATGTATGTATGTTTACTTGCACGTGCACACACATGCAACAGGCTGCAGCAAAGTTTCCTTCTGCCAAATTCACTCACGATGCATTGTTGGCCTGGGAGGCTAGCAGAAGAGACTTGCTGAAGGATTGAACCTGCTACAATGTGGTTGGAAAGAGAAATTCTTTACGCATTCATGTCTGCACCTACTCTGTGTGTGTGTGTGTGTGTGTGTGCATGTGTGTTTGTATGTGTAGGTGTGTATATGCTCACACATCTTTCAACCTTAACACAAAAGAAATTAATGTGCGCACAAGAAATTAATCTACACAAAAGATTTATTTCCAAAAATAGTGGGGCATATATATATGTGTGTGTGTGTGTATGTGTGCATATATTTATATATGTATATGCATTCATTAGACATGTCTTTTGTTACAGGAAAAAATAGAGGGAAAATTGGTCCTCAGCACTTTAGTACTCAACTGTTTCTGGTGTATAACTTACGGAAATAATAAATGTGTGTGTGTGTGTGTTTGAGTATGAATGTGTATATGATAAACGCAATACACTCCAGTTTCTGTATATGCACATATAAATAAGAATGTGTGTGTATGGTATATATGTCTCATATATATATATATATATATGAATGTCTGTGTCTAGAGGAGAAGTGTCACCACATACTTTTCTGACTTTAGACTGTTAACTATTGAGAGAGGGAGAGAGAGAGAGGGATGCTATGTAACTGAAAGGAGGAGTGAAAAAAAGGAAAAAGCGGAACCATTAAAAATGTGGCAATGAAGTGATTCATATGGCGAGGAAGATGGTGATGGGATGTTGGTGCTGATGATGGTGTATATTGTGTGTGTGTGTGAGTGGGTGGCTGGCTGTTTGAAACTCTTAAGACTTGGTTTCCTCTTGTAATGTAAATATATACTCTCTCTCTCTTTTTCTCTACTTCTATTTCTTTCTCCAGCCACGTACACACACAAGTCTGTCTGTCCGTCACTCACTCACGCACACACACATATTCATGCATGTTGGGCATTGATGGCTTGGTGTGCGTGTCTATAATAAAAGATACACTATTCTTCTAGGTTTACAATCCCAAATTTCCAATCTACACACACACACACACACTCACACACACAAACTGTCTCTCTCAAAAGGTTTACAGACTCGCAGACTGGCGGCAAAAACCGAAACCTGAGACATGGAAAACTTTTGTGTTCTTTTCATACACCACACCTTCTATCTTCACCCCCGCCCCGTTCCTCCCACCACACTCATCCACACTGGTTGTTGGAACCATGTACAATGGTTTTAAAAGAGGTAAAACTAAATTACTATTATTCTTATATTCTTTGTGTTGGGAAAACATTTGTTGCTGTTAATTACTGTTGCTGTTGTTGTTCTGAATTGTGTCGGTGTCCTGCATCTACTCTGTCTGCCACCTTCCCAGAGTTCATGTAACATCAGTTGTATAAGTTAATTGAATTCAATCACCAAGCATTGTTATTATTATTATTATTATTATTCAGTAGTTTTATTTTTATAGCGTGCTTTCACTTCACTACCGAGCGCAGCTCTGTGTGCCTTGGGTATGTGCTGTGATTTGTTATGATGCTCTGATGGTTATTGTATGGAAAGTGTTCTGCGTAGGATGTGTGCAGTGTGTGTGCAGTGCCTTATTATTATTATTATAATTATTATTATTATTATTATTGTTGTTGCTATTATTCAGGCAGTGAAAGGTGGTGAGCTGGCAGAATCGTTAGCACACTGGACGAAATGCTTAGTGGTATTTCACCTGTGTTTATGTTCTGAGTTCAAATTCCGCCAAGGACAACTTTGCCATTCATCCTTTCGGGGTCGATAAATTAAGTATCAGTTACACACTGGGGTTGATATAATCGACTATTCCCTCCCACCACCAAATTCGAGGCCTTGTGCCTATAGTAGAAAGGATTAATGTTGTTATAATAAGGGCATTAATTTGGCTGAACGAGTAGAGCTTTGGACAAGCTTCCACGTTATGTTATGGCTGTTTATGTTCTGAGTTCAAATCCTGCCTGAGTCAACTTTGTTTTTCATTATTCCTCATCATCTAGATAGTTCTGTCTCAAGTCCTCAAACTCAGGGCCAGTTACTTGGTTTCCATAGAGTATAGGAGACTGAGAAGACCACAACATTTCCTCCCTGGAGTGAGGTGCCAGTCCATCGCAGTTTACAGCTGAGTGGACTGGAGTAATGTGAAAGGAAGCACTTTGCTCAAGAACACAGCATGCTGACCAGCCCCCAGGATTGAAACCACAATTTTGTGCTCATGAGTACAATGCCCCTAACCACTTGTCCACCTGCCTTTGCCATTCATAATTCTGGAATGAATAAAGCAAAATGTCAGTCGAGTACTGGGATGTGATGTACTCAACACACACACACAAACTCTCTCTCTGTCCAAATTTACGGCCCCATGACACTGGCATAGTAAAATGGTAGATTCAGCAGGTTGAGACCAGATTCTGTGTTTTCATTTTGACACTGTGTACCTAGGACTATGTTATCCAATGTCTCCTTTGTTAAAAGCCTGTAATATATGATTCCAAGGAAATCTGGCTACTATTTCTAGCACATATTCAGTATTATAAATGCAAGCATGGCTGTGTGGTTAAGAATCTTGCTTTGCAACCACATGGCATTGGGTTCAGCTCCACTGCATGGCACCTTGGGCAAGTGCCTTCTACTACAGCCCCGAGCCAACCAGTCCCTTTTGAATGAATTTGATTGACAGAAATTGTATGGAAGCTTGCCATGTATATGTGTGTGTGTGTGTGTGTGTGTGTGTGTGTGTGTATGTGTGTGTGTGTGTGTGTGTGTGTGTGTGTGTATGTGTGTATGTGTGTGTGTATGTGTATGTATGTGTGTGTGTGTGTGTGTGTGTGTGTGTGTGTGTGTGTGTATGTGTGTGTGTGTGTGTGTACGCGTGTGTGTGTGTGTGTTGTGTGTGTGTGTGTGTGTGTGTGTGTGTGGCCTGGTGGTTAGGTGTAATGCATTCTTGACCATGAGGTGATGGTTTCGATTCCCCTGACCAGCTGTTTGTTGTGTTCTTGAGTAAAGCAATCCATTTCACCGTATTCCGACCTCTCAGCTGTAAATGGCCAAGCCTTCTGACCAGGTGGGGTGGGGGATGAATGTCAGCCTGCTTACCTAGCCGGCAGGGTGGGCATCATTCAAAAGCTAAATCGATGCAAAAGTGCATTGTGAGCAGCAATGTGTAATAACATCAGTTAGTCTGGTTGAGCACATGATATATATGTATCATCATCATAAACATCATCATTTAATGTCCGTTGTCCATGCTGGCATGGGTTGGACGGTTTGACTGGGTGTTGGCAAGCTGGAAGGCTGCACCAGGCTCCATTCTTGATCTGGCAGAGTTTCTACAGCTGTATGCCCTTCCTAATGCCAACCACTCAGAGAGTGTAATGGGTGCTTTTAAGTGCCACTGGCCCGGATACCAATATATATATATATATATATATAAATATATATACATACAAGCACAATAGCTAGTTATAAAATTTAAAGAATAGATAGAATAGTAATGTATACTAAACAGTAAAGTGCGTCACCACATCAAAGTGCCTGTTGAATGTTACCCCAGGCAGATTCTCCGCCAGCTGGTTACCCATGCAACACTCTGCACCCTACATATATAATATATCGCTAGCAGGGGGAGCAAACTGCTACTACCCTCCAGCAGCTAACAGGATCGCAAGAAACTCAGTTTTGAGCTACTTGGCTCATCCTCAGCTGCAAGCACCTGCACACTGGAGCAATAACTAAGATCTACTTCTGCCAAAGATATATTATAAACAAAGTGACATATCGGCACAGGAGTGGCCATGTGGTAAGTAGCTTGCTTACCAACCACAGGGTTCCGGGTTCAGTCTCACTGTGTGGCACTTTGGGTAAGTGTCTTCTACTACAGCCTTGAGAATGGATTTGGTAGACAGAAACTGAAAGAAGCCTGACGTGTGTGTAGGTGTGTGTGTGTGCATGTGTGTGTGTGTTTGTGTGTTTGTTCCTCCAACATAGCCTGGCAACTGCTATTGTTGTGTTCATGTCCCCATAACTTAGCAGTTCAGCAAAAGAGACCAATAGAATAAGTACTAAGCTTACAAAGAATAAGTCCTGGAGTTGACTTGCTCGATGAAAGGCAGTGCTCCAGCATGGCTGCAGTCAAATGACTGAAACAAATAGAAAAAAAATAAAAAAAGAATATATGTATGTATGCATGTATGTATGTATGTAGATACACCTGTATGTGTGTTTCCTCACTCCACTTTGTTGTTGGCCTCTGTTGGTTTGTTTGCATCTCTGTAACTTAGCAGTTTGGAAAAAGGGACCAACTAATAGAATAAGGACCTAAATAATAAGGTCCTTATAAGGATAAGGCCTTAAATCAAAGCCATTATTACTGGGATTGATTTATTTTCAACTAAACCCTTCTAGGCAGTGCCCCAGCATGGTCGTAAGAGATAAAAGAGGTGTTTCCACCAATAGATGTCTCTCCTGTCATCGATCCTTTTTGTCATCTCTTATCACACACTGGGATGCAGTATTTTAAGACCAGCATACATGTGTATCGTGAGTTCAAGCCCAGCTAGGGCCTACTTTACTATTTATCGTTCTGTAATGTGTGTGTGTGTATGTGCTTGTGTGTGTGTACATCTGTGTGTCTGATCATGTACCTCTGTTTGTGTCTGTGTATGTGTGTGCATCTTGTTATATGTCTGTGGTTGTGTGCATCTCTGTGCATGTGTCTGAGGTTGTATATCTGTGTGCGTGCATGCACGCATGCATGTATGTGTGTGTCTGAATGCATCTGTAGATCTGCATGTGTTTGTGTGCATCAGTATGTCTTTGCATCTGTGTTAGTATGTGTGTGTGTTGTGATAAAATAAATACTAGTAACATTTGAGGGTGAGGGTGACTTAATAGATTGAATGTCCCTTGATGTAAGAAATCATCAATAGTCTATGAACTTCTAGTAGTGGGGTGAGAATCTCTACAAGGCCTGCTGCAACAGGGGCCATGCTTTCCCTTGGCATTTCTTCCTGTTCCAACCAATGTACCAACACCCAGATCAGATTTCTTAGGAAATACTTTAAAAAAACCCTTCTTTCATCTCTACATGCATAACACTCTCTCAAGGGGCCAGCTCCCTTCTCTCATTCTCCCAAACATATCTAAAGATATTTGATATTTGTGATAATACACACCTATGCATGTTACTCAGGGCTAATAAAGAGACTCTATACATAGTCAGTTAACCTGGTAGAAATAGCAGCCAAATCTCCCTGAAATTGCAATTTCTGTCTTAGGGAAAAGCTTGTTGGATAATATGGTCCTGGGTTTCCTGGACTTAAGGAAATGTTGGGATGGTCATGGCTGAAATGCCTTTGATCATACGTCTGTTTTATCAGGCTTGACCTTGGGCTAAACGTGAACCTAGTTACACACACACACACACCACACACACACACACATGCATATATGAGTATACTCAGACGAACACACGACACACATACACACACACACATAAGTACACTCATATACACACATGCATAATACTACCACTCTTCATACACAACCATACACACATTCATATACATAGCCACCCATGCATGCACATCCACACATCTACATACGTACATACACATGTACATGCATGCACACACAGATACACGCATATTTAAAGACCCTCTTCAACCATGAGATTGCACCTGGAAAGTTCCTTCCGAGGCACAAGTCCGGGCAGGGTTGTTTATCGAAGACCAGCAGTCACCCATGCATACCAGCCTCCCCTCTCCGCACCACTGATGTTATCCAAGGGAAAGGCAAATGGACCGTTACACTTTGGCACCAGTGACATTGCAACTCATTTCTACGGTCGACTGAGCTGGAGCAATGTGAAATAAAGTACAGTTCTATATTTGAGAGATGAGGAATTGTTTACATTATTTACATTTGATAGATATTTGTCCTCATCTTGTTTGTTGTTAACACAATGTTTCGGCTGATATACCCTCCAGCCTTCATCAGGATAGGAAAATATTAGATTTGTAAGCCCTAAAATTCACTCCATAATTGCCCATGGACATATGGCATAGTGGTTAAGAGTGCGGGCTACTAACCCCAAGATTCCGAGTTCGATTCCAGGCAGTGACCTGAATATTGATGATAATAATAATAATAATAATAACAACAACAACAATAACAACGAAAAATACTTTAGAAATGAGAACCCAGGTTTGAAATTTCCCCAAGACACCTGATTAAGGCTAGAGGGTATATCAAGAAGTGATACCTGTGCAAGGGGTTTAAGTCGAGTCCAGCTTGCACAACACCACAATAACTCATTAGCAAGACAAAGAGGGCCAGAGACAAGCAAAGTGCAAGATATCTGGCTCTGTAGAGCATCGGGTTTTATATACAAGTTAGCCTCCTCCAAGGGAGATACCTTGCCAAAGTGAGGTTACTGTGTCTACAGACCACAGACATCAATGCAAGTATTTCTTGTCCCAGCACACACACACACATGTATTCATATGCATACATACACACAATTTGTCTTCATACACACAGGCACACACATATACATACATCCAGATTTATACATACAAGCATACACACACATATTCATACATAGACATATACACATACATACACACACACATATACACACATGCATACAGACGCATATACATGCATACAGACACACATACACACATTCATACATACACACATACACATGCAAACACACACAGACAGGCATACACACACACGCATTCTCACAAACAGATACACACATACACATTCATACGCACATATATACATACATGCACACACACGTTTATACACCTATAAAGATTAGTTAGTGGTGTGGAATAGAAAATTCTAATCATTTACAAAGGCATTGATGTTCAGAATTGCAATGGTGGTGGTGGTGGTAGTTGTACTGGATGCAGCAGCAGCAGCAGCAGTAGTAGTAGTAGTGGTGGTGGTGGTGGTGGTGGTAATAGTTATATTAGTTATTACAGGAGTAGCATTAATGCTGTGTTGATGATGATGATGATGATGACGATGCTGAGGGTGGATCTTAAATATTGTTCCACAGCCAAGTATTTATGCAGAACAGAAACAATGACAGACGTGTTTGGAATATATTGCCGGCTGATGTCACTTCTGTTTAGACACCGTCATCACCTACCACGTAACTGTCATCACCATTGCTGCCGTTGTTACCACCACCACCAATATCTGTGACTATGGAAGTGTGGCAGTTCAAATATGAGAAGAGAAAGTTCTGGCAAAAAGTTAGTTTTGAAACTTCTTGTATCTGTGTAAATATTATATATATGTGTGTGTCATCATCATCATCATCATCATCATTTAGCGTCCGTTTTCCATGCTAGCATGGGTTGGACGGTTCTACTGGGGTCTGTGAAGCCAGAAGGCTTCATCAGGCCCAGTCAAATCTGGCAGTGTTTCTACGGCTGGATGCCCTTCCTAACGCCAACCACTCCGTGAGTGTAGTGGGTGCTTTTTACGTGCCACCTGCACTGGTGCCAGACAGAGCTGGCAAACGGCCACGAACGGATGGTGCTTTTTATGTACATATATATATATATATGTGTGTGTGTGTGTGTATATATATATATATGTATGCGTGTGTGTATATATATATGTATGCGTGTGTGTATATATATATGTATGTGTATATATATGTATGTGTGTATATATATATATGTATGTGTGTGTGTATGTATGTGTGTGTATGTATATATATGTGTATGTATGTGTGTATATGTGTGTGTATATATATGTATGTGTATGTATGTGTGTATATATATATGTGTGTGTGTGTATATATATATGTATGTGTGTGTATGTATATATGTATGTATGTATATTTATGTATGTGTGTGGGTGTGTTTTTGTGTATATGTGTGTATCTCTTTGTGTGTAGGTGTGAGCTAAAATGTTGGTGTTGATTTCCGATAATCTGGAGTTGTTGATGAAGTGTGTACCAGTTATACTCTGGGGTAAGGTGGGGAGTGTATTTAGGGTTCAGTTCTCTTCACTGCGCCCTGTTCCTTTCCTTAGAAACCCTCATCTTGTGGTTTTGATGTCGAAAGAAATGCAACTGTGAGACAGCCTCTCCTTGTTACGACTTGTGTACTTCTCACTGACTGTCTATACATTATTGATGCTGTTGTTGTTGTTTGTCATCATAAACACATACTCTTAGGCACATGAATATACACACACTAACACAAAGTGAGGTCATAAGTCTTGAAGGGTGTGGGGTTTAGTTTTGTTTTTCATTTTTTAGTTGTACATTTTTTTAAAGTTGTACATTATTCAGACATAAGTGGAATATATGTGTGTGTGTGTGTGTGTGCATGCAGACCCATGTGTGTATTAAATTGCATGTGTCAGTGTGTGTATGTGTATGTGCACATACTCGTGTTTGTATGCGTGTTCATCCAAATATTACAAGTCCGTGTCCATCAGTTGTGTGTGGGTGTGTGTAGACTTGTGTGCATTTGTATACGTGTGTGTCAGTGTATGTTTGAGTATTTGTATTATTTTTCTCTTTCTATTTTTAATTGTTTCAGTCATTAGACTGTGGCCATGCTGTAGCACTGCCTTGAAGAATTTTTGGCTGAATAAATCAACTCCGATTCCATTCTTTAAAAATACACTTCTTCTATCAGTCCCTTCTGCTGAACTTCTTAAGTTACGGAGATGTAAACACACCAACTGTGGTTGTCAGGTGGTGGTGGTGGTGATGGGGGAGGGGTGACAAACACAGACTGATGCACATGGATACACACACACACACACACACAATGGGCTTCCTCCAATTTCCCTCTCCAAATCCACTCAGAAGGCATTGGTCAGCTCATGGCTATAGTAGAAAACACCTGTTGAAGGTGCCATGCAGTGGGATTGAACCCAGAACCATCAGCATCATCATCGTCATCATCATTGTTTAAGATCTGTTTTCCATGCTGGCATGGGTTGGACGGTTTGATTGGGGTCTGGGAAGCCAGGAGGCTGCACCAGGCTCCAGTCTTATCTGGCAGTGTTTCTACAGTTGGATGCCCTTCCTAATAATGCCAACCATTCTGAGAGCGCAGTGGGTGCTTTTTATGTGCCACCGACACAGGAGCCAGGTGGAGCAAGGGGGCTGGCATCGACCATGTTCGGATGGTGCTTTATATGTGGCACCGGCACAGGAGCCAGCCAAGATGGTGCTAGCACCGGCCACATTCGGATGGTGCTTTCTACATGTCAGGAAACAAACATCTTGCCCCCCACACACATTTGTATGCTCCTTTGTCTTGATGTCACAAGATGAGAGTAAATAAGCATCACTATCATACCACCAATAGTCTTCTTTCCAGTTTTCCAAGAAAAACCCTGTCTAGCCGTTGGAAAATATTATCTTGCTTGGAAACAGATGGCGGTTGGTGGCAGGAAAGGCATCCAGCTGTAGAAAATATGTCTCAACAAATTCTGCCCAACCCACAGAACAATTTATTTTGTGTGTGTGTGTGCATGCTTGTCTTTGCATTGACTTTGTTTGGCCACAGTCAGATGACTGAAACAAATAAATGAGTATATAAACTCATTAGTTTCAATATATGAGCACTAGTAGAGTATAAAATACTATGACTGTCCTACATTTGTTTCATGTTTAAGTGTACCTGGGATTACATTATCCATTGTGTTCTTGTCCCCCACTCTTATTTTTAAGACAGCAAGTTGTGTAATTAAACCCTTTAGCATTTAAACTGGTCACATCTGGTTTTAATGTTCCACCTGTTTTATGTCAAAATTGGCCAGATCTGGCCTGTCACACCTACTCCACAGTGTCATTTCGAAAACAAGCAATCACATCATTGAAATCTCAAAGCTGTAAGATAATCCCTGATTAATTCAAAGCAATATGAATAAATAAGTATTACATGCGATAGAGTAAACTGAATGTGAAAGGGATAAAGCAGACTTGGCTGCTATGTCTAGCAGGCTTGTTGATTACATAGAAGCTTCCCCATAGAGGCTCCATCTTTATGCATTTGTTGCAGCAATTTGGTGCATCATTTGCCAAAGAGGGATTAAATGCAACTACTGTTTTTTTTTGTTTTTAAATTAAAAATAGCTTCATAGGTGATAAAGCAAGTATTAAACTATCTTCATTCACACCTGTATCTTCAGGTGAAATCCCAAGTATTTTTCTTCTTCTTCTTTAGAAGTGAGTTATCTTGAAAGATTACTTTTGAGGAAAAGAGCTTATATTTTGGTAATAAACATCCTTCCCAGCATTGCTCTGGTGATTCTTTTTGCAGCCTCTATTACTGTCCCAAAGAAAATAAAGGAGAGAGAGAGAGAAAGAGAGAGGGGGGAGAGGGGTGTTATTTTAACAGCAGGCGTGACTATGTGATTAAGAGGTTTGCTTCCCAACCTGGATTCAGTCCCACTGCGTGGCACTTCGGGCAATTGTCTTTACCTATAACCCTGAACCAGCTGAAACCTTGAGTGGATTTGGTAGATGGAAACTGAAAGAAGCCTGTCACACATGTTTGTGTGTGTGTGGGTGTGTTTATGTCCCCTTGTGTTGGCATCATGTGATAGTTGTAGTAAATATGTGTCACTGTTATAGATGCAGTGTCATTCATTTCCAATATTCTGCAAAAACATGTTAGGCCATGGAGGGGAAATATTACCTTGTTTGGAAACTGGTGAGGTTTGGCAACAGGACGGGCATCTAGCCATAGAAGATCTGCCTCAGTAGAAACACGAACTGATCCATGCAGTCATAGAAAATGGGCCACTGAATGATTATTAAAGGCAACTGTAAGAAGGATCCTTTATAGTGGACATAACTAAGAGGGGACAGTTTTGTTGCCATATTTCTGCTAAAATACACTGACTTTATTATGATTAATTTTTAAAATAATGAAAAATTTAGTAAAATACTTTTGGTGTTATTAAGCTACTATTTGGAACGTATTAATATGAAACCAAAAGCGTGATGATGGTTAATTCTGACAGGACCCTATGGAAGAGGTGCCTGAAGACTTTGCCCCCACAACCCTCCTAGGAATAATGGGTAGAAAAGAAGAATGAATGAATGGAAATGTAATCCTGCCATGTCTGTCTTGTAGTATTCTAGTATTCCTGCCACACTTACATACACAGGGTGGCCCAAAAGTAGGTTTATACAAGACCTATCTCTTTTGCATTCATTTATTAACAGTTTAGATCTCAATTATAAGAAAATATGAAACCATTATTCTATACTTATTTAATTAATTTTGGCAAGCTCCCTTTTAAGTTTGTAAGACAGAAATTTAAATGTAATAAAATGTTTTAAAAGAAATTTAGAGTGCCTACGTGATAACTGTAAACCTACTTTTGGGCCTTCTGTGCCGGTGGTACGTAAAAAGCATCATCCAAATGTGGCCAATGCTAGTACCCCATGACTGGCTCCTGTGCCTCTGGCACGTAAAACGCACCATCCGAATATGGTTGATGCCAGTACTCTCTGACTCCCCCCCCCATGCCAGTGGCATGTAAAAAGCACCCACTACACTCTCGGCGCAGTTGGCATTAGGAAGGGCATCCAGCTGTAGAAACATTGCCAGATCAGATGGAGCCTGGTTCAGCCTTCTGGCTCTCCAGACCTCAGTCAAACCGTCCAACTCATGCCAGCATGGAAAGTGGCTGTTAAACAATGATGATGATGGATAACGTAAAAAATGTAAAAGTATACACACACACACACACACACACACACATGAGGTGCTTCTTTCAGTTTCCATCTACCAAATCCACTCACAAGGCTTTGGTTGGCCAGAGGTTATAGTTGAAGGCACTTGCCATGCAGAGGGACTGAACTTCTTACCACACAGCCAGGGCTGATCAGACTAACTTCGGACTAAGCAGCAGCAGCAGCAGCAGTAGCAGCAATTGTAACCTTATACAAAGCTTTCATCTCATTTCTCTCTCTCACTCTCTCTGCATCCCATTATACATCAACTAACATACACACCCTCTCTCTCTCTTCCCCCTCTCTCTCACACACACAGACTCAGGCAGAAAGGAAAAAAAAATAGGAAAGGTGTAGTTTTTCCTTATGTTTCACCAGTTTTGTAATCATAACAGATAAAGCTGTGGAAACACTCTTGTATTTATGTTTGAGAGGATCAGAGAAGCAATGGGCTGAGGTTTCAATTTCATCATCCAGGGATATTATTAAGCTAAGAGAGGAGGCACCACTACTACTACTACTACTACTACTACTACTACTACTACTACTACTTACTACTACTACTACTACAATTACTACTACTACTACTACTACTACTACTACTACTACTATTACTACTACTACTACTACTACTACTACTACTACTACTACTACTACTACTACTACTACTACTACTACTACTACTACTACCACCACCACCACCACCACCGCCGCCACACTTGTTCCTAGGTTCTTCAGCAGCCAAAGAGGGAGTTTCTATATGGTCGCTCAACCAGCTAGATAGATATAGCAGTCACACCACCCTTGCACCCCTCCGCCCCTTCTGCCCTATTAAAATCAAGATGGGCAACTTTAGATAACGTAGTCCTTGATATTGTTACACCTGAGACTATAATTGCTTTTGATTTGGTGATAAATGGAATGAAGACTGGCCCGGGGCTAAATGACCACACTAACTGTCCATGGGTGGTGTTAGGAAATGCTGCTCAAATGTCATCCAACAATATAACAAATTTTCTGTACAGTTGTCACATATATATATATAGGCGCAGGAGTGGCTGTGTGGTAAGTAGCTTGCTAACCAACCACATGGTTCCAGGTTCAGTCCCACTGCGTGGCATCTTGGGCAAGTGTCTTCTGCTATAACCCCGGGCCGACCAATGCCTTGTGAGTGGATTTGGTAGACGGAAACTGAAAGAAGCCTGTCGTATATATATATATATATATATATATATATATATATATATATATATATATAATATATATATATATATATATATATATATCTATATATATATATATATATGTGTGTGTGTGTGTGTGTGTGTGTGTGTGTTTGTGTCTGTGTTTGTCCCCCTAGCATTGCTTGACAACCGATGCTGGTGTGTTTACGTCCCCATCACTGAGCGGTTCGGCAAAAAGAGACCGATAGAATAAGTACTGGGCTTACAAAGAATAAGTCCCGGGGTCGATTTGCTCGACTAAAGGCGGTGCTCCAGCATGGCCGCAGTCAAATGACTGAAACAAGTAAAAGAAAGAAAGAAATATATGCATACGTGGCTGTGTGGTAAGGAGTTTGCTGCCCAACCACATGGTCTCAGGATCAGGCCCACTACACGGCACCTTGCACAAATGTCTTCTGCTATAGCTCTGGGCTGACCAAAAGCCTTATGAGTGGATTTGTTAGATGGAAGCAGTGTGGAAGCCTGTCATTCGTGTGTGTCTGTGTTCTTGTCTTGACATCATGTGTTGATTGTAAAAGCAGTGTCTTTTATTTCCAATCTTCCATGAAAACATACCTGGTCATGGGAAAGTATTACCTTACTTGGAAACAGATGATGGTTGGTAATATGAAAGGCATTCAGTTCTCGAAAATCTGCCCCAGCGAAAATTATGTCTGACCCATACAAGCATGGAAAAGTGGATGTTAAACAGTGATGAAGATATATATTTCAAAATGTGCCTTGTAAAGTATGATACATTACCAAAAGGTATGAGCAGAGTAGATTAGTTCCACACTTAACTCTTATTCTCAATATGGTTAGACGGTTTTCATAGCTCTCAATAGTCTAGGATGCAGAGTCAGTGCTCTGCATGTAAGATAAAAGAACTCAAAAATCATGGCTGATATTAATATTTTTTTATTCTGACTGGTCTCGTGCTGGTGGCACGTAAAAAGCACCTTTTGAATGTGATTGTTGGCTGATTGGTTGCGTACTGGTGGCATGCAAAAAGCACCATTCGAGCATGGTTGATGCCAAAGCCAGCTAACTGGTTCCGTGCTGGCAGCATGTTAAAAGCACCATTTGAGCATGGTCGATGCTAGTGCCGGCTGACTGGCTCTTGTGCCGGTGGAGTGTAAAAATCACCCACTACACTCTTGGAGTGGTTGGCGTTAGGAAGGGCATCCAGCTGTAGAAGCTTTGCCAGATCAGATAGGAGCCTGGTGCAGCCTTCTGGCTTGCCAGCCCTCAGTGAAACTGTCCAACCCATGCCAGCATGGAAAACGGACGTTAAACGATGATGATGATGGTGATGGTGATGGTGATGGTGGTGGTGGAAGAAGCACTACTGCTTCAAGCACATTGTGTGCCATTGTTTTATTGTATGTAGTGAGTTCTGAGGTCCACGTTCATCTTATTTGGCTGTTATATTCTTTAGTGATGAGTTCCTTGTCACAGGTACCATTGTAAGATATGTTTTCATTTACCAGCTTCCCAGGTATCGTTCTTTGTCAGATATAGGAGAAACAGTTAAATCATTAATAGAAATGTTGCTGGTTGTTACGGTGAGAGTCATTGACCACAGTAATAAGTGATGTTTTGTAAGTGTGTACAAAAAGAAAAAGGGAAAAAGAAAAAAAGAGCATGTAATTGCATATAGTGGGATCCAGCATAGAACTGTAATTGTTGTCATGGTGTTTTAGAAAGAAGAAAGGGGAATAAAGAGCAATTTAATATGTTTAAAAAAAAAAAAATTATTGAAACTGCCCGGTCGAGTGGCGTTCATTTCATTTTTCAATTCCATCTTTTTCATTGGTTTCCTTTTTTCCCCACTTTGTCCTTGTTTGTCCTGTCTATGTTCGGCCCTGTGTGATCAAATAAAGAAATAGAGAGTCATTGACACTCCCGTCGGATTGGCCGAAAGGACTATCTGAACTCTTATAAAGATTCACTTATTGGTTGTGACCGAGGAGCCGTAGGAGTCATTGAGAGTTTGTGGAAGTCATAGGAAGTCTTTGAGATTGTTGAGTGTTTGTATTTAGTGGAGTATCATGTTTAGTCGAGTAATTTGAAGTACATTGTGTGAAGACATGTGTCTATCCCTGCTTTGTGAAATCTGTATATCCAATGTATAGAAGGATATAAAACTAGTTAATATACAACACCACAGGAAACAATGGATGCCACTCAACAACTACGCAGCACAACTTGCAGTACGCATTTTCTACATAAGGGACAAAACACTAAAACTGATGTTGTATACAGACCCAATTCTACACTCGTTTAAGACTATGTTGTATATACACACTCCTGGTACTGTAGAAAATTTTGTAAACCTAATCTTTTATCTTCAACTTGTTTCACACATTGGACTGCAGCCATACTGGGGCAGCACCTTGAAGGGTTTTAATTGAACAAATTGATCCCCAAATTTATCTTTTAAGGCCCAGTACTTCTATTGATGTCTTTTGCTGAACGGTTAAATTATAGGGATGTAAAAAAACCAACACTGGTTAGCAACAGGTAATAGCAAATATGAAGACACATACACACATATACATATATGTGGTTTCAGGTTTAGTCCTATTATGTCTCGCTTTGGGTAAGGGTCTTCTTCTGTAACCCTGGTCTGATCAAAGTCTTGTGACTCGATTTGACTGATAGAAACTGGGTCAAACCCCATTATCTATCTATCTATCTATCTATCTATCTATCTATCTATCTATCTGTCTATCTATCTATCTATCTATCTATCTATCTATCTATCTATCTATCTATCTATCTGTCTATCTATCTATCTATCTATCTATCTATCTTCCTCCTTCCCTCTTGAGGTATGCCTTAAGGCTTCTTCTCCACCATCTTCTCACACCCCGCTCCTTTGCAACTGGGGTAGCCATGTATTTCTCCTTCTCCAAGACAGTTATTTCTGTCCCTCTATTATACTCTAACCTCTCTCCACCCAACACAAAGCACCTCCCTCAAAACCACTCCCTGCCATCTTTTGAGGGGTCATGTCTTGCAAGTTTCTTGTTGACCTCACTGTTGCCAGTGTCACGTAAAAAGCACCCAGTCCATTCTGTAAAGTGGTTGGCACTATGAAGGGTATCCTACCAAAACAGACAGGAAGTGTCTATATATATCTGTATCTGTGTGTCTTTGTGCTATGTTGTCCTCCATCACCATCACTTGACAACCAGTGTTGGTTTGTTTATGTCCCTATAACTTGGTTTGGTGAAAGAAGCTGATAGAATAAATACCAGATTTAACAAGTAAATACTGAGATCATTTTGTCCAAGGCTGTGCCCTCTCCGCCCCAGCAAGTTGTAATCCAAAGACAGAAACAAGAGATGGAAGATATACTGCCACATTTGATGCACTTTTGCTCAAAAAAAAAAAAAAAAGTAAAAAAAATAAGCCTTAGGGAAAACAAAAAAAAGAATCACCTTTGGGCCTATGTTACATGCTTTAATGTCCTGCAAACCTTTTACCTGAATATTCATTGTGGATATTGGGGTGAACCTGACATACCTGTATGTCTTTTATGCCACGAAACTTGATACAACCATTCTACCGTCTTAATGTCTTAATCTGTTGACAAAAGTTCTGGTTTGTCTTTTGAATAACAGGAATTTCATGTTATTATTATTGTTGTCATGTATTTTATACACCTTTAGGTCCGGCTCACTGTGCCCTTTTTTTTTATTTTGATGGGTTTCCTGAGGTTTTTTTTCTGGTTTTCTCCATCTTCCATTCCATCTTCATTATCTCAAGATAGAAGGATTTAAATAATAATAATAATAATAATAATAATAATAATAAATAATGATAATAATAATAATAATAATAATATAATAATAATAATAATAATAAATAATGATAATAATAAATAATAATAATAATAATAATAATAGTAATGATACTAATTGAAACAACATAAGCTGTTGTCATTTTTGTTGTTTTCCCTTTTTATTCTTCATCCTAATTTCCGTTCTTGTCTACCATCTCATCTCTCCCAGTCACTCTCATTCATTCTTTCACTTTGTCTCTCTCTCTGTTTTTGACTCACTCTGTTACTATGTCTTTCTTTCATTCTTTGCCACTTTCTCTCTCTCTCTCTTTCTCTCTCTTTCCCAATCTTTGTTTTCTGTTTCTTGTCTCCTTTCCGGCTTCACTCATCAACTTGCTTTCTCCCTTATTCTTTCACTCTCTTTTCCCCATCTCTCTTCTTCTCACTATTTCTTTCACACACCCCTCCTCTCTCTTTCTCTTTCTCATATTGGTTTATTTTCCATATCACTCTCTCTCTTTGTCCTCTTTCTCTCTCTCACTCGTTTTTGTCCTCTCTCTCCCCTTTTTGTTCTCTCTCCTTGTCCGCTCTCTCTCTCCTTTTTGTTCTCTCTCTTTTTCTCCTTGTCCTCTCTCCTTTTTGTCGTCTCTCTCTACCCTTTTTGTTTTCTCTTTCTCTTTCTTGTCCTCTCTCTCTCTCTCCTTTTTGTCTTCTCTCTCTCCTTCTTGTCCTCTGTCTCTCTCCTTTTTGTCCTCTCTCTCTTTCTCTATGTCCTCTCTCCTTTTTGTCTTCTCTCTCTCCTTTTTCTCTCTCTCCTTCTTGTCCTCTCTCTCTCTCCTTTTTGTCCTCTCTCTCTCTCAATGTATATCTCACACACTCTCACTACTCCCCTACAGGTAATTTCTAAAGACTTGGTAGCACCCTCCAACAGTCAAACACCACCTGAAGACATAGTCAACTGTCCGTCACGCTCCATCACCTCCGCCACACCGATCGACTCTCATGGCGACAGTGGTGGTGGCAGAGACACCAGCGGAGCAGCGGATGCCAGCACAAGCCACTGGCGCTTGAACGACTCCAACAGCAACAGCGGAGACGCCATCTACAAGTGTCTGGAAGAACAGAAAGACGAGATCTTGTTGTTACGATCGCGGATCTTGCGAGAGTATGAGCAACTGTTGAAAGCCAGGACGGACTCGATGGTTACGGAATCATCGAAGGACATCTTCAATCTTCAGGACGAGATCGATGCTCTGCAACAGCAACATGAAATACAGATCTCTACTATGAGACAGGGAATCGGCAAGAGAATGTCTGCTGAATATACAGGTGAGTCACTGTGCCTTACACTGTGTGTGTGTGTGTTGTGCATAAATATGTGTGTGTGTGTGTATAGTGGTGTGCACGATTGTGTATATGTGTTGCTTGTGGGGGTGTTTTGTGTCTGCATGGATGAAGGCAGGGTATGTATTTGTGTTGTTGTGTGTGCATGCATTTGGTCAGTGGTTAAGGTGTTGCGCTGACGATTGTGAGATCATGGGTTTGATTCCTGGCCGGACGTTGTGTTGTGTTCTTGAGCAAAGCACTTCATTTCATGTTGTTCTGCGATCATTTAGTCATCTGACATATTGCACCCTGTTACACCTGTACAGGTAATGATGATCTGATGGAGGGAGTGAGCTTATGTGTACACAAACATTTGATCACTATAAACAAATCATCTATGTGGTTGTTCAGTAAGAAATTGTCGAACCCTCATACATCTTCTGATGATAGGAGAGTCCATCATATATATATATATATATATATATACACACACACACACACACTCTTTATTATTAAAGCTGGAAAAACATCACAAAAATATCACAAAAAGTATCTGTTACTCAGTGTCTCGTGTTCCCGTTCATCAGGCTCCATTCTGAATCACAACTGTCCGACAAATGGGAACATGAAACTCAGAGTAGCTGTTTATGTGATATTCTTATGATGTTTTTGTAGCTTTAATAAAAATAATAAAGCATATTACTCTACCTCCGGTAATGGAGCACTACTTTTTCCCACTTTGATTCACATTTATGTGCTTACTCTGGTGTGTGTGTACCAGTAATATAGTAAAGCCATTGCAGGTGATTATAATACTCCCCTACTCTTACTCTGTCTTGCTAAAATTTCTTTTATGCCCTGCAAAAACAAATCAGTATTATTTACTAATCTCTCTTCATCTCTCAAATATATTTGCTTTATTTAGGTGAGAGTTCTCTGTCTCAGAGTTTAGATGAAGACCAACGCCAAACCCTGAGTAAGCTGCTTTCTCACTATGAAACCAAAGTTCATTCAATTGAAGAGCGTTTCAATCACCACATGGGCAAGCTGAAATCTCAAATTGAACACGACCTCTCGGCTAGTTTTGGGGACTTCTCTGGAGAATTGGATCAGGACTTGAGCTTTGGCAAAATGTCACTGAACAAGACTGGTCGGTTTCCTCAGCTTGCTCACCAAACTCATCAATTCGCGGAGTTTTCTGCTTCCAGTGTAGAGCAGCATGTCCCAGTGGATTCTCAGATTGTTGCAGAAGAAGCCTATGTCTTAAATGATTCAAATAACTCCTCATTAGTCAGAAGCAGCAGTGATGAAGCAGTGATGCGCAGTGGCACCGATGAACACAGATATGTCAGTAATGTCAATAGTGCCACAGATGTGAAAACGTTTCAGGAGGAACTCGACCATTTGCAGAACCAGTATGCAGAGATTGCTGCGTCTGAGTCACACTTGCCCAAGGACAAAGCAGAGATGACTTCTGTCCATGAGAAAGTGCTGAAAGCACAAGAACAACTTCTTGAACAGGAACACAAGCTAGAAATGGATGCATTGCAGTCAGAGTGTGACATCAAGCTGCAAGTTGAGCTGAAAAAGCAGGCAATCGAGCTTTTGACAAAATTCCAGGCTGGGTTGCAGAGTAACGACCAAGGTAAGATGACCCTGAAGCGTTGCGATTCCTTCGAGAGGGAACTTGTCAAACGCACAATGACAGACGGCCAGTTTGACAGTTACGATGCGAGTGACAGCAATCAGAACAGAGCAGGCGCTAAGAAAGAAAGACTGGGGGTCCCTTTCTTGTCTTCAGTTCTGGGTTCGAGAAATAAGCAAGACAACAGCAACAGTCTTGTGGCTGACCATGAAGCTCGAATTGCTTCAATGCAGGCGGAGTTTGAGCAGCGTTTGAAGAAGCTGCGGAAAGAGCTGACAGAACTTGGTGAGAAGGAGAAACGAGAGATAACGACGAAATTTAAAAACGAAATAGCAAACTTGGAAAGTCAGTTGTCAGACAATGAAGAGAAATATGAAAATTTGATGGATGGTAAGTAAAATGAAACTATTCTTTTAATTGTTACCTTTTATTTGTTTCTGGCTTTGAATTGCAGCCATGCTGGAGCAGCCCCTGTAGGGTTTAGTTAAACTTTACACCTTCTTATAAATCAAGTGTTTTAGAAAAATTGTAATTTTAAAGGAATTATGTATGTTGTTTTTGTATTTAGTTTACGAGATTCTTGCTGTGAATTCATTTTTTGAAATATATTTTATTGTATTTTGGGAGGGTCACTATGCCAATAATAAACACATTCATTGGTTCTGTATCACTTCAGTTGTTATTAGTAGTTAATCAGCCATTTAACCAATTAACTAATTGATTGTATGATTAATCATTTGGTCAGTCGATCAATCACCTAGGCTTGTCAAAGTCCTTTTGTTGCCATTTACAACCTCATCAGTGACAAACCTAGCTGATTGATTGATTGATTGATCAAATTATTAATCACACAATTGATTATTTAATTGGTTAAATGCTTAAACAAATATAAAATTTAAAAAAAACATTAAGAAGTGAAATTAAACCAGTGTGTGTGTTTATTATTGGTATGACCGCCCCAAGATACAAAATGTGTCTTGTATTTTTTAATAAACTCCCCTGAATCTTACAGTTTTGAAAATAATCTCCAATTTCCATTGGTACTGCTTCTTCTGATATTCTTTTTCTTCCCTTTTCTTCCCCCTTTTTCTCCATTTGCAGATCTTCGCAGTGGCAAAATCCCAGAGGTTGCACAGTTGATGCATGAAAAATATGATTCAGAGCTAGAATTTGCCAAAACTTTAATGCAACAGGAATTTGATGAATCCCTTGAAGGAGAACAGGTGAGACAGGATACCTTTTTTTTTAGACTGTGGCCATGCTGGGGCACCACCTTGAAGAACTTTTAGCCAAATGAATTGACTACTGTACTTCTATTTTTGTTTCAAGCCTGGTACTTATCCATCAGTCTCTTTTGCTGAACCGCTATGTTACAGAGACATAAACAAACCAACACCAGTTGTAAAGCAGTGGTGGGGGACAAACACAGACAAAATATATATGATAGGCTTCTTTCAGTTTCCGTCTACCAAATCCACTCACAAGGTTTTGGTTTGCCTGAGGCTATAGTAGAAGACACTTGCCCAAGGTGCCACATAGTGGGACCGAACCCAAAAACCATATAGTTGGTTAGCAAGCTTCTTACCACACAGCCATGCTTGTATTCTTCTTTTTTTCTTTTTCTTTTATTTAATATTGGGAAATGACTAGAGTTAGGTATGGTAGCCAAAGCCTTTTCAAGGTGGCAGTGGTTGGCATGAGACTGGCAGGAGGGGAAAGACTAATTCAGCCCTCACTATTCCTTTCGGGTGAAGCATACAGGCTAAGGGACAAACGCTTTTGACCCAGAGATACCTGCTGAGGATATGGAGGGGTTTTCAACATTGTGATGGATTCAGATCTTGCAGCCCTTCTGTGTAGTTCCTGCATGAGCAAGGCATTTCCTAAGTTTATTTCACCCCAAAAGGATGAAAGACAAAGTCAGATGAAATGCCACCAAACATTTCGTCTGGCATGCTCACTACCTTAAAGGCTTATCTAAATATCGGTTCCAAATTCTTTTTTTTTGGGGCGGGGGCAAAGCCAGCAATTTTGGTGAAGGGGATAGGTTAATTACATTGACACTGCTACTTATTTTATCAACTCAGGAAGAATAAAGGGCAAAGTCAGTCTTGGTGGAATTTGAACTCTGAACATAAAGGATGAAATGCTGCCAAGCTTTTTACCCAGTCTGCTAACTATTCTGCAAGATTGCAGCTTTACTGCAGTGTATTATATTGATCAGTTAAAATATATGTAATTTTATATTTAAGAGATGGGGAATTATGTACAGTTTTTACATTTGACGGATATTTGTTCTCATCTTGTTTGTTGTTAACACAACATTTCGGCTGATATACCCACCAGCCTTCTTCAGGTGTCTTGGGGAAATTTCGAACCTGGATTCTTATTCCTAAGGTATTTTTTGATATTATTATTATTATTCAGGTCACTGCTTGGAAATGAACTCAGAATCTTGGAGTTAGTTGCCCGCGCTCTTAACCACTATGCCATATGCCTGTGAGCATATAATAATAATAATAATAATAATAATAATAATAATAATAATAAAACTAATAATGACAACAACAACAACATTGAAAAATACCTTAGGAATGAGAACCCAGGTTCAAAATTTCTCCAAGACACCCGAAGAAGGCTGGAGGGTATATCAGCCAAAACGTTGTGTTAGCAACAAACAAGATGAGGACAAATATCCGTCAAATGTAAATAATGTAAAATATATGTATTCGTGTAAAAAAAAAAAAAAATAATGTCTCTCATTACTGATTCATTGTTTTATTGAGTCCTTCTCTGACATGGATTTGAAACAGTGACGTCACTGTTACTGACTAGATATTTATTTGATTGCATTGTGGAAACAACCAACACCCCCTTCACTTGGACTAGTTTATATGCTAACAAAACAAAAGTGAGGATTTTATAAAAGGAACTAATTTGCATATAACTGTATTATCTCTTTCTTTCTTGTGTGTTTTGTTTTATTTTTCTGAGTCATAAAATTTGGAAATAAAAAAAGCAGAAAAGAATTGCAGTCTTTGTGAGAAGTAACTAGTACAAAATAATTTTATTGGTATACGTATATGCATTATCCCTTACTTTATACTTCCCATTAAGTATTCAAAAAGACAATGTTTTGTTTACAAATCAACGTTTAACTATGAAACAAATGCAGGTTTGTTAGTATGCATTGACTCTGAATGCAACACTGTTGTTGGTTGCTAGTATGGATATATATATATATATATGGTGTTTCTACACCTTTTACCATAAAAGAATTTTTTCTCCATGGTAACTGCATTGAATTTGCCTTTAGAAGTTGAAATGTGTTGCAAGCATATTTGAACTAACCCAAAGTTTGTTTATTCCTTATCACTGCTGCTACACACACACACACACACACACACACACATATTCTGTCTATTTTTTGGAGGGGAAATACAAATACTTTCATATTTACTCTTCTCCTACCTACATATTACTTTCAAACAAATTATATTTTGTAATAATGGCCATGTTTTCCATGTTTGTTTTGATATAAATGTATTTTATTTTATTTATCTTCGTTGTGTATCATCATCATCATCATCATCATCGTTTAACGTCCGTTCTCCATGCTAGCATGGGTTGAACGGTTCGACCGGGGTTCTGGGGAGCCAGAAGGCTGCACCAGGCTCCAGTCTAATCTGGCAATGTTTCTACAGCTGGATGCCCTTCCTAACGCCAACCACTCTGTGAGTATAGTGGGTGCTTTTTACGTGCCACCTGCACAGGTGCCAGGCGAGGCTGGCAACGGCCACGGTCAGATTGGTGTATTTTATGTGCCACCGGCACGGAAGCCAGTCGAGGCGGTGCTGGCATCGGCCACGAGTCGGATAGTGCTTTTTACGTACCACCAGACCAGGGATCCTGGCTGGTTCAATTCGATTTCGATTTCGCTTGCCCCAACATGTCTTCACATGCAAAGGGGGTTGGCATGGGTGCCTGTTGTACGGTCGCATTGGAGTATTTTACGTGCCACGGCCACGAGTCGGATAGTGCTTTTTACGTACCACCAGACAGGGATCCTGGC